>NW_004524813.1:786137-813143 GCF_000260255.1 Octodon degus
ATTCCACATTAGAAAGAAAAGAAGAAGAAGAAGAAGAAGAAGAAGAAGAAGAAGAAGAAGAAGAAGAAGAAGAAGAAGAAGAAGAAGAAGAAGAGACCAAGTGTTTAAGAAACTACACTAATTAAAGTACTGAAAGAAAGGAAAAAAACAGATCCACCTTCTTTGATTTTTATAATTAGCAAACATACCTTTGAGAAGTAAAAAGTAAAATATTTTCCATTTATACAAATTCAAAATATTCTAATACCTCTAGATGTAGCATATATGAAGTAACAGAAAGCATATTTCAAAAGGCAAGAGAAGTTGCTGTATGCTCCTGGTTGAAGAATAAAGAGCTCTCAAAATGATAGTTATGCAGCACTATGCAAAATATATTAGATGAACTCATTTAAAAGGTCATTAAAGATTTCTATGAAAGAGTATCAATCTTATGTTGAGTTATACACATATCTTTTTCATATATATGTGTATGTGTGTGTATAAAAGATAGGGAAGAAGTAATATAAAGTCACTGAAAAATGGAAATATACTTTTTAAAGTTTCTACTACTAGGAGAAAAAAATCATATCATGTCTTTTAAATGGATTGTAAGTCAAATATATAGTATGAATCTTAAAACAAAAATTAAGATTAGGCACTATTCAGAAAATTAAATACTAATTGATTAAAAATTAAATGTTTCAAAACAATTGAACCAAGAAAAAATTTTCATGATAGTAAAGAATTACTAAGAATAAAACACAGGATAAATATTGGAATGACAAATAAATGACCAGCACTTCTAACAGTTAGGGGATAGAATTTGCACAAAGTTCTAGTGTGTTGTGGACATGGATAATGTCCATAACACTTACTGGTGGCCAGGTGTCACTTGTGGGACTCAGTTAATGCTATTTCCTAGATATCCACCCTGTAGACCCAGAGTCATGACCCAAGGGTGCAGAAGAAGTCCATTTGTAGAGCATGCTGATGGAAATATTTTGCTGCTGTACACAAAAGAATAACTGAAAGGCTGCTTTTATATACCTCTTATTCTCCTGTGTTTAATTGTTTGCCCTATTTGGTGGGTTCTTTCCATTCTCATTTATGGAGCTGAGGTTATTTTGTTCCCTCTCTAGAACATCTCTTAGTAGTCTGTGTAGGTTTGGCTTTGTTATCAGGAAATTCTTAGGTTGTTCTTTGTCATGGGAATATTTTACTTCTCCATTATAGTTGAAAGACAGTCCTGCAGGGTATATCAGTTTGGGTTGCAATTTGTTTTCTTGTAAGACTTGAAGTACTTTGTTACATACTTTTCTTGCCTTGATGGTTTGTAAAGAGAAATCTGCCATTATTCTGATGGGTTTTCCTTTAAACGTGATCTGTTTCTTTTCTTTAGCAGCTCTTAGTATACTGTCCGTGTGCTGATTTCTGGGATCTTGATTATTACATGTCTGGGTGTATTTTTAATTGGGTTGATGTTATTTGGAGTTCTACATGCTTCAGTTACCTGAATTTCAGATGTTTTTCCCCATATTTGGGAAGTTTTCTGCTATTATTTCCATCCATATTCTTTTTATATCAGTTGTATTGACTCCTTCCTTCTCATTGATGCCTATTAGTCTCACATTGTTCATCTTTGCATCATCTTTCAGGTAATGAATTATTTTTTCCTGTATCCTGGTTGTTTTTAAGAGATCTTTTCTTACTTTTTCACTAGCTGCAATGGTGCCTTTAAGGTCTGAAAGTCTATTCTCACTTTCATTCAAACGTTTTGCCAGCTTGTGATTGAAGTTTTACATTTCTGTAAATCACTTTGGATCTGCTTCATGCATTCTATTTCTTTCCTATATTGCTTATTCAAGGATTCCATCATTTTCATATTCTGCTCTATTTTTTTTAATCAGTGTCTTCTTTAAAAGCACTTAGTACATCTTTCATTATAGTTATCATTTCTTCTTTCATTTCAGAAATTATTTCTCATCTGATTTCCTCTATACCTTTCTGCAGTTGTTTCTTTACTTTACATGCTATTATTTCAGAGATTTCAGGTGTGTAATTTTTAATTTCTTCTATGCTAGTGTCTTGTGCATTTGTTCTGGGTGGGCTCGGGACCTGTGACTGCATTTTGTTCCTTCTCTTTGTCATTTTCTATAACACTGTCTTCTGACCTTTGGTGTAGAGCTTAGATAGCATTATTACCTTAGCACCAGTCTGGATCTACCAAGTTCAAACTTGCCCAGGTCAGTGTGTCTTGGGTCTGGTTGCTGTGCTCCACTTCTTGCCGTTGCAGCCCTTGGAACTGAACCCTCCGTGTCCCTCCTGCAAGATGTTCTGTTCTTGAATCAGCTGGTGGGCCTTGCTTCTAACCTCTTTGCAGGGAGTTCTGCTGCAGGTTTCACACCAGGCCTGGGCTCAAGGTTGAATGAATCAGGATCCTGAAGGCCCCTGGCAGTCTCGCTCACATGCTGGCCCTGCACTCTGGGTGGATTCAGGATCCGGCGGCCCAGGGAGGGCTAATTCTTTTTCTTCTTCTTCATCTTTCTTTTGCTTTCAACTGAGTTAAGTCTTTTTATTCTTTTGGTACTCTCTTCCAGGGTTAACTACTTCCATTGTAGGTGATGAAATATGTAAGGCTCCAATTCAAATGTTGGCACTGCTATGAACATAGTCTCTTTCCCTTCTCTGCAACTCAGAATTAAAACTTTGATTCTTGTCTTATATTCTATTCTCAGAAGCAGTTCCACTGCAGAAGGTATTTGAAGACAGTCTTATGCTTTTCAGCACTGGTCTGTGACCAGGTTCTATCTTCTCCATGAACACTACCAATGGACTTAGTTTAGATATGTATTAAAATAAGAGGCATTCTCTCAAATGAGTTTAAATGCACATCATGTTTAGACAAACTACATGACATGTTTTTTCCCCTAAAAATCAATGCTTCCACTCCAAATAAATCACAGTTAAAATAAATGAAGCATTTAAGATGACATCAGTCCCATTTGTCTAAAATCTTGGTGTTGTGTGGAGACAAGCAGCAGCCAGTTATGACAAGCAATAGATCCAAGATCACCATTGAATCCACTAGCATTTTTCCATTTCTAAACCATCCGTAAAGAAAATCATAAATGCGGTGACACCATCCTCGCAATAGTCCAGGAGAGCACCCATGCCATCTGGATTCATGTTTGCACTAGTAAAGAACTGATAGCTTTTGAAATGAGCAAGTATGTGCTTGATTTGCTCTGAAGATCCCATCATAAATAGTTTTACTCTTTCTTGTCTGTGTTCTTCAACTTTCCCTTTGATTGACTTCATATAATCTTTGATGTACTTCTTATAGGCCTCTTTTGTGAAGCTGGTTTCCTGCAAGTGAAGGTTCATTACAGTATCTACACCAGTGACTGCTGTGCTTTCGGTGCCTTTGCCCTCTGGGCCTTCAGCAGAGGCATTGCCACCCATGAGCGAGTCATCAATGGCACCCTCTGTTCTTATTTCAAAATAATTTTATTGAGAAACAATTAGCAATGAGACAGTTTCAAAACTGATTACTAGCACAGTTTCAATAATTAATACATTGCATATTGTTGTCTTAGTGGTTATTCATTGTACAAGATGCGGACATGATATCCTGTTCATAAACTCTACTAGAACAAATCTCTATTCACTGAGTTAAGAGAATGCAGCTGTATATTTATCCTAACTATTTTGAATATACAGATACAAAATGGTCATTCATTTGTTTTCCCTTTTTTGTTTAGTTTTGTCAGAGAAGGGCATTCCATTGTTATTTAAATATTGTAGGGGCGTGAATTCAGCAAATATTCCAATATAGTCCAATAGTCCATAATAGTAGTGGGCTTTCTATAAGACTGGCAATGTCAGAAGTTGTTGACTTGAGACTTTTACAGCTCAGCATTTTCATATGGCTTTACTTTTTATACTTTGTTTTAATACTTTTCTGCTGGATGCTTAAGACCAAGATAAAGCAAGGCCTCTATAATAAGAAATGTAACTTTCGTATCTGATAGGGTCAGTCAAATCCCCTCAGGATTTAACCTGCAACCCTGTAGCACAGTTTATAGATCCTTTGTCAGTGTCAGCCATGTGGATGAGTTATGGCCATTGCTTGACTAATTCGTTCTCTGTGAAAGCCTTAGAGAATGTTTTCTCTCCATATGATTCTCCTTAGGAACACTCTACATCATTGAGTACTTCCTTCTGTGGCCCCATAATCTCCTTGATCAGAAAATTTAGGACACAACTGAGTTATATGATGTTATAGTACAGGTTCTCTTGTGTACTGAGTCTTCACTGACCTTGAAAGCTAGGGCCAAAATGTTGGCTGTCCTTGTAGCCCTTCTTTTTCTCTAAGATTTGGTCTGAAAACTTAGGTTGTTAACCCTCCAGAAGAGAAGCTTATTATTATTACCCTACACATAAGCAGTTGAGCTTAACCTCAATATCTGTCTGAATATCAACCATCTTAGGCATAGTATGGAACAGGTATTTCCTATTAACTATTGGTATGTTTAAGTCCCTGGAGAATATGAAGAAAAAAATTTAAAAAAATATTTAATAAGATAAGAATAAACAGTTACATATTCTTTCACAGAAATTTATAAATCTAACCATATACAGCATTGTTGCAGGACAGTCCTATGACATTTTTTTTCTTGTCTCTTGTTTTCATTTATTACCCCCTTCTTTTAAACAAACATTTACTTTAGAGATAGTGTGGCAATAATTAGCATTTCATGACAAGCAGTACATATTTAGAAGACCAGAATGACAGGCATTCCAAGCATGACCTTATCATTACACATTGCTATCTTCAGTGCAGTTGCTTAGTTCACAGGTATCTGCATATATAGTTAGTTAGAGTGAGAATCCTACCAATTAACTGCTAGCTTCAACAACATGCTAAAGATTCTCAGGATCATTGCCTTACCCATCATGTGCATATAAATGTATGGCTTTTCCCCTGTCATATTTCCTAGCTTTTCTCCTTGCCTGTTCTTCATTGTGTAATCCTCAAGTTCTTGTTTTCCTTTTAATTGTGCTATACCCTTATATTTATCTTTCATTTTTTTTGAGTTCTTTTACTAGGGAGACTATATGGTATTTACACATGTGGGTCTGGTTTATTTCACTTATGAGTATATCTTCAAGTGGCATCCACTTGAATATAAAGGCTTCTAGTTTATCATTCTTTATAGCTGAGTAATACTCCATTTTATAAAAACCACATCCCTTTTATCCATTTCTCAGGTGATGGGCATCTTGGTTGTTTCCAAGATTTGGCTATCACAGATTGTGCTGCTATAAACATAGGTATACATATATCACTATGATATGATGTTTTCAGTTCCTCCAGTAAAATTCCCAGTAGGGAGGTAGCTGGCTTGAATGGGATTTCCAGTCCTAGTTTTTTAACCCTGATTTCCATAATGGTTATACCAGCCTACATTCTCACCAGCAGTGGAGAAGGGTTCCTTTTTCCCCAGAACCTCTCCAACATTTGTTGTTGGTTGATATCTTTAAGATAGTCATTCTTTCTGGGGTGAGATGCTATTGCATGTTCTTTTATTAAAAGAATTAAACAATTAAAATGTTAACTGATGTTAACATGCTAACATGTTAAATTGTTTAATTAAACAATTAAAAATGTTCTTTTAATTTGCATTTCATGGATGGCTAGTGATATGGAATATTTTTTCTTATATTTATTTGCTTCTTTAATTTCATTCTCTGAGAATTGTGTGTTCATCTCAGATGCCCATTTTGGATTAGGTCTTTAAATTTTGGGGCCCTAATGTTTTTTAGTTCTTTATAAATTCTAGAAAGCAGCCCTTTGTCTGAGTGCTTATTTGTCAAATTTTTTTCAAAATTTGTGGGTTGTCTTTTCACTTTGTTGACATGTGAAAACTCAATAAAAGGAGGTCCCAGTTGTTAATTCTTTCAAGTATTACCCATGCAATTTGATTTTTGTTCATGAACTCTTTGCCTACCCCTATGTCTTCAAGAGTTTTCCTACTTTCTCTTCCAGGAGATTTAGTGTTTTTTGTTTTAATTTTTAGATCTTTAATCCATTTTGACTTTAGCTTAGTGCATCATGATAGACCTGGATCAAGTTTTAGCTTTCAGCATGTAGAGAGCCAGTTTTTCCGGCACCATTTGTTAAAGAGGCTATCTTTCTTCCAGTGAGCATGTTTGGCCCTTTTGTTGAAGATCAGAGGGTTTATTGTGTTCATAAAGGCCTTTGCACCTTCTAATCTATTCCATTGACCCTCAGGTCTATTTCATTGCCAATACCATGCTGATTTTATCACAGTAGCTTTGTAGTATAATTTCAAGTCAGGAATTGTAATGTCTCCTGCCGTGTCTTTGTTGGCCAGGATTGCCTTTGCTATTCTAGGTCTTTTCTGGTTCCAGATAAATTTTAGAAATGATTTCTCTATATCTTTGAGGTATGTTTGTGGTAGTTTGATAGGGATTACTTTAATTATGTAAAGTAATTTTGAGAGTATGGCCATCTTCACGATGTTGGTTCCTCCTACCCAGGAGCATGGAATATCTTTCCATTTTCTGAAATCCTCTATGATCTCTTTTTTCAGAGTAGTGTAATTTTCCTTGAAAAGATCTTTGACTTTTTTAGTTAGGTTAATTCCAAGGTATTTCATTTTCCTCGGTGCTATTGTAAAAGGTATTGCTTCTCTAATTTCCCTCTCAGTGTGTTTGTTGTCTGTGTAGAGGAACGTCATTGACTTTTGCATATTGACTCTGTAATCTGCTGTGCTACTGAATTTGTGTATCAATTCTAGTAGCTTCTTGGTGGAATTTTTTGGGTCTTCCAAGTAAAGTATCACATCATCTGCAAATAATGATAATTTAACTTCTAGGAGAAAGTTTAGATAGTACTCTGCACGAGAAAGAAAATAAATTCATAAGGCCAAATATTCCCCATTCAGAAGATAAGGAAATAAAAGATCAAGGGCCCTGGTAGGTTAACTTTGGACAGGAAAGCTACAGCATCTTGCAGGTGTTTGAGAGCCTGGGCTGGGATGAAGAAACAGACACCTGATGCAGTTCTGTTTCTACACAACACTAACATTAGCATGGGGACAGATCTTCATTAGAGGAGAAAGCTTAGAATGCTTTCTGAAACTAAGAACAGTCACTGAGCATTGAGAGTTCAGTTAGTGAAAACACGGTTCCACTCTAGGAATAGTCTTTTTAGGGCCTCAACAAGAGTTATCAACTACACAACTTATAAGACTTTTAAAGCATGTGTCTTAGTTCCTCACTCATTAGTATTAGTTATGTGTATTATGCTTGTTAACCTGTTGGTTATAGTCTTTCTTTCTTTCTTTCTTTCTTTCTTTCTTTCTTTCTTTCTTTCTTCTTCTTTCTTTCTCACTCGTTGTCCTCTCTCTCTCTCTGTCTCTCTCTCTCTCTCTCTCTCTCTCTCTCTCTCTGTCTGTCTCCCCCCCTCCCCCGGTACTGGGGATCAAACTCAGGACCTTGCACTTGACAGGCAGGTGCTTATGCCACTGAGCTATCTCCCTTGCCTGGTCATAGTCTTTAATCATGGAGAAATTGAAATAGTTCAGAAATCATACCAAGCTTCCAGCTAACACTGAAGAACACAGATGTACTGCAGCAGTAGTGCAAATGCTTATGTGATTTATTTTTACCAAGAATGCTCCGTTCCTCTGAACATAAAAATTGAGATAATAGGGGTTCTGACTTGTGAATGGTACAACAGAAAAGCAAGGATGCCTGCAAGGAATTGGGATAGTAGTTAAAACTGCTTTCAGGTAAGTAATCACTGAGTTCATGCTAATTAAAAAAGAAACAAAGAGGTTGCTAGAAATAAAATAAGTTAAAAGGAACATTTTTTCATGTTAAATCTTCCCTATTGTAAGGACACAGTTTCCCTCAGCTGGGGGGGGATGGAGCAAGGAGGTGTTCCATTGTAGAAGTAGCAAGTGAGTCCTCATCAGATGCTGAATTTGCTCTTGTCTTGAACTTGTACATAGTAGCAATCAGAATGGCAAGAAGTAAACTCCTGTTATTTATAAGTTATGCAGTTTGTGGCTTATTTTACACCAGCATACCAATTATTATATTTTAGAAAAAGATGCCCAAGATCATTCAGTGGGAAAAAGACAGTCCTTTTCATAAGTGGTGCAGAGAAAGCTGGTGTTCATATACTCAACATAAAAATTAATCCTCAATGTAAAAACAAACTCAAAATGGATCAAAGATCTACAAATAAATAAAATGATGAAAGTATTAGGAGAAAACATAGCTTAAAACTTCATGACATTGGGTTTGGCATATGACACTAAATTGACAGGAAACAAAAGGAAAAAATAGACAAGTTAGATTTACTCTAAAGTAAAATCTTGGAGCTGGGTAGATAGCTCAGTAGAATAAGCACCTGCCTGGCAAGCTCAGGGTCCTGAGTTCAATCCCCTATACTGAAAAAAAAAAAAAAGGAAAATCTTTTGTGTATCAAAAGGCATTACCAGCAGAACAGAAAGGTAATTTACAAGAGATAAGCTATTTGAAAATTATGTATCTGTCACAAATTAATAATCAGCATATATAAATTAATTTCCAAAATGAAACAAAAGAATTTAATTAAAAATAGGCAGAGGACTAGAGTAAACACTTCAGCAAAGAAGATGGATGTCCTAATGGTCGACACGCACACGAGTAGGTGCTGGGCGTCACTGCCTCCGGGAAGCTGGCTTAACGTTTTCCTCCTTAAATTGGACCACATTTTATTTTTAAATTAAAAGCACCCACATAATCTCTCAGACATACTCTGTGCATGCGTGCACGTGCACACGTGCACACACACACACACACACACACCCATACACTTGGCCATGGCTCCCCACTACCAATATATACCTTAAAAAATGTTCACAAGTACCTCAAACAGCATGAGATTTATGAATTCAACAAAGTATCGCAGTCAGTCGGCCACTAGCATTGGCTCTAGACTGTAATCTTGCACTCCATTCTGCTACCAGTTTTTCATAATAAAATAGCAAATTGAAGTGATTTTCAAATAGTGTGTGAGGCCAAAGGGAAATCTTTTTTGCCTGCAGTAAGTGTAGAAGGCTATTAACGAGCTGAGGATGTCGCCCCTACTACACAGTGCATTTAGGGACTTCCTCGTTTCCGTGCTCACAAAAGCTGCGATTATCAAAATTCTCAAGCAGTAGTTTGAAAAATGATTTTGCTTTTGAGAATTTATGGGCTACACATATTTTATTTCTGCTTACCATGGGAGCTGAGTGCCTGCTATTGACATAAAGTTTACAATGCTCTTTGAGCTTCTGAAGAGTAGCCACGTTAAGGAAGGATGGGATGGGATGACAATTCTTCCCCTTCCTATGTTTTTCTTTGTACATTTTACTTCCATAATTTAAATTTTAACAGAAACTATACGTGCAGAGGAGACATAGAATACAGAGAAAAGGCTGGGGACATAGCTCAGTGGTACAGCAAGCACAAGGTCCTGAGTTTGATCCCCTATACTAAAAGAAAAAAGAAAGAAAGAAAGAAAGAAAGAAAGAAAGAAAGAAAGAAAGAAAGAAAGAAAGAAAGAAAGAGAGAAAAGAAACAGTGTACTAGAACACAGAGAAAGCATAAGTATAAAGAAAGTAGTCGGCAATTTAATGAATAGAATTCAGCAGAGCGTGGGGTTTGGAATACGGCTTTTTGAGTCATAAAAGACTTTAGATTCAGTCTTCATTCTACCATTTACAATGTGTCACAATTCTATAGGCTTTAGAAAAAGTGACTTAATTATTTAAACAATCGTATGAGGTAGGCATTGTTCATACCCCATTTACAGACAGATAAGAAGAGGCACAGAGTTGTTGGCATGTCCAAGGTATACAGCCAGTAGGTGGCAGAGCCAGTGTTAGTAGAGAAGGGCATTTAGGTTGTCATAGTGGAAGGATGATAGCCATTATTAATCCAACAGTTATTTTATTCCCAGACTCTGGGAATATCTATTTACATGGTACATAGTAAGATGTGAAAATAATAGTTTTTAAACTGTAAATCATGAAATATGTCACTTATAATATAGTAGGATGCTTATCAGTGAATTATTTTATAACATTATTGATGATTCATAATTGACTCATGAGTCAGCAGAATAAAAGCTATCTCCAAAACTAACATTTCTTCACAAATATGCTGGTAGCAGTATTCTGACACAATTTTCAGGAGCAATTTAAATTGAGTATCTGCTATTTTATTGGCTATTATATTCTGCTTTAGGATAATAGCTGATATCAAATAAGAAAAGAAACAGAAAGCCACCCTATCCCAAACATCACTAGATAGTGGGTCATTTTGATACTTGAATGAATGAATGAATGAATGGAAGGACAGAGTACCTATGCATCCTATGTACCATAAGTGGTCCTGATAAATTATTCTAAAGTAATTTAGAACATATACAGATGAAATTAATTTCCAGTCATAAAAGACATGTTTTAAACCATGGCTACGGCAGAGAGGAAATCATTCATTTACCAACCAACCATGAATTTCATTTTCCCTTATGAGCACGTTTAGTTACTGAATTCAGCTTCTGCTATTGAATCTGGACGCCAAGTTCAGTCACAAATGTAGATGCACCACCATTGCTAATACTGAGCGCATTTGCAAGAAGAGGGCATGGAAGCAAGAAAAATAAATGAAAACGGATCAAAACAACAGCGAGATGCAAAGAAAACTCGTCGAAATAACACGGGCAAATTTGTAACAAAGAATGCTTAGGGTTTTTTTTAACAGGAAAATAAAAATAGAATATAACACATTCTACGTGGCAAAGTATCGCTATTTCATAAGCAAAAAAAGGGGCTGTTTCTGTTGTTAGATACGCTTTAAATGCTACAGTGGCGAGCAGTCACGCGACCTCTGCTAGCGCGAAGCGGCCTTCTGAATCCGAAATGCATGACTGTTCTGAAATACGACTTCCAGTTGTTTTTTTCATCTTTTGTTATTTTGTACACTATATAAAACTAATGATTTTTTGGATGTGTTCTATTTTTAGGGAGAAGTTGCATTTAAAAGAGTGCTTTTAAATTATTGTTCTAAAGCAAATCACTGCTTAGGAATTTTTATTATTTCTTTTGTTTTCGGAATAATCAGCCAAATGAACTTGGAGGCAATGTTAATAGAATTAGGTTCTCAAATAAACAGGATCCAGGTTGGTAAACACACAGCAATTTAAGGGGTTGAACAGGACGGACATTCCATAAAATGTCGTACTAAATTGTTAAATGTGTAGAACAAAATGAATGGGTAGCAGACAACTGAGTTTAAATTTCTTTCTCTCTGATAACATCAAAGTGTGGGCATGCGCGTGCGCACGCGCATGTGTCTGTGCATGAGTCTGCACACGTATGTGAATGTATTATAGGGAAACACGTTATTAAATGTACATCCTGCTCCTTTAGTGATACGTTCTAATCTATCACAGTATCAGAGAAACATACCCTAGAGAAACTGTTCCCATCCTTCACAGAAAATCCAGCCATGGGCCAGAGAGATAGCTCATCAGACTAAGCACCTGCTTAGGCAAGTGCAAGGGCAGGGGTTCAATCCCCGGCACGACATGTGGCACCAGCCCCACCCCTGGGTGCACTGAGCCAGCCACCAAGACTGGGAACTGGGGAGTCTGAAAGCAGTAGGATCACTATGACTATGGGCTGTGTAGTGAGACCCTGTACCAAATACATAGGAAGGAAGGAAGGAAGGAAGGAAGGAAGGAAGGAAGGAAGGAAGAAAAAACCCAGTCAAAATAGCATGCAAAAGTTAATCTATGATAGATGATTCCAAATCTAGAACTGAGAATAGCTCATTTAAATGCCATAAGAAAAGAGCACCTCACCCGCAAAAAGGAGTCCAGTGATCCATTCTCCATATATTCCACCACAATCATGACTGGCCTGCCTGCAAAAGAGCAAGAGAACACACAGGCATTAGAGCAATTACTGAAATACCTGCTGTGGTTAAGAGATTTCCAACTGTGGGGACTAAATTGTTTGTATTTTATTAATAAGAACTCATTTTAAAACCTGCTTCTATAAAAGGAGAATCACATCATAACATATGCATAAGTCTATTTTCCATAACATCATTTACTTCTGAGCTTACAAAGGGGACAGGAGTTATAATACGAATTACAAAGGCATCCAGCTTTTCACTTTACTTTTGTCCTCTAGTTTTGTCTTAGAAAAGCCTACATCCAAGCCAGAGTCAGGGTTTAGGTTTAGACAGTCCCTTTGGGTGCTGTTTGGCTGCAGTGCCAATTCATTAGGGTGCAGCAATTTGGCTGACTTATATCACGTGGCGTTGCTGATGCAGTCCTGGCACAAAATAGAAAGGAGAAATTCATACATTGTTTTATGGGACTCCAAGCAGAACAGTTTCAGTAAATTGATGAATCCTACAAAGTTGGTAATATTTGTAGTCCTTCCTGATCATCTCTTTATAGATCATCTCAAAATAGAGTTGATCAACAGAAAAATGATAAAAATAAGCAACTGATTTTGTACTAATCTCATGCAGAGACTTAGAGGGAACCTGAACATCATTTATTTCTTGTTTTATCCCATCAATTGTGATAGCTCCCAATATACCTCTATTAAATAGAATATTCATCACGAATAACTTTGATCTGTTTTGAAGAAGGGAATGCATTTATTCTGCTCAATTGCCCATGTTTAAAAGATAAAATTTCAGATGAAGAGAAAACAATATTTACCTGAAATAAGTATATTTGACATATTTATTTTTACTTCCTTATTTCTTGCTTTATATTTGAATTTTAGGGGGCAATTCTATCTGGCCTTTTCACAGTTTGACCCTGTGACACAAAAAAGATGTGGAAGAAATTGTACGTGCAGATACCAATGATGTAAATATTAGATCTCATTGTAATTCCTGTCTTTTTTAAGAACGCAAACCTTACAGGTTAGAAAGGGTGACTGTCATAAATTCCTGCAATGTATGAAAATGCTAGATTTTACATATGACTCTATATTTTAAAGATAGACATGCTGAAGGTTAAATGTGATAATAAAGCTCCCCATTTGTCATGCATAGAATTAGAACCTAAAGAAGTTTTGCACTTTTCGTGGACTTAACGTATTCTGTCAAATCCTCAAAGTCATTTATTTCACCCAAATATGAATAAAGAAACTTATCAGCAGTTATCGAGGTCAAGTAAGCTGTCGTATTCTTGCCTGAATGACAACTAATTACAGATATGAGTGGAGAAAGCGGCGCTAGTGTGACTACAACTGTCTGGATTATTTCATCATCTATACAATCTTTATTGATTACGGCAGCTAGAGGAACGTTTTTAGGGTTTTCATTTGTAAACCTGCAACCTCCTTTCACAGCATCAGAGTCCAAAGAGCTTGCAAGAGCTGCACTTTCATTGTTGTCTAGTGTCTACACACTATTATGCCTCTTACACGGTAAGGAAATTGAGGGAAAGAAAATTAAAGTACATGTCTGCAGTCTAATCAGGACTAAGCGGCAGTAGCAGTCAATCTACCTCTCAGTTTTGGATACTTTAACCTTTATCTTCAAGTACTTCAGATAAAGGTTCCGAGTCTCATCCTGTCGGCCAGTTTTTCCCAGAGTGTGTCTCGTAACCAGCTGTACCATTCACTGCTTTAGCCGCTGTCCGTACCCCTTCCACTTGTTCCATGTTGCCTTCAGCCTTCACTCTTAGCATTCACTTGTCAGGATTATTTCTCAATTTGCTTTTCTCTGACACCACCACACATGCGCTCGGCCCCAGAATTTATGTATTGATACTTTTCCTTGCAGCTTTCAACCAGTCAAATTTCCTTTACACTCCTGTTTCTCCGAGTGCACTAAGCATTGTTATCGTGGCTTTATGGACATTAGATACTTTTACTTTCTCATAAACGCTTTGTATTCCCTTCTCTGGGGTTCTCAAGATCACAATGTACAATAGTTGCTTCATTAAAATAAGGTACTTTTTCTTACTTATTTTCTATGCTTAAGAAAGTAACATTTAAGTATTTCAGCAAGATTCTGGGCTATGTGAATATAAAGCACTTTGAGATTAGTTATATAATTCTTTAGAAGATACTTTAGGGATTCCTGAAATTCGTCAGTGACATTTCACGTCTCATGAAGAACAATAAAGGAACAAACACACCCTCCTCCGGTGCTGTAGTCAGAGTTTACAAGGGAATAGATTTAACACAGGATGCATAACTTAAGAGTATTATTTTCTAATATTCGCCCTAAGAGTCAAACGCAGAAGAGCGCAAGAGAATCTGTCCATGTATGAGAGACTGAGAGAATCCAGCTGAGGCCTGGGTCCCGTGCCAGCGTCCTCTCTGAGTCCCTGCTGGGGGCCTGGAGCCCGTGGCTGTCTCTTGCAAGGATCTGCCCTGGGAAGGCGCAGACGTCTTCCTAGTGGTCGAAGCAGAAAGTGGGTGTCAGTGGGATGCAGGCTGAGGATCTGCCCTGGAGCCAGGAGGCTCCCCAAAGGACCGCAGCCACCCTCAGCAGCAGAGAGTCCCCAGCTCCGCGGGTGATAACAGCCGAGGTCAAATAAGGAAAGCCAGCACACCAGCTTCCCCAGG
Organism: Octodon degus; assembly: GCF_000260255.1. NCBI lineage: Eukaryota > Metazoa > Chordata > Mammalia > Rodentia > Octodontidae > Octodon > Octodon degus. The sequence continues at coordinate 800,792 of NW_004524813.1, forward strand.
AAAATCAACAACCCACCACTCCCTCCCAGTCCTCCTTTTATGCTGTTGGTGACAATCCTCAGGGGGTTCTTCACACCCAGAACCATGTGCTTCATTACTAGTTAGTCTAGTTAATCCACAACACCAAGGGTGTTTGCGAAAGAAAGTAGCTGTTCTTATCTATATGTACGGGTTGATACACTGTGTCAACTTGAGAGCTTTAGAAGTTTAATGAAGTGACTCAGCAGACAGCCCGGAGTCTTCCTTGTAAACATCCTCATCCTGAGCACGAGGAGGGCAGGGACATTGTGCGAGGTCTACACGCCAGCCCAGGGGAGAGGCTGGCCAGAGCTGCAGCTGCTGCCCCTCCCCTTGCTCTTTGCTGTTTTCTGCCACCCTGAAGGCTGCCTTGTGCCATGTGCCGCTCTGCCTGGGGGCCAGCTGGGTAAGGACTGAAACCTCCACTGCTGTGGGCTGCATAAACCTTTCCTTCCTTCATTTGGGGTGTCAGGTATTTTGTCCCAGCAACAAATAAAAAGTAACTGACACACTATAGAGAAAGGATAAGAGATCAAGGGACTCACTGAATATCTGAGTGCTGTCTCAGCAGATCTTGATTGTAATGGAGTTTAAATATCTGTAACTACATGTAGGCTATTTTGAAGGAAAAATCTAGGCAATTCACTTTGGGCTTCTTAGAAGTTCTCTTAAAATAAACTGATGGGACCTCTAAAGAAAAAAGGGAATTTTGAAAACTGACTTTCAAGAAGTTTGGAGTCTATCCATTGTCTGTATTACAAAAATGATCTTGTGAAACCAGGCATTCGGTACTGGCTAAAAGTACATAAAAGAAAATATAATGAAATATTTTTTAAATTTAGAAAGAGCATGTATTACTTCCCAATAGATTTGACAAAAGCAATAACGAAATATATAACTTTTGCACACTGAAAAGTAAGATAGAAGCAGTGATTTCTTTCACTTGGAACAGATTTAAAGAATAGCAACTTACAATATGTTTTTAAATCTTTTGGGAAGATACTTAGGGAGTAGCTGGGTCAAATGGAATTTCTAGTTTTAGCTTTCTGAGAAATTTCTGAACTGATTACAATAAACAAATTTTAGAGCAAAATAAAAATTAGAAAACAGGAAACAGGGAGCTAGATCTTATACAAAAGGACAGGGGACGGAAAGGTAAAGGGAAGGTGGAGAAGAAGGAAAGGAGATTTTATATGGTTAGATATTTTTGGACTTAAAAAGAATTAAGAATGTACTATTGGACCGGGCAGATAGCTCAGTGGCTTAAGCACCTGCCTCACAAGCGCATGGTCCTGAGTTCAATCTCTAGGACCGCAAAAAAAAAAAAAAAGCAATATGCACATTTTACTCACATCTTCAGATCTGAGCCTTTCTTGCTTGCTTACTTGATTTTTAATATATTTGGTACAGGGTCTCACTACACAGCTTGGACTCATAGTGATCCTCCTGTTTTTAGCCTCCCCAGCGCGGGGATTACAAGTGTGTGCCACCACACACAGTCTTGGTTGCCAGCTCAGTGCACTCAGGGGCTGGGCTGGTGCACCATGGGGTGCCGGGGATGGAACCCTGTCCCTGCGTTTGCCTAAGCAGGTGCTTAGTCCACTGAGCTATCTCACCAGCCGTGAGCTTTTCATTTTGTATTGTGTGTGATAGCATCAAGTGAGACCAGCTTAAAAGTTGATAGCAAAGAATTGTTTTCTTAGATTAGTGCTAGCATCTATTTTATAACTCACTTCCTCATCATTTTCTATATGGAAGTTATACTATAAAGGTTAAAAGCAATTTGACAGTTCATTTTTACATTTATTTATTTATTTATTTATTTATTTATTTATTTGCAGAACCAGGGATTGAACTCAGACCCTTACACTTGCCAAGGAAGCGCTTATTCTACTGAGCCATCTCCCTGGGCCCCAACCATTTTTATACTTATAATAAAAGATTGATAAGTATAAAATACATTATGAAAATTAAATGCTGTTCTTTTTTAATTTTTCTTTTTTCTTTCTTCTTGTGGGGGGCTCAGTTTGCCCTGAGACAATGGCTGGCGAGGCATGTGGTGCTGGGGATTGGGCCACTGTCTCTGTGCTTGCCTAAACTTGCCTAAGCAGATGCTTTAGACTGCTGAGCTATCTCACCGACCCTCCATTTAAATATTTAATTGTACTAGTACATGTTTGTGGTAGGTAATTATTAAAGTCACTAGAGGGAAAATTTCCTAGATGTAGTTATGGATATTAACATTAGAATCAAATCTGCTGAGAAAGGGCTTAGATATGGACAATGAAGCACAAAATCACTTATCATCTTATTCCTATAGATAAGAACAACTCTTCCCCCCCCCCCACTGGGACCTGTAGGCACAACTGACAGGATTTTCCAAATATTCTCCAATACTTAGAATGGTTCTGATAAAGCAGGTGCAGAGTAATCATGTGATCACAGCACACCTTTCTCATGCTACTATGAAAGAAAAATGTGTTTTAAATGTCCTACAGAGGGACTTAGGTCAAAAATTTCTGACATTGCCAGTGAAGTGGAAGCCCCAATACTATTATGGGCTACTGGACTCTTTTAGATTATTTTGCTGTTAGCACACCTATAACATTCAAATAACAGAACTTAACAAAAAAAGGGTATAGAGATGAATGTCCATTTTGTATCTGTGTATTCAAAGTGGTTAGGATAGATATATAGCTACATTCTCTTAATGAATAGAGGGATTTGTTCTAATGGTGTTTGTAGATAGGATCTCAAGTCCGCATCTTGTACAGCAATTAGCCACTAGGAAGAATGCATGCAATGTGTTAATTATTGAAACTGTCCTACCAATTTGATTTGAAACTGTCTCATTGCTATTTGTTTATCAATAAAATTATGGAAAAAATAAATGTCCTATAGAAATCATGGAAGAATATTTTACAGTGAGATATACTTCTTCCTCAGAGAAGAGCTGGGAAAGAGAGGGCTCACAAAGATTTCACATTCTCCTACAACTAGTGAGTTTGCGCCGGATGTGGTATTTACTACCAGTCTAGCAATTTCTGACGTGCAGTCAGTAAAAGGAATTGAAAAAATCTCAGCAACCTCAACACTCCATTACAGATTAAAATCGTTCTGTTCTATTTAACTTTCTATCATGTCTATATTTTCTCTGCCAGGCAATAAACTTCGTGGTGATAACCTGGATTGACAGAGCGCTTGCATTTTTTTTCCCTTGTGTATCTAACGCAGGAATCTGTGAGCCGGGTTTTCAGTCTATTTCTACAGCCCTTGTTTCTGTTGTGTAGACAGTGAATTATGATGCCAATCTCTAATGGACTTGATAATAAACGAAACAATTTTTTTATCATTCTTGCACAGTCAAAAGATATGAATAACATAAATTTGAACAGTTATAATTTATTGAAATTATTTTTATCAACATAAGTAGTGAAATAAAATTATTTCCCCTTGGAGTAAAGAGTGCGAAGCATCGCACGGCGCAGGCGCAACCCCACAACTATCTCCCCTTAGAGTGTTGTCTGGTGATTCTCAAATCACGTCTTAAACAAATTTTACCCTCATTAAGTTTAAATTCAAGTGTTTTTAATTTTTTTAATTTAATTTATATTTGAAATTATAAAAATTGTAATATGTATGAGGCCCCATCTGATGTTTCAGTACGTAGTGTTCAGGTGAGGAGAAGTGTATACTGTATTTATACATGTATAATTATAATGATGAAAACATTTAAAATCTCTTCTTCCTATGTATTTGTTTTGAAATAGACAGTAATTACTATTATTCAGCCGCCTCACTGTACAGCAGTAGAAATGTTTATTCCTAATTACTTAGTACTCATTCGATTCCATCCTCTTGCCCCAGCGCACTCACCCCTGACTCAAGTAACTTCCGTTCTGCTCTCAACTGCTGGAGATCCACTTTAGAGTGAGATTATTTCTGCACGTGACTTACTCCACTTCACGTAAAGACCTGCACGTTACCGAAGCCTTTTACCTCTCCCCTGCGGTTTCTTGCCCTACTCATGTCTTAGTTAAGGTATCGCTATTCGTCCAGTTACTCAGGCTTGCAAGTCTATGCGTTTCTCACTTTGATTCGTGTTAGTCTATAATTTTTAGATTGTGTTGATTCTATACAAAATTTATTGACACCCCCACATGCTGCTTCTTTTTCTTCTACATAATTTTTAAAGATCTTTTTATTTTTCTATTTGGTGCAGGGTCTCCGTATGTACCTCAGACTCGTGGTGAAGCTCCTGTCTCAGCCTCCCAGCGCTGGGAGTGCAGGTGTCTGCCACCGCACCTGCTTTCCCTGGCTGGTTCAGCACAAGGCTGGCAGGGCGCGCTGTACCAGGGACCGAGCCCAGGTCCTTGTGCTTGCCAGGCGGGTGCTTAGACAGCCAAGCTATCTCCTGGCCCCTGCTTTTTTTTTTTTTTTTTTTGCTTGATCTTTTACAGTGGCTTTTAAAATTATTTTCCCCATATCTTAGGTTAATCCTTGCATATCGTTTTTGCAGTGAGTGATATATTAAATAATTTAAAAAATTCCTCCTATTTGCCAAGCACTCTCTGGGTTCTGCAGACTTTCTCAGGCACCAGGTGATGAGTGCTTTCCTGAGAAATTCTACAGGTTGCACACAGTTCTTTGAGCATGGATTTACTTGTCCCCTCTCAGCTGTAGCAGGCTGCTTTCTCACTACCTTGACTTAGTTAAAATAATATTCTTAAAAACAAAAGCAGCCTCAGTGCCATCTCCATTGTAAATCTTCCCATGAATCATTTTCCTTTTACGAAGTGTTCATTTTTTACCTGCTCCTCTCTTTTATATCATAGTTATGGTGTGATATTTATGTTAACAGCACGGCTGTCTCCCACTCTAAAGTGTCATGCAGACAGGATTTGTGCTTAAATCTTCTGTCATTTCACAACATGCATAGACCTAGGCATAAAGTACACAATTTTACTTTTTTGACTTAAATATCAGAAAGAAGACATAAATAAGGATGCTGTTTAAGAATCATTCTAGGGCTAGCCAGATAGCTCAGTGGACTAAAACACCTGCTTAGGCAGGGCACAGCACCCAGGGTACAATCCCCCGTGGGCCATGCAGGCCCCGCCCTAGGGGCGCACTGAGACAATGACTGAGACTGGGCATGGTGGCCTGCACCTGTAATCCCACTACGAGTCAGAACTGTGCAGTGAGATTTGTAGACCCTGTACTAAAAACAAAAACAAAACAAAAACCCTAAAGAATCATTCTAGACGAAGCAAAGCATTACTGAAGTAATAGACTATGCTAAATCACTTGCATTGTGAAAGTTATAGTTCTAAGAACAAATTTCATATTTCTGCTATTGTCTATCAGTGACATGATCTTGGACAAGATATTTTAACTCTCTCAGATTTTTCATCTACAAAATATAGATTAAAATTAAGAACCATGTAAGATTTCTACAAAGACTAGATAAGAACACATATAATTAGCAATGGTATATTAGAACACATATTATTAGCAATTATTTGACAATAGTGGTCTCTCCAAAAGAATGTTCATTTTCTTCTTCCACTTCTGTGCAGTTATCTGATTCCCTTTATCTATTAATTAACAATTTTTTTTCAAAATATGGATCATTTTTATATTTTATTGCACTTGGTATTGATATGAAAATTATTTTATTTCCTATGGCAAAATAAAAAGTCAAACAGCTGAAAGTTACAAGTTTCATGTAGTACAGTAATTTCCCAATTTAGCACTGAAATTCTTGAGTGTTGGGCTCTCTCAGATTACCTTCTACCTCACAAGTCGCAGTACAGTTGGAATTTATGGGATTAATTTTAGAGAAACTGATATAGCAGACATTTGCCAAATTGTACAAGTGACTTTCATAATACATATTATCTCACTCAGTTGTATTATACATTTTTTTATTTTATGATATAAATTCTTCATTTGTCTATTTGTATATTATCTATTATAATACCTCTCTTCCATGGGGTAGTTGTGAGATGAAATGGCAAAATATGTTCAAAACACAAAGAATAGCACCTGATAATAGATACGAGATCACCCCATCACAGGTCCACTAATGAACGCCTGGGTGTATCCCAAGCCTTGTGTCTCATCTTAGTGACTAGGCATTGAGTCTCAAACTAAGAAGTCATTTACAAAGCTGACAAGTGTCACTACTGAAAATGACTGATGTTAGTACGTAGAGGACCTTCGCTGGTTGTCTCAAAAGTCCATTTAAATCTTATTTACCCGAAATCAACAGGTTTGAAGTTGCTTTAGAGAACAAAATGACTTTCCTATAATATACTAAAATAGCCCACATTAGTATTTCTCTAGTTAAATAACATATATTAGTTTCTTAAAAATAAGTTCCCATTTAATCAGCTGTGCAGTGTATTTTATGGTTAATCTGTAGCTGATTTTTTAAAACTTGGAACAATTTGAAGCCCTTACTTGTACATAATCAATCTCAAAGTTTATTTGGTTTCCTTTCACTTTTCTAATTTTTATCATTTAAAAACAATTTCGAGGTGATCCAGATGACTTTGGCGAAATGCTGAAGACTGAAATATTTCATCTAGCATTAAACCGACTGAGCAGAATCTGGAGGGGTGGTTTGCATTTATGAAAACAACAGCTATTTAAAATATAGAATTGTGTTAGAGTAAATGAAAGGTGGGAGGCGACAGAAATGCAGCCACTTTCCCGCACTTCTGGAGAGCAGTGGGCGCCACCTGCGCCAGTCAGCTGCGGCGTCTTCAGTAAGGCCCTTCTTTCCGCTAGAAATCACCGTCCAGGCAGAAAGCTTTCCCCATCACTAACAGTGGCTTGTTGACAACGAAAATTACTGCCAAAGACTGCAGTTAGACTGTGCTTTCACTCTGTGACATTAACCATCTTGCAAAATTTTTATTACATACATATTTAGAAGAATAATATAATGATGATCAAATTAAAAGTACTGTATATGTTTTGAAAATTATTAGTGACCTTTTGTTTGATAACTATTCTAAAAGAAATAATTGATTATAGAATAAGTAGTATTTTTGTTACAATTAGATAACAATGAATAAAACGCAGCAGAACATCTTGAACCCTTAAATATCAGACAATGTCTAAGTTCAAAGCCTAATAAAATTGCAGGTCAAATAATTATACGCTGCTTTAATTCTTGATTTTCATCTGTAAATCTTTTTGGTAAATTTTAAATACTATTTCTAAATCTATATCTGTCTGTCTGTCTGTCTGTCTATCTATCATAATTTACTCTGTATAAGTTCTCCAGTGTTCTGGGCACTGTTCTGTGTGCATTCCACATGTGAATTTATTGAATCCTCATACTGTGGTTGTGATTGATACAGTTATTTCTTTTGATTCACAAGAGGACTAAGCGCTTAAGCAGCATATCCAAGACCTGACACAAGGGCCATGGCTCTTACCAGGTCACTCCCCTCCAGAGTGCGACTGCTTGACTATCTTAGTGTAACTTGAAATAACACTTGGGCCTCCATTAGTAATTGGAAGAACCTAAAGAATCCCTCTGAGTCCCCGTGTCTTACGGTAGAAATGTCACGGAAAGGCATTATGAAGTATGTGCTGTGTAGTTCCCAAAGATGTTTTGCAAGGAAGGTCTAGAATTTTAAAGGCCCACGATCTATAAAGTGTTCTGAGTAAACAGTAAATTAGTCCTAAAGAAGCTGGGTGAAATACCTTCGGATCTGTCATTTCCCATCTCCCAAACATCAGTTTATGATAATTTTCTAAAGTTTCAATTATAAATTAATATAAATTTAAAATTCCAATAATTTCATATAAGGCTTAAAAGGAATAAGCTTAGTAGTTAAAATTTTAGTTGTAAGATGTACTTTTGAGAGCATTTAACTGCAACAGTGTGGTATGATTTTATAAAACCTCTGGAGAAGACATCGGGGGAAACTATTTTAAGAGTCCTTAAGCTTAGTAGAAAGCATCATATTTCCCAGCGTTGATTCAAATGCTAAGCTTTCCATTTGGCTTTAAAAGTGTTTTACGGTTATATAAGTGCTAACATGTATAGCCGCCTGATTTTTTTGTTTCACTCATTATCAAAAGAAACTAATCAGAAAAATAAAGCAAATCTCTAGACTATCTCTAGATAGGATAATTTGTATACATAATTTTGTTTGTTGATTCTTTTGAGGCAAGATCTTGCTGTGCACTTCTAGCCTGGCTTGAACTCACTATACAGTCCAAGCCGGCTTCAAAATCATAATGATTCTCTTTTCTTAGTCTCCCAAGTGCTTTAGACATATATTTAATGTATCCTACATACATGGATGATCTATAGTGAGATTTTATTCTAAAGAGAACACCTGTTAAATGAATCATAAATATGATACTATTAAATCATTGACTGGGCTGGCCAAATAGCTCAGCGGATTAAAGCACCTGCTTAGGCAGACGCAGGGACCAAGAGTTGGATCCCTGGGTCTGTTGTGATGGCCCCACCCCCGGGGCGACTGAGACTGGGTGTGGTAGAGCCCTTCTAATCCCAGCACTTGGGAGGTTGTAAACAGCAGGAACACTATGAGTCCAATCTATGCAGTGAGACCCTATACACCCGGTACACCCTGTCCTAAATACAAAAACATTGACTATTACTTTCCTCTGCACCCTCCATGCAAGTTATTATTTATTTGTTATTATGTTTTTGCTGCAGGGTCTCACTGCAGCTTGGACTGATAGTGATCCTCCCATTTTTCAGCCTCCCTAAGACAGGAATTACAGGCATGCAACACCATGCCCAATCTAAATAGGTTTTTAAAATCTTTCTTTTTTTGTGGTACCAGGGATCAAACTCAAGACAGGTGCTTATGCTGCTGAGCTATCTCCCTGTCCCCAGGTTACTCTTTATTTCTGAATATTTTCTGCTCCTCTTACAAGATTTTGAAATTTTATTTTTAAGTTAATATTCTAAATATGTTTTCTGTGAGACTTCCATGACTACAACCATGAGAAACCCAAGCTGTGAAGCAGCAGTTTCTACTGGGCTTCACTCTGCAGGCAGAACCTACCCCGGGAGGAGGGCGTGTGTGCTGTCAGGCCCGGCTGTCTCTCCTGTGGGTTCTAAGTGGCCCAGGCAACCAGCCGGTGGGAACCCTTTGGAGTAGAGGGACAGGTGAGCAGCTCAGTTTCTTACTGTGTTTCTAATTAAGGCCAGACACACCAATTCTTTGAATCTATCTAGAAAAATGATACAATTGACAATAAAATATAAATGTGTCTAGAGGCTAGATATGTTCTTGGTGAGAATTTAAGTCACTATAGATAAGGTTTACATTTTTAAGATTCAAACTTATTTAAACGATAAGATAAAGGAAGCACCTTTTTTTGTATTTTAGGGAAAGGTCTACAGGGTGCTCAGGGTCTCACTGATCTGTGTTTTAATTAGATCAGGCTTGTAGTGATCCTCCTGTTTACAGCCTCCCAAGAGCTGGGATTACAGACGTGTGCCACCATGCCCAGTCTCTAGAAGCACTTTTATTAATAAGCAGATTTGACTAAGGTCAAATGCTAAAACTTTAAAGATTCTTCACAGAGAAGTGAAAAAGAATAAGAGATTACTTAAGGACTCTTTTAAGGTTTTTATGTTAAAAAGTAGAAATCCACATTGTAAATACAGAAGAGCTTGCTATCAAATGCAAACTATAGCTATTTTATTTTATAAATACGCTGTGAGTCTTATAGAAAGACGATAAGGTCACACAGGTTAGCTAAGCATGACTTCATACACAACTTTGTTGAGTTCTTAAGAATGAGAGGCTTTTCATCTATGGTCTTCAGGTTGTCCAGGCAGGTCTTGAAATTGCATATAAGATTTACATAATCCATTTTCTTGGGGCAGAGGGTATGCAATCATTCAGTTTACAAAATTCAGATTAAGGGACTGGCGAGATAGCTCAGCGGACTAAAGCACCTGCTTAGACAAGCTTAGGCCAAACGCTGGGACTGTGGTTCCATCCCCGGCACCACTTGCTATGTCAGCCTCACCCCCCAGGGCGGGCTGAGACGTCCCCTCCCCCCAAAAAAAATTTGGGATTAGGAAGAGAGGTTAAAAAAAAGCAAATTTTGGGGCTGGGGAGATAGCTCAGTAGAATAAGCGCTTGCCTGGCAAGCACAAGGGTCTGAGTTCAATTCCCGGTTCTGAAAAAAAAAAAAAAAAGCAAATTTTCACTTGGTCTTTTAAGTGATAAGTAGTTTTATTTTCTGGCAAAAAAAAAAAAAAAAAAAAAAAAAAAAAAAAAAAAAAAAAAAAAAAAAAAAAAATAGGTACAATCGCAGAGGGTGACTGCGTGGGCTGTGCCACCAGATGAGGCCTGCCGGTCCACAGAGTCATTAAGCGACTTAACTCGAGAGGGCTGGCGCCCACCGAATGCGCCAAGCTTTGAATTACGGCTTCCATCCGTGTGCCCGCGTCCCGGAGGCCGGCCCGGGGGCGCGAAGCGGGGCGCAGCGTGCTACTCGGGCGGGCGGCTTCTCTCGCGCCGCGCCCTCCGCCCCTGGTATTTCTCCCTCGTCACAGGCCTGGAAGCAATAGGGCTATATGCCTGAGACCTAAACCCTCTGAAACCAAGTCACCTTCGGTCTTTGTACTTTCTTAGGTAGTTTGTCACATGATGAAAAGCTGACCTAGCTCTGCTTGCATCCTTCCTCCCTCCCTCCCTCCCTCCCTTCCTTCTTTTTATGCATTTCCTACGGGGTCTACAGGGGTCATGGGGTCTCAGTGCACAGCTCAGGCTCATAGTGATCGCCTGTGTTCGGTTTCCCAAGAGCTGGGATTATAGGTGTGGCCACCACGCCCGGTCTCAATCCCCACCTCAGCGCCCCCAGGGTGGGGCCAGCACGGCTCACCAGGGATCGAAACCGGCCGCTGAGCTCTGCCTAAGCAGGACTGTAGTCTGCTGAGCCATCTGGCCAACGCTAAAAAGATATTTTAAACTAACCCTCGAGGGCCGGGGAGATAGCTTGGTGGTCTAAGCGCTGCCTGGCCAGTAACGCCTGGGTTGGATCCCCAGTACTACGTACCACGCCAGCCCCAGGACCTGGGCGCACCCTGGCTCACCTCCGCAGTCCCAGCGCTGGAGAGGCCGAGATAGGCGATCGCTACAAGTACGAGCTGAGTAGCCGGACCCTATGCCAAGTAAATAAATAAATAAATCTCTAAAAAAGTCACCCTCTAAGCTAGCACTAACAATGATGCAAGTATTTCAAAGGGCTGTTCAGTTCTGATGGCATCCTCCTTGTGCTCAGCTGCCTGAGCACAAAATGTCTAGCTGTTAGCTGTTAGCAGTCAGATTCCTCCTTACTACAGTACATCTCAAATGATTTATTTATGATTTTACTTTGCATATTTAGTCTACTGTTTCTCATTCATTTCATAACTGGCCCTGGGTTTAAATTAGATACACATATTTTCATATATACTTCATCAGGGATAATGAGCAAGATCCTCAACTATAGAGTGTAAACTCTGCATACCTGTCAATGAAAGGAAAATATTTCTTTCTTCCTTTTTAAATTTTTATTTATTTATTTTATTTTTGTGGCTGGCTCAGCTGGCCCTGTGGTCGGGGCTGGCAGGGCGTGTGGTGCTGGGGATGGAGGCGCAGTCCCTGCGCTTGCTTAAGCTTGCCTAAGAAGACTCTCCGTCAGCTGAGCTATCTTGTCAACGCTATTTCTCTCCTCTGGAAGATTTTTCTTTAAAAAAGTAATGCACTGAATGTATGCAATGTGTTAATTATTGAAACTGTCCTACCAACTTGATTTGAAAAAAAAATAAAATAAGCTACTAACAACAACAACACTGTAGAATGTCATGTATTGTTTTAATCATTACAACAGTATTTTGGAAAATTAAAATAAGGCATGCTTTTGTATATACTACAAAAATATTCAATGAATAATCATCATTAAAAGAACTATAGCTAAGAGAAGTTATTTTATTGTAAATGATTTAAAATGCTACATTTTGAATCAAAAATAAAGCTCTTGCCTTTTTAGGATCCCTGAAAATATGAAGAAACTAAATGGTTGACTTTGCCCTCGACGTGCAGGGAGTGTTACCTAAAATGTGTTTACTGCTCACTGTTGGTTTAGCTTGACATACTGAATTTATGACAATTTGATTGCACTTACTCTCATTCCTTCAAGATCTACCAACTAGTCATAAATTTTGTGTTACACCTATAATATTCAATAACGGAACTTAGAAAAAATGGGGTATACAAATGAATGTCCATTTTGTATCTGTGTATTCAAAGTGGTTGGGATAGATATATAGTTA
>NW_004524813.1:813243-827235 GCF_000260255.1 Octodon degus
AAATAGGATCACAAGTCCGCATCTTGTACAGCAATTAACCACTAAGAAGAATATATGCAGTGTATTATTTGTTGAAAAATAAAAAAATAAAAAAAAATTAAAAAAAAAATAAATAAATAAATTTTGTGTTACTTCTTTTCTGCAATTGTCTGTATCTAAAACCTGATACTGAAATATATTAACCAGATCCTAGGCTTTCTGCAGGTTCAAATTTATTATTCCTCGTCTATTTCCAGTATCTAAACTTCCTGAAAAGAAGCGGTATTAGATAATATTACATGTAAAATTTTCCCTGATGTCTTAATATGTCACGTGAAATATGAAAAGGAGAATATTGATAATCATTGTTAATTGACCATGAAGACATTTTAACATTGACTGATAATTGTAAATCCCTTGGCATAGAAATGGTCTATACATGGTAGTACATAGAAAACTGGATTATGAATCTATTTCCTAGCATGGCTAATAAGGGGACAGAAGTGAGGATATGAAAAGTTCATCTTTTTAATTTTAAGCTTCATCAAGATATCTTCACAAAGGATAAATAATATAAATATACTTAATTATATACTCAGGAAATGCAAAAAATCTAGCTTTTAACTGTCAGTGTGTCCTCTTACCTGGCTGCGAATAACGAGAGATAGAGTCTCACTCTGTCTTTCCCAAGTCATATGATGAATAGACTCTCAGATAAAAACATGTCAAAGTAGGTGTTGCAGCATAGTATTTAAAGCACGGGTTGGTAAACAAAGACAGTACTTTAGAAAACATTCCCTCTACTGCACAGCACCCAGATTAGCCACAGAGAAAATACTAGGGAAATTTTCAACATTGAATTTTCAGAAATATATATATATATATATATATATAGTGAGAGAGAGAGAGAGAGAGAGACAGACACAGACGGAGAGAGAGAGACAGAGACAGAGACAGAGACAGAGAGACAGAGAGAGAGACAGAGAGAGAGAGACAGAGAGACAGAGAGAGACAGAGAGAGAGTGAGAGAGAGGGGGGAGCATCCTTCAGGTATAATGGAGAAAAGCAATTGCATTTTTTAAATGACAGGAAAAAACAGTTTGTGGTTATACTCATACCATGGATAACATATAATGTTTTACTATCCTTTGAAATTGTAATTTAAAATGCTCACTGTTCTATATTTTATTTAATGCTTTTGGTTAGATTGATTTTTAAAAAAAATTTTTTGGTGGAACTGGGGGTTGAACTCAGGTCCTTGCACTTGCCAGGCAAGCACTTATTCTACTGAGCCATCTCCTCAGCCCCCTGGATTTATTTTTTTAGAGAGTACTGAACATTAATTTTCTTTTTCAAAATTTCTTCCAAATTTGCTAATTCCTGGATTTTCTTCAAATCACTTTTCTCCAGTGAAATGGAACTATATTCAAATCTCTATACTTGCACTGAAATATGGAATTACTCTTGCTGTCAAGAACATTTAGTTTTTAATTCTGTTTTTGGCCAATTCAAACTGGCAAAGTGGCTTAAACCCACTTTGCTTTATTCTCGAGTTACAAATTAGACACCCCAATCTCTGGTTCTTATGCATGCATTTCCCAGTAGATCAGTGTTCTGCGAATTGGATACTGGGCGCCTGGCTTGTCTTTCTGCTTCCTTTATGCTATTATGAACCAGGTATCATAAATGTGATTTCTGAATTATAATCACTTCCATTTCTTCTAAAAGATACATCTTAGAAATATTTGTTTTTGAAACATGAGTATGTCAAAGTCTGTCATATAGTTTTTGGTTGACATGCAGCAGAAAATTTCACCAAAGGTACCTACCAGGAATCCTGGGGGGCAAAGATCCTCCCCCTGGCACTGGATGCGGGGCCTGGATACTATTTAAAAACCCTGTCCTCAGGAAGCTGGGACAAAACGTCTCCACCCCAATGGTCGGGAAGGATCCTTGTAAGAGACAAAAATTGACATTAATCAAAGTGGTCTATATTGAAAAGTCACTGATGATCATTTATTGGATTAAAACTTGTAGTCAGCAAAGACATCAAACGTCAAAAAGAAGCCAGGGAGTTAAAGAGGAGGGATGCATTTTTTAAATCATAAATTTTGAGTCCAATTTCTTGAAAGGAAAGCTTTTAAGTAGTTGCAACTAGAGGGTAAAGAAACATCATAATGCCAAGATACAATTATGGAATATATATTTAGAATAAGGTCACATTATAGAATGAGGCAGTAGACGTAAAGGCCAATCATTTATGTTGTCTGTTTGATCACATGAGCTATAAGCATTCAGAAAATAGCCATGATCAAATTTGAGGTCTATGCTGTGCCTAAAGGAACTGCTTTGTTTTAGGTAGATTAATATTAGTGCAGTAATTACATATATTTTTGAAAAAAGTGTGAGAATCAAACAATTCTTCCTTTATTACATTGTATTTCAGGGAAATACAGAGTTTGCAAAAGTAGAACCATATGCTTTTCTTCACCATTTCTAAGGAGGGTACTATGAATAAAAAAGTAAATGGCTTAATATTTATCCATAAAATTATATAATTAATCTTATAATAAAAGTGTATCAGAGCTGAAAAACACTTCGGAGATGTCCTGAAGGGTAAATGTGATGTCACACACTTGTCGAACTACAGCAACAAACTCTTCTTATTGTAGAGTAAGATTAAACAAGCAATTCCTACTTGAGAGATTAGTATTCTCTGAATATGAGTTTGATATTCTGTACTTTGAAATAGTCACATTAAAATCTGGATCCTCAATCACTTCAAAGACGTTAAAAGCACAGAGAATTGAATCCGTATGCAGCATCAGTGAATGAGCAGCGCTGGCTTTTGGGATGGCAGTCTAAGGAAGGTGAATCACAGGAGTGACTAACAGCAAGGTAAGGGGACAGTTATGGAGTGAATCTCAAGGGGTCCTCCTCTGAGATGCCCACCAGGCTGAACAGCATCACGTTTTGTTCTGGAGAGAGACCCTGTATGCATTCAGATTTAGCAAGTATTCACTTTATTTCTAGAAAACGATGTTCCAAAAAATTGTTTCAATTGAGGTGACTTCAGTTTGGCCCGTACTGACTGTGCTGCACTTTATGAATATGACTTCTTGGAGAAAGCTGTCGGTAAAGAAATCCACCGGATGACATAACCTTCTTATTCAGATTTAGAAAGGAGTTGGGCTTGGTGGTAACACACCTGTGATCCCAGAACTCTGCAAGTCTGAGAAAGGAGGATTTCAAATTCAAGCTTAGTCTGAGAAATTTAGTAATTTTTCCTGACTCTGTACAAAATAAAAAATTAAAAACAGTTGGGCATGTCGCTCAGGGCAAAGGTTCTGCATTCAATCATCTATACCACAAAGAAAGAATGTCTTACAAAAGAAACGCTTTTCTCATGAATAAGAAAAAGAACTACAAGAAACAGATTCTGTTGTAGCAACTACAAGAAATGGAGAAATGATTCTGAAAACCTAAAATAATGCAATTTTAGCTGATTTTAGCCTTACTAAAAATCAAGTATTAAAATCTTTGTTCAGTAATGCAAAATTATAAAGATAAAGAATGACTTACTCATATAAAGAAAAAGTGATATAAATGATACAATCTTCAAGGAAATTTGAAGAAAGTATGTAGGGCAGTGACTCCAAGTAAAGTTAATATGCTAAGCATTAAAGTTTTTAAAAATCTGTTTTTGCTAGTTTAATTATGAAAGATATTCATTATTTTAACTCCTTGAAAGGAATGAACCCAAATATCATTTTTATTGCTATGATTACATTGATTATTGTTTTAGTTGAAGTGATAGTCTTATTTAATAGCAGAATTTATTTTTCTTTACTTGATATATCATTTGCCATGGCTTTGTTGTGTCTCTTTACCATGGTTGAATAGGTCTTTTCATTTATTGTGGTACAAATTTCATAAGGAAGTATCATTTATTTATTTATTTATTTATCAATGTGTTTGGTTGTTACAGGGTCTCACTATGCAGCTCAGACTCACAGTGATGCTCCCGTTTCCAGCCTCCCCAACACTGGGATTACCAACCACTATGCCCCGGACTCTGTGGCTGTCTGAGCCCACCCTGGGGGTGGAACTGGCATGCCCTGTAGTAAAGGGGCATGGAGCTGTAGTCCTAAGCTCACCTAAGCAGGCACTTTAGTTCGCTGAGCTGTCTTGCCAGCTATTTTTTACTTTTTATTGTTGTTTTGCGGCACCAGGGATTGAATTCAGGACCTTGTGCTTGCCGGGCAGGTCCTTCTACCACTGAGCCAATTCCCTGGCCCTACTTTCTATCTTTTAAAGAGAATACAAAATGGTAAAACAAACAAACAAACAAACAAAAACACAACAAAATAAAAACATTGGAAATGAAGCAGAATTTCACTAAACAAATTTGACAATGGTTGTTGTATTGTATAATGTTATCTTCAAATTAGTTGCTTAAATTACCAAATATACACATGCAAATTGGTTAAAAAAAGTTATTAAGAAATTGAAAAGGAGAAGAAAAAAGGTAAGCATTAACTGCTCCTTTTATAAACCAGCAGAAATCAGCAGAACTATTATCCAAGCTATCCTACATACGTACATAAATACAACTTTTCTCTATTTATTATCCTTTTCTTCAACCCAATTTTTCTCCCATTGAACAGATTCCTTCCCTTTCACAGTATTTGTTGTACCTTTTAAATTTTATTTGCTCTCTCAGGTTCTTACACTAGCTAGATAATAGGATGTTTGCACATGCAGGTCTGATTTATTGCACTTACTAGTACGGTCTTTAGGTACATCCATTCACCTAGAAGAGCCTTGAGTTTATCTTTTTATAGTTGAATAATGCTCTGTTGTGTAAAAATATCACATCTTTTTTTATTAATTCCTCAGTTGATGGGCATTTGGGTTGTTTGCATGATTTATCTATGACAAATCATGCTGCTATAAACATGGGTGCACATATATCATTGTTGTATGATGTTTTCAGTTCATTTGGAAAAGTAGAAAATGAGTAGCTGGATTGAGTAGGACTTCTAATCCTAGCTTTTTGTAGAACCTCCATACTGATTTTCATAGTGGCTGTACCAATCTGCACTCCCATCAACCGTGGACAAGGGTTCCTTTTCCCCGTAGCCTCTCTAAAGTTTGTTATTGGTTGGATTTTTCCATGGTAGCCTTTCTGGGGTGAGATGGAATCTCAGTGTTGTTTTAATTTACATTTCTTGAATTACCAATGATGCTGAACATTTTTCATATATATATTTGCTGTTTGTGAAGTGTATATTCACATCAGATGTCCATTTTTGGATTGGGCCTTAGAATTTGGGGGCCCAGATTTTTTAAAATTCTTTATAAATTTTAGATAAGAGTCCTTTGTCTGAGGGACAGTCAGCTATAATTCTTTTCCCAGATCATGGGTTTTCTTTTTACTCTGTTGGTGATTACTTTTGATGTGCAAAAACTTTTCAAAAAGGTGAGATCCCAATTGTTGACTCTTTGAAATATGGAGCTATCATTTTTTTCATAGATGAAAATAAAACCAAATTAAACCTGCTGTACATGAGTAGACTGTCCATTGAAGCACTGCATCATGTGATAACAATGTGTTGTCCCTTTTTCCTTAAGGCCAGTCATACCAATACAGAGAACATGAAACACTACAGCTTCAAGTTTGCACAATGAAATCAGGCAAAAATAAATTCCTTTTTGTTAGAATGCTCTCATCCCTTAATCCATGAGAATTTAAGCTTTAAGACCTGATAGGAAATAATTTTTGTGTGGTTTGCTAAATTGTCCAACTTGCTGGGTCTTTTTGCTTAATATCTTTAATTGTGGGGTGTGCTAATCAATTATATTGTAGCTGAGCATAAATGATGCCTAAAGGCCAACTTGTACTACATAGTGAGACCTTGCCTAAAAGGTAAAGAAAAGAAAGTAAAAGAGTCACTATGACTGGCAAAAGGAATTACTGGCCTTTAATTTGTGGAAGCTGAAGGTGAAGTAAGTGATACTCTCAACTAAAAGGAGAATCTTTTTCTCCAAATGTTTATGTCACCCTCTGAAAAATATTGTACAAAAAAAATGTTTGCTACTTAGTGCATCATACAATGAAAGCATGATATGAAAACATAGAGTATGACATAGCCTGTATCTTGAAAAATTAATATAGGTTATGATTACTTACCTTGCTTCAACTTTAAAGTGTGGTGGCCTGGCCTGAAAAGCAAGTAGTTTTCAAGTAATCAAAGTATATTTGACACGAGCTTTGCAAAACAGACTCCCACATCTAATCTGATATTATAGCAATCTCTCTAAAATAATTTTACAGTGAAAATTGCGTGTCATTAAGAATTTGTGTGAAAGATAACTTGATTCTGTGAGCATCAATTTCCTCATTTATAGACTGAAAACCATAACAGATCCTACCTCATGGGGTTGTTTGTGGGGATCAAATAAAAGCAAATGATCAGAAATATAAACCAGCATCGTTATGAACAGTTCTAATTTTTACAAATAAACTCTTTATAACTTTTTTATTTCTATTTAACTACAAATAAAAATTGATGAAATTTTTTTCTTTCAACTCCCCCTTTTATATAAATCCCTAATAGAAGAAATCTCTCCTTTTAAAACTGCATATCAATAATTTAATTTTGTTGTAAAAAATTTAATAAGATGCAATATCATATTACATGACATTAACTTTCAAGATGAGATATTGCGTCTTCACATTGTTCTCATTAGCTAATAGCCATTTTGATCTATGTGTGTACAATGGAGATATAATGTAATTGAATAAAATTTTAGAATTGAAAACTTGACATACATGGACTCTTATGTTTGTTTGAGATGCTGCAGGAAAATTAATTTGCTTGTTACTGTTTGGTCCTCCTTTGTTTCACCCTATCCAGCAATAAGCCTATTTTTTAACAATCTTTTCCAAAATTAGGGTGGTGGGTAACCACCTAAGTACAAGGAAGATAGTAGAAACAAAATACTAGAGATTCCATTTCTGCTTGTGATTTATGTCATCCTTTAGCAGCTGCAAATTTTGTGTATATTTTGTAAATGTGCACATATTACTATACAAGTTTATATAGATTGTAAATAAAATATACTTACAATGCCACTTAACCTCAGAAAGTTTGTGCAAATATGTTTACTTTTAGAGCTGTGTAAGCAGAAGGTTTTGGAGATCGACTGTTTAAACAATAAAATAATGAATAAAATGTTAAAGTATGGATAAAGTAAATAATTCTTTTAAGAACTTCAACAGATCAAAGCTTGGATTTTTATTGACCCACAGCAGCGATCCTAGAAGACCATGTTGCCCCGTGCACAGTAGCTCTCAATCTTGGGTAATATATATATATATATATATATATATATATAATATTTTATATTAGAAAATGTATAATAAAGACCCAAATGAACAAAGAGAACATGGAAAGCCCATACAGCCACAGTAAAGTAACATATATGTGTGTGTGTGCATGTATGTCTTGTAGATAATTGTAATCTATATAATGGACGGTTTGGCTCAAAAAAGTTCACCCATAGGACATGACCAGCAGTCTAGGAGCTGAGGATCGAGTCTGTGCGCATTCACAGGAGAGAGCCTGTCCCCATTCTTGAGTGTGTCATATTGAGTTCTGTAACTGAAACATACAAGACACTCCCTATCTATGTTTTTGACAAATCATGATGCTTCTGGTAGAGTGACTTCAAAAAGCTAAGTAATGTAGCTTGTGAAGCCAAACACTGTGCCAAACATTGCTCTCCTGGAGAAATGCTCTCTTCTGAACCTCTAGACACTCTCCCCTTTCTGATTTCTTCTGTCCTTTCATTATCAGACTGTGCTTTTTCCTTTGCTCCTTATATGACTTGTGTTTTTTCTCCTACCTGACCACCTCTTCTCTTAGTTACCATCAGAATTTATAGCATTATACACTCTCTTTTGCACTGGAAAGAAACCATAAATTCCTCATGTTTGAGCAAATGATCGTTAGCTTTCTGTGATGGTAGACGAGTGTGCCCCAGCATGGTAGCACACTGCTGTCACACCAGCTACTCAGGTACCCGAGGCAGAAGGATTTCAAGTTTGAGGCCAGGCTGGTCAATTTAATGAGATCCTATCTCAAAAATAAAAAAATAAGAAAAACAGTTAAAGGTGTAGCTCAGTGTGCAGGACTCAAATTCAGTCCCTAATATAGAAAAGAAAAATGTTTACATTGCAAGTTGACCAACAGTAAGAAGAGACATTTTCCTATGAAGCGTTGGAAGAATACAGCTTTACTTCGTGTAGGCATTTCCTTTGAGTCACTTTATTTATTTTATTTTATTTATTTATGTATTTATTTATTTATTTTGGTGGAACTGGGATTTGAACCCAGGCCCTTGCATTTGCCAGGGAAGCACTTATTCCACTGAGCCATCTCCTAACTGACAACGGGCAGTGCAGGAAGGCCTAGCCTGCTCTGTGTGTGTTGGTGTAGAAGGGTTTCTGCCTCCGTGTTTCCCAGACTGAGCTGCCTGGGGGTCCCGTGTGCAGATTGCTGTGATCAGAAACTCTGACTGTGGTCAGGGAGTGCAAAGACTAAGGTTTCAATAAATGTAAGCTGAAAAAGTGGATGCAGAATGACTGAATAAAAGTGATGAATTTCTTCTGAGGCAAATTTCTTGCTAGGCTGTACGGAAGTACTTGCCTGCCCAATTCCTTTCGAGGCCAAAAGTAACTTACTTTAGCTAGAAGGAAGATCATTTTGATTAGGTTAAAATGTAAACAATAACTATAAAGTACCCTTTCATTTGTCCCTTTATCCATTCACTGGCTCATTCATTTATTTAGTGTTTAATTAAGCATTTCTACACATTTCTAGTGTAAAAATGATTAAACATTTGACATCTAATACAAAAAATAAAAATATGTGATGCCATTGTTTTCATGAAAAAAAGTAAGCTAAGCCAAAAATACAAGCATAGAATTTTGTCCATTTTCTAAGTTTTATATGAATACCTTTACAATTAAATTAGCATTTTTCTGTTCACTTGAATAATTAAGCTCAAAGGTGAATGAATGTTCAGCAGCAAACACAATCAAGGGTCATGCGTACAGTGTGGGCTCAGCTTTTGCTTCTGTCTTTAGCCCTTCCAGTCACTTCAGTACAAATTGTGCGGATTTCTCATGCAGTTATTGTTCAACAGGTCTTACAAATGCACTGAAGGGCAGTTTCATGGCTTGATTTTTGTGTGTTATTTCTCAGTGCCTTTAAAAATACATTTTCAATCTTTTTTTCTGAAACTTTATATTTCTAGCTTATGTATGATAAAATTATCATTGCTTTAAGTTGTTAAATTATAGGGCCTGGGGAGATAGCTCAGTGGAGTAAGTGCTTGTCTGGGAAGTGCAAGGTCCTGAGTTCGATCCCTGGTACTGCAAAAATAAATAAATAAATAAAAATATACTTAAATTTATATTAAAAAGAGAAATTCTTTGTGTTTTTTAAAACAAGTATTTTAAATTTTCTCTTTTGTGAAATGATAAACTTGGATTAGAACTTCCCCAACTTTTCTTAAAAGTTTATAGAATATTTTTTCCAGTTGATGCTTTGAGTGAAGCCTGCATTTTCTCCGCTGGGAATTATGTCCAGGTGTTAGCTATGTTCGTGTTCAGTGAGACATGGGTACTACCACATGTCAGTGCCCAGAGTAAGCGAGTGAGAGCGTGGCTAACACGTACGGAGCCTGGTGGCTCCGTGGTGGAAATGCCTGCGTTCGCCGCCACGTAAGACCTGGATCTTGGAGGCCTGGTAGGAGCTGGTGATGCTGAGTGCGCGGATTCATCCTGAGTCCACTGGAAGTATGTGCAGTGGCCAGCTGTTACGATCAGGCAGTGGAGGTAACAGTCTTCCTTTCTCCTCCTCCTCCTCCTCCTCATTAATTATAAACTTGACCTGCATTTCTTTCTCCTCACCTTTATCCTGTTCCACCATCTGAAAGGCCCTTGGGGAGAATTCACTCTGTGTTCTCTCTTCCGTGCCTCTATCTGATCTCAGATATTATGACATAGAACACTATCATAAATACAGTATTTTTCCAAATTAATGGTGCTAAATTACAATGCCCCTAGGGACCTGGCAGTTGCAATAAATGTATATATTGGTAGATAACAAATCCTTTTAAAATGAAGGGTAAAAGTATAACTAATGGCAAAGAATCCAAATGTTTTAAAAAGCACTGTAGAAATCAAATGACACCCGTCTCCTGGCTGCATTCTTCTGTGGGCTGCTAGCTGGAGACTCTGGCGCTCACACTGTCTTCCACACTAGGCTGAGAGCTCTTAACGGGACACACCCACATGTCCTAATCTCCTCTAAAATCCCAGCCTCAGAACTTGCATAAGGTAGGAGCTCAAAAACAGAATTATCAAGTTGAATTAAAATCGTCTGCATGTAAATAGGTTAAAGGTAGTTTGGATTTATGTAAAAGAAAGCCTAAAATTACTCAGCTTTTAAAACTGAGGCTACTCATTCTCAACATGGAAAAATTTATTAAAGTGGAAAAATTTATTAAAGTTTAATAGAACTTTTGAATTTCCAATTTAAATGATTATGAACAGGTTAAAATTTTGATGATCATTGATTTCTGAGGTTCTTTTATCTAAGAAGTAGTGAAGGCATGAATTCAATCTTTTCTCCTATTTTATGTATTTAGTGCAGGGTCTACAGGGTCTCAGACTGGTAGTGATCCTCTTGTTTTCAGCCTCCCAAGCGCTGGTATTATAGGTCTGTACCACCATGCCCAGTCTCAGTCACATCTCAGAGTGCCCTGGGTGCAGGGACGGGGCCAGCATGGCTTGTGGTGCTGGGGATGGAACCTCAGTGAATTGAATTTGAAAAGGAAGTCTTCCAAGGGTCCATGGTATGGGTGCCTTGATTGGTGTATTCGGACCCAGCTGTTACTTTTGGGATCACTTTCCTGTTCCTTAAAAAATACTTTTATAAGGGCCAGCCAGATAACTCAGTGGACTAACACACCTGCTTAAGCAGGCACAGGGACTGGGGTTCCATCCCTGGCCCCACCCCTGGGTGCCCTGAGATGGAGATTGAGATTGGGTGTGGTACACACAGCTGTAATCCCAGTGCTTGGAAGGCTGAAAACAGGAGAATCACTATGAGTCCAATCTACATAGTGAGACCCTGTACTAAATACATTAAAAAAAGGACCTTTTATACCTCAAGTGCCATGGAGTTAGCTAAAGAGTCGTTAAGAAATATTTCTTAATATATATGAGCTAGATCTATATTTCATAATCAAAAAGTGTTATTTATTTACTATTTATAAATTGTGAGTGTACCTGTTACATTACTAAATTAAGGTTTGTATCTTTAGCACACCGATACAGAGGCGCAGGAAGCACCTCTTTGGAGTTTTTCTAAGGATTCTACGGGCTACCTAAGCCGTTGCCTGCCCCGTGCAGTCTGCTGCTACCCAGCTCACTGTGTTGCTGTCTATTACATTACAGCTGAAAGAGAATGCTCTGGATTAGAAATATAGTGCTAATGCCTTTGGCAGCATTATTCAAAAATAAAAGTGTTAATACTTGGGAGTAGTTCTCATTTAGGACGGAAAGACTGAAATTTCTTTCAGGTTTTTGTTAGCTTTTCCAGGTCAGAATGGTGCCCGTTTGGAATGTATGTGAGTATTCTAACATGCATTGAGAGTGGCTGGCAAGAGTGAGATCCAGCGAGGCCCTGAAGGGATTTTAACTTTGAAGCGAAAGATGTGTGAGTGGCGCTCAGAATGTGACAGTAATGTTGCCGGGGTAAGCGGTGAGCCACGTCCGCGTTGCCAGGCGGCCGCAGGATGCTCGCGCGGTGCTCGCGTGGTGCTTCGCTTGGTTCCCCTTGCGGTGCCTGCGAGGTGCTTCACTTGGTTCCCCTCGCGGTGCCCGCGTGGTGCTTCGCTTGGTTCCCCTCGCGGTGCCCGCGTGGTGCTTCGCTTGGTTCCCCTCGCGGTGCCCGCGTGGTGCTTCGCTTGGTTCCCCTTGCGGTGCCTGCGAGGTGCTTCGCTTGTTTCCCCTCGTGGTGCCCGTGTGGTGCTTCGCTTGGTGCCCACGTGGTGCCCCGCTTGGTTCCCCTCGCGGTGCTCGCCGGGTGCTCGCGCGGTGCTCACAGGGTGCCCGCGTGGTGCTTCGCTTGGTGCCCGCGCGGTGCCCGCGTGGTGCTTCGCTTGGTTCCCCTCGCGGTGCTCGCGCGGTGCTCGCCGGGTGCTCCCGCAGTGCTCACAGGGTGCCCGCGTGGTGCTTCGCTTGGTTCCCCTTGCGGTGCCCGCGCGGTGCTTCGCTTGGTTCCCTCGCGGTGCCCGCGTGGTGCTTCGCTTGGTGCCCGCGCGGTGCTCGGCTGAGCTTGTGGCGTTTCCCTCCACGCTCAGCTGCACTCACCTGTAAACACTTCCCAGGAACCTCCATGAGTCCTGCCAGTTCAGAATGTCATCGGTCATTTCTAGCAATGATATAGAATATGTCATCGATCCTTTGTAGCAATGACTTAGATTTATACCAATGACATATTTATATCAAAATTGCCCTACTAAGAAGTGGTAGGACTATCTTTCCTGATAGTAAAACCCTCCAGGAATAAAACAGAGTCTGGAGGCAGGAGGAAGACAGAAAACCTTCCCTATGCCACAGTTTGCTGCATGACTTGGGTAACTCAAACTCTCTGAGCCTTGACCCCCAATTTAGCAATGCTGCAGGCAGCGGAGTGAGATAGAAATATTCTAGCAGTCAGACAGGGCCAGGCCCTCGAGGAGACAGGACAGAAAACAAGATAACTTTAGGGCTTCAGGGGAGACAGACCGCTGCTGTGGGCCAGCCTCATGCCAGCAGAGTGAACAAATGCTGCCACACACCTCCCTAAAGATCCAGGATTGGTATTGTAAATGAGCCTCTCCCCTTAAGGACGCTGTGCCCACTTACCACATGACTTGCTTCCCTATTCTGTCCTGGATTTAATCAATTTTATTTGAGCGATTGTGCTTGTAATCTTGTTGGTTGACCATAGTTTTGTCCTATCTCCTGCTGGTCTAGTGAGTTGCTATATTTTCTACCTGAGACCCACTTCACCTCATGGTTTTACTTTATAAAATCTCTGGAAAAGACAGCTGTCCTGAGCAACCCTCCCAGGTTCCGCTTCTGTCCCTCTCTCGGACAGAAGCTTTCTTTTCCCCAACAAATATATTCTGCTCTTAACCTCCCTTGTTCCTAAATTTCATCCTTCAGTTTTAGAGAACACAAACTCGGCCCAGGTATCTTCCAGGTTGGGAGTTTCATTTCCCCTCTATCAGTAACACGTAGAAAACAGTACACAGGGAAGGTAGAATTTTAAAAATGCCAGGCACAAATCCTCACGAAGGTAAGGCCTTCACTTCAATACACTTTTCATCGTAGTATAGTTATTTCTGTGCATGACACGACTTAGTATAATTTTGAAGAAGCTTCTTGTATTTATATTTGCACAGAAGTTGGTGTGGTACAGTGCTTAGGGGGTCAATCATGATGGTAACTGGAAAACAGGAACTATAAACATGTCTGGTTTTCCTTTTTTGTGAAGATGCTACACTTGCATGATAGTAACTCCTAGCAGTGAAGTGACAAATTGGTGCATATTCTTTAGGGAGCTAGTCAAGAAATCATGACAGCCCTTAAACAATCATTACATGTGAGGATGACATGTTCCCGAGCTCAGAGGTTCTATCATTCTAAGACAGAAGTCGGTTACTAAAAATGGGCAAATGAGGTCTGCCCCTATGCCACCCTTCACTCCTCTCAGATTCTGTTCTGTGACCTCTCATTTGAAGTTGGGGGTATTAGGATTCTTGGCTTCAGAGGAAAAGTGAGGGATGCAGGAAGACATGCGAGTCTGCAGGAAGGAAGCCTGACTCAGCACTCTCTGTGGCTCTGCTCTCTAGGGATAACTTAGCACTCTGTGTGTGGCTGTTCTC
>NW_004524813.1:827430-844811 GCF_000260255.1 Octodon degus
TCCAGGGATGACTCAGCACTCACTGTCTGTGGCTCTGTTCTCAGGAATGAGGCAATGAGTCTCTATCAAACATAGCTTTGGAGGAAATAACAATGGTATGTTGTGCTCTGTTTCTGAATAAGATCATAAATGTGAAATGGGCTTGAAAAAGTCAGGTATTATACAGTGTAATGCATTTTAAAATTTTTACTGAGGCTATTCCTTTTTTATGCTTAGTTCTGTCAAGGCTTATATTAATTTAACTTTCAGCTCTTGGTTGAAGAAACGCTTATTCTTGATAATAAAGGAGACTATGGAAACAGATTCAGACAAGCCTGATGTTTATTTTTCTTAAGCCACATTCATGACATGTTGAAGCTGCCTTAAATCATATCTCCTTTCCCATCTCCCAGTCTCTTGTGCTATTTTTGACTCTTGCACCCTTGAAATTATCCTTGAAAAGCCATCAGACTGATTTGAAAATGAGGGTCTAAGTACATCCTATTCCAATGAGAATATTGTTAAAAGAGATGTAAAGATTTTCTAAATGAAAAGCAAAGGAAAAAGAGCCAGCAGGCCATGTTTTGCCACTGAAAATGTCCCTATCAATGTATTCTTTATTTTTTTATGTATTTAGTAGAGGGTCTACAGGGTCTCACTACACAGATCAGACTCATAGTGATCCTTCTGTTTTCAGCCTCCCAAACGCTGGGATTACAGGCACGTGCCACCACAATCACTGTCTCAGCATGCCCTGGGGACGGGGCTGGCACAACACCCCAGGGATTGAGTCCCCGTCATGGTGTCTGCCTACGCAGGTGCTTTAATCCACTGAGCTATCTGGCTGGCCCTCAATGTATTCTTTAGTGTGGGCTCTGAAACTATTTCAGATCTTCTACTGTATCATTAGGTTATTGATTCACTTGACATACATGCCCTTCATTACATTTTAAACGTAGGCCTGTGCACAAATTTGGGTAGATGGCTAAATTATTCTGCTAGGAATGACTGATTAGAGTTTCTTTGATGCCAGGAGCGTGTGAGAATGACAGCAGTGTCTGTCCTGATGCCCGTGAAGAAGAAACCACCGGGTGGCAGTTTGCTGCAGTTTATTTCTGGAAGGATTCTGGGTACCAAGCCACTTGAGGAGCACTGTTTAACAGATTTTGGCATCACTAAAGCTACTTTATGCTCTTGATGTTAGTTTTCAAAGTAAGAGCCAATAAGTGTGTGAAGTTTTAAGACCAAAGGAAATAGGGCTGAATTAAAATTAAAAGAACATATATTTACAAGTGAAAAATCACTTTCTGCTTCTAAGTAATACATTCAATTTTATTGCTATTTGAACAGCCTCATTTTATGTTCATATTTTTATATTAAAATGTTTTTTAAAAATTCGTATTTACTGATCTCCTAACACAGCGAAATTATGTTACTGTACGATGGTGAATTCATCACCAATGTTTACAGTTTTGGTGTTTAGAAAATAGCGCTGCATTTTAGTTTCCACTGGCTTTACAGAAACGTCCCAGCATTCAGCTTGGCTGTCTGTGCCCTCTGCATGCTGGCAGTGTGCTTCGAGTTGCAGCAGACTTACATGGAGTCCTGGTGCCTGCGACTGGTAAGCACAGTGTCATGTGTCACCCTGTAGCATCAAGAAGCTTGGGCCAGGAGGAAACTGGGAAGATGAAACTACTCCCTGGAAGGAAGCTGTTCACCCGTGTGAGGCAAATTTAGCGTGCTGGATAAGGTAATTTACTAAATGGTACGTTAGTGCTCTAGAAGGTTTAATTCACCTCAGTTGAATGAGCAGTTGGATCAAACTCAATTACTGAGAGTCTTCCATTCATACTGAAAGGCATATAGATCTCAATTCGAATGTTCTCTAATTGGGTGCATATAACTCCGGGGAAACTTGGGTACAGTGTTGAAAAAAATAGGAGTGCAGCCTGATTAGAAAGCCTCACTTAAACTTGCTTTTTCAGTCACATTCTGACAGCAATGACTGAAGATATTTTCAGGAAAGCGACAGTATCATTGCTTAAAGTGTAATCACAAGCTCTGAGTATGGAAAGAATCACGGAGAGTCTGTATGTGAGACTAGATTTAGCAACAGTGTAGCAAACTGCTTATAGAAAACAATCACAAAGGTGAGTACTCTGGTGGAATAGGCTTGTCAAGAGATAATGAAGAGTATTTAGATTAAGGATACCTGTAGATCAGAGAAAATGGTTCCATACAGATAAAAGTATATATGCACGTATTTAAAACTTTTAACCTACGCTTTTTTTTTTCCATTTATGTATTTAGTACAGGGTCTCATTACACAGCTTGGACTCATAGTGATCTTCCAGTTTTCAGCCTCCCCAGCACTGGGATTTCAGGCATGAGCCATCATCCCCAGACTTGGTGGCCAGCTCAACATGCCCAGGGTGAGGCTGGTGTGGCATGAAGGACTGGGGATCGAACCCTGGTCCCTGCACTTGGCAAAGCAGGCATTGAGTCCGCTATCTCGCCGGACCATTAACTTACTCTTACACAACAAAGGTGTAAGAGATTCTTTAGGAAGCTAGTTTTCCTCTTGAGATTTTTTTCTTTGATATAATGTATATCTCATAGAATGCAAATTATGAATAATCTCCACTAATTGAAAATATGCAGTCTGGAACTATATTTTAAAGAGTATATCATACCATGTCTTATAAATATTAGAAACTTTAAGAAGTATATTTCCATTTTCCATTGACTTTATATTATTTCTTCCTTGTCTTTTACACACACACATACATATGAAAAAATATGTATATAACCTGCCAGAAGATTGATACTATTTTGTAGAAATCTTCAATGACCTTTTAAATGGCTTCTATGGTCCCCTGCACCTCACTGGGTTTGCCCCAACAAGTGCTTAAACAACTGAGCTAACCCACAACTCCCCCCATCTAATATATTTTACATAGTCCTGCATAACTACTATTTTGAGAGCTCTTTATTATTTATCCAGGACCATATAGCAATTTCTCTTGCCTCCTGGATTATGCTTTTTGTTATTTTTTATATGCTATGTTTGGAGGTATTACAATATTTCGAGTTTGTATAACTGGAAAATATTTTACTTTTACTTTTCAAAGGTATGTTTGTTAAGTATAAAGAGTATATCTGCCCTAAAGGGCCTACTGGCCTCCCACAGAAGGAACAGCTTCAAGGAACACTTGGTGATCAGGGGAATGCCTGTATCTCTAGTCACGATCTGACTCTGTGGTGGCAGAAATGGAAAGTGGCCTTTCAATGTTAGTTTCTGTTTTTGTTTTAGAGTCCAATTTTAAGCCAGGTCATGAATAGCCAGAATAAAGACCAGATATTTTCTAACTCCTTGTGTATTTATTTATTTGTAGTAGGTTCAGCCCACCTGGGGGGCAGGACTCGCATGGCATGTGGTGCCCGGGATTGAACCACATTTGCCTAACCTATCCTAAGCAGGTGCTTTAGACCACTGAGGGCTATCTCGCCAGCCCTCCTTGTGTACCTACATGTGGCTGTATGATTAAGTGTGCCCAAAAGGAGAAACAGTGAGCACACGTCTCTCTTTCTCCTTGAAGCATGCAATTTAGACAACCACCCTGAGCAGTGTGCTCTATTCATAGACAAAACCTGGTCTTTGAGGATAA
This sequence comes from Octodon degus, assembly GCF_000260255.1. Lineage (NCBI taxonomy): Eukaryota > Metazoa > Chordata > Mammalia > Rodentia > Octodontidae > Octodon > Octodon degus. Next base: position 831,078 of record NW_004524813.1, read on the forward strand.
TGGAGCCAACCCACCAGCAAGAGCTTGCCTCCCTCTGAGTGATACTTATCTGTCAGAGAAATCATTTTTTAAAAATATTTTTGAGACAGAATATCACTATGCAGTTTAGGTTGATCTTGAACTCACTTAGTACCCTAGGCTGGCCTAAAACTCAGAATGATCTGTTTGCCTTAGCTGCCTGACTGCTGGGATTACAGGCATGCATCACCTTGCCTGGCATGAGAACTCATTTATTAAAGCTACTGTCATTTGGGATTTTTGTCATTCATAATGGACTGCAACCCTAAAGTGGTAGCTTGACTTGTCCACTTCCAAAACTTTAATACATTCATTCATTCATTCATTTATTTATTTATTTATTTTTGATGTATTTGGTACACAGTCTCACAACACAGCTTGGACTCATAGTGAACCTCCTGTTTATAACCTTCCCAGCACGGGGATTACAGGCATATGCCATCACACCATATGTGGCTTGGTGGCTGGGTCAGTGCACCCGGGTTGGGGCTGGTGAGGCATGTGATGCTGAGGATTGAACCCAGGTCCCTGAGCTTGCTTAAGCAGGCACTTGTCCTCTGAGCTGTATAGCTGGCCCTCTCTAATGAATTACGATGACCTTACCTCATACATAAAATTTGAAGCAACTTTTGCAGTTACCATTTTGGTTGCTTTAAACTATTCTTTAAAATTGGTCAAAATATTATAAAAAAAATTTAAAAGGAAAAGGGGAAAAAACCTCAAGCTGTCAATGGAGCAGCAGAAATCAGCAGTACAATTATCCAAGCTAACCTGTGTGCATACATCTACATATTTCTTTTTCATAATTTTATATCTGGTTTATATCTGGCATTTTATACCAGGCTCATAGCTGGTAATCTAAAGAATTAATTTGAAGTCAACAATGTACAATATAACAACCATTGTTGAATTCCTATCATTTTGTTTAGTGAAATTCTTTATCATTGCTAGTGGGTTTTTGTTTTTCTTTTTACTATTGTTATGGTTTGTGTCTAGCTGTTCCCCCAAAGCCGCAAGTAATTATGGAGTGGCTTCTGGAGTTTGTGATTGGTTCTTTTCTTTTTCTTTTCATTTTTAAAAACTTTATTCATTCATACATATTTGTCATACATATTGATTGTATTCATCATAGGAAATTTGTACATGTACAAATATATATCTGTATCTATATCTATGTCTAGTCTTTTTGAGACAGGTTTTCACTATCTAGCTCAGGCTGGCCTTGAGCTCACTTTGTAGCCCAGTCTTGATCCAATGTTAGGTTTATGGGTGTGAGTGCCTTGGGGCAGACACTCTGCATACAAATGTAAGGAAGCGGGGAGAGCCTAGCTAGGTGCCGGTGCTGCCACCACTCCCTTCTCTCTCTGCTCTTTGCCGCCACCATGAAAGGCTGCTCTCTGCCATTTGCTGCTCTGCCTTGGAGCCAGCCAAGTATGGACTGAAACCTCCACTAACTGTGAGTTAAATAAACCCTTCCTTACTTCAATTTGGGTGTTAGGTATTTGTCCCAGAAACAAGAGAAGAGTAACTGAGACAACTATTTTTTGTAATCTCTTTTTAAAAAATAACCCTTCTTCTGGCTCTATCCACGCTCTTGTTTCAGCCTACCACCAGCGCGATGCTACCACCTGCTGTCATTGCTCACTGCCTAGCTCATTACAAAATGAATGAACAAAACACAGTTACATTGTGACATAGTACAGACATTATTCTATTTCTTCCTGTTTTAGTAAAGAAAACATGAAACCTATAGGATTAAGAATGATATTAGTAGATAAATGCTTATTTAGCTTTTACAAAGAAAACATTTGCAAATATTTTGCAGTTGTTATTTTGGTTGCTTTAAACTATTATTTAAAATTGGTCAAAATTGGTCTTATTTTTATTTTAAGAAGTGGATAGCTGGAGAAAAAAATCTTTTTTATTTTTTTTTAAATGTATTTGGTTATTACAAGGTCTCACTACAGTGTGGACTCAAAGAGATCCTCCTGCTTTCAGTCTTCCCAGTGCTGGGATTACAGGATTGTGCCACTACGCCTGAACTCTGGCTGGCTCAGCCTGCCCTGGGGGTGGGGCTGGCGCAGTATGTGGTACCAAGGATCAAACCACATTTCCTGTACTCACCTAAGCTTGCCTAAGCAGGTGCTTTAGTCTGCTGAGCTACCTCACTGACCCTGGAGATATACTTCTTAAGTGATCATGACACAAGTGCCTGCCATTGTGGTTCAGAATACTTGACAAGCCATGACTCCCGGACAGCTACCAACTCTCTGTGCTGGGGAGACAGCTTGGTGGCATCAGCTCCTGCCTGGCGAGTACAAGGTCCCGAGTTTGATCCTTGGTACCACGTGTTGTACCATGGTAGTGCACACTTGCAATCCCAGCACTGGGGAGGCTGAAACACTCGGAGGATCACTATGAGTCTGAACTTCACAGCAAGACACTGTAAAAAAAAAAGAGCCACACACTCTGACTTCTTGAAAGAAGAGGGTTCTATCAAGTTAGGAAAATCATTAATTCAAAAATGTATGTCCAAAGTTTAGCTTAGTGCCTGCTGCTTAGATGTTCAATGAATGAAAGGAAGAAAAAGAACTCTCACAACTCAGTGACTTGTGTTCTTTCACTATTATAAAGAAAACTATGTTCAATTGCAAATAAATTTTACTATAAGAAACATCCTTGTATGTATTTCTTTATGTTTAATTGTTTTTCAGTATTCTTTTTTTCTTTCTTTCCAGTTTCATTTTCCCACATGCAAACCTATGGTTGCAATTATTTTATTTTCAATCAAATTTTAAGTGCTAAAGAAAAACCATCCATCCTCCTTCTTGCTTTTCTTCTACCAAGACAAGATGCCCTTAACATGTGCTCATAGTACCATGTTGTTTTGTGATCAGAGCTCCACAGCTAGACTGTAGTTTCTATGATGGCCAATTTCATATCATCTCGTTCACTATATCATTAGCACTCAAAAGCTAAGGAATGAACAAATCTTATATTTCTTCCATTATGTACTATAAATCTTTATGCTGTTAACAAGCATGAATTCTAATTACTAAAGGCAAGCATCCCATCTGACTAATCTAATGTCAGAGTTTTACATGTGAATGTGATTTTATTTTAATCTCTGAAGAGTGAAACAAAATCTATATATTGAAGTATGATTTGAACTTACAAAAACAAGTGGCTTGCCCAAGTTGAGTCCTTCTTCTACTTATTTTTATAACCTTGAGTTCAACTTGGGGACAAACCTATTGCTGACAACAAACAATACATGCTTGTTAAGATTTATATGTGAATTTGCACTTAGACCTTCATTTTTTAAAATTCATTTTAATGAGTAAAAAGATAAAATAGCAATGAAATAGTTTCAAAACAGGTTAGTAGGATGGTTACAATAATTAATACATTGCATATTGTTGTCTTTGTAGTAGTTATTCAGATGACAAGATGCAGATATGATATCTTGTCTAAACAATATTAATACAAACTTTCATTCTCAATGAACTAAGGGAAAGTATCTGTATATCTATCCTAACTCTCTTATGTATACATACATTTTTTTCTCTTTGTTTTTCACAACAAAATGGTCCTTTATTTACACTTTTGTAAAGTTAGTAACACTTGATACTAGGTTGCTTAGTGACTGATAGCTAAGCGTAACCAGACAGGATGTTCATCTCAGGAGTGAGGTAGCTTGTTTGCTTTAGGTACTGGGCCAAGTCCCACCTACACATATTTGATCAACTTCCTAGAAGAATGGCTCCCAACATATCCCCCTTTTTTGTTTTGTTTTGTCAGGGATGGGTGCTCTACTGCAGTTAGAGAAGCTGTGTTTGGAGATGTCTTTAAAGGACCTTTTCATACTTGCAGAGCATATAAAGACTGTAGGTACTTGAGTCCAACAAAATAATCCAATATAATCCAGCAGTCCATAATAGTAGTGGGATAGCCACAGGACTGGCAATTGTCAGAAGTTGTTGGCTTGAGCTTTTACAGCTCAGCATATTAATATGGCTTTACTTTTTATACCTCGTTTTTATACTTTTCTACTGGATGGTTAAGACCAAGTTAAAGCAAGACCTATATAACTAAAAATATAACTTTTGTATCTGACAAGGTCAGTCAGATCCCCTCAGGATTTACCCTGGAGCCATGTACAGAACCTTGTAGATCTTTTGTGAGCGTCAGCCATCTGGATGAGTCACGGCCATTGCTTGACCAGTTTGCTCTCTGTGAAAGCCTGAGAGAATTTTTTCTCTCTAGGTGACTCTCCTTAGGCACACTCTATATCGTCAATCACTTTCCTCTGTGGCCCCATAATCTCTTTGATACTTGGTCCATCTTTTTTTTTGTGGAACCAGGGATTGAACTCATTTGAACTCAGGCCCTTGCACTTGCCAGGGAAGTGCTTATTCCACTGAGCCATCTCCCTGGCCCACTTGGACCATCTTGATAAAAATATTTCTCACACTTTTGAGCTTCCATCTGAGTATCAGTTGGTCTGGCTGCCTGATGGGTGGAATGGATAGGAGGGAAACTGCATGACTCTGAAAGTTTTTCTCCTATTATGACAATATATCCAAGGCAGGCAAATACAGTTACTCTCTGGATTATGCAATGAGAATCTACTGAACATTGTGTGAGTGTGTACTTCAGAAATCTCTAGAAGTTTTATAGAAACCTTGTATATTTGGATGACGATCCCTTGTCATAGACCCCTCCTTTAATGAAAGGAACAGTATTGAAAGAACAAAAACCTTCTGACAGAAAATCTTTGAGATAGGCCTCCTATTCCAACCCCAACTTCCTTAGGTTATTAGGAGTCCAAGTGTCACACTTAGCACCCACCTGTTTGCTTCCACACCTTCTCTGCTTTTCCTCTTAGTAAATGGACGGGCCACTCAGCTAATCACTTCACTGAAAACCTGAACTTCATTTAGACCCCTCTCATGTAAATAGTCTCCGCCCAGGGAATGGTGTCCTGTGGGTTTAGGCAGTAAATATCTTTTTAAAAGTCTTCGTTCCCCCTACTTTTGTTGAAAGGACAGAGCCTTATTTACATCCACCCTTATTTTTAAATATGAATTACCGTCATCATTTTTTATTGACTTCTGTCTCTCCAGGCCGGTTTCCTTTCTATTCTTTTTATCCTTATTTTGCAGAAAGACATTCCTAAAACACAAATATGCTTGTGTGATTTCCCTTCTTAAAACCTTTCAAAGACTCCCCACAGATTTAAGAATAATGGTAACAATTTATATTAGACAGGAATGCGCCAACTATTCTTATTAATATTTAAACAACTTAGAACAATGAAAATTTCCTTTTATCACTCATGTAATCCCAACCCTCTACTTCCATTAGTTTGATGTATGCCCTATACGATGTTTTCATATGACATATAAGTGTATATATAAAGATATGAAAATTAATAATTTTATGAATTTTTAAAATAAATGAGACTATATTATACTGCACTTAACGTGTTTTAATATTTAAATTTGATTATAAGGTTTTAAGAAAGTAATCTATCTCCTTTTGAACTGTATCATGGTGCTTATGCGTGTAATTATATAATTTATCTAATCATTTCCTTCCTGATTAGGAAAGTAGGTATTTAGGTTAGGGCATGTATATGTGGAATGTATTATGGCTTGCATCTAGATGGTCCCCCAAAGCCTCACAGTTCCAGGTGGAGCTTTTGGGGGCGTCTGGGTCTAGGGTGTAGGAGGCTAGGATTATGTATATGTGATTACTAAATTAGTTCACTGATGGGTTTTGCATAGCTCTAGGTCTGGCCTACCCTGGGTATGGGTGATGCCACCCGAACAGGTAGGTAGCACAAAAAGGATTGAATGGAGAGGCAGCTGCTGCTGCTTCTGCTGCAGTTGATTCCTGTCTGACGTGTCTCAGATAGTGTCTTCTCCCAGATGGCCCTTTGCCACTCCACCTGCCTGGAACCAGCTAACTATGAGCCGAAACCTCTACAAACTGTGAGCTGAAATACATGTTTTAGCCTTTCAATTTGAAAGTTTGAGGGATGGCCAAATAGCTCAGTGGATTAAAGCACCTGCAAGCAGGGGCAGGGCTGGGGGGTTTGATCCCCAGGCCTGCTGTGCTGGCCCCACCCCCGGGGCGCAGTGAGATGGCAGTTGAGATGGCATGGTGGAGTGAGCCTGTAATCCCAGCTCTTGGGAGGCTGTAAACAGGTGGATCACTGGGAGTCCAATCTAGTAGTGAGGCCCTGAACCCCCTGTAGACCCTTTCTTAAAAAAGATAAAAACAAAACAAAACAAAACTGAAAGTTTGCTTTTCATCTCAGCATTGAGAAAAAAAATTAAGATGGCTATATAGATGTATAGCTTCTGAGTTAAATAATTTTAGTGGATTTAAAAATATACTTCAGTCCATCATGAATTCATGTTCCTGTCAGTAGTGAACTTCAAGTGTGTTCTGAATCCCACATGGCCACTAAATTGAGAGAATCACTTTTCCATTTTTGATTAGATGAGGAAAAATGTTGCGATTTTAGTTTTATTTTGCATATGAGTTATGACTAGTGAAATTGAATCCATTTTCTTATTTTTTTGTTTTTATAATCTGTTTGTTTTTATGGAAATTACATATTCATCTTTTGTCTTCTCTTTATGCTATGGATTTAAAAAATGTAGGAATTCATTATTTAATTATAATTATAATAATCTTTAATTGATATTTGCATTTTTTGCCAATTTGCCAGCTGCAGCTGCTGCCCTTCCCTTTGGCTCTTTGGTGCTTTCTGCCACCGTGAGCGGCTGCCCTCTGCCACATGCCTCTCTGCTGTACTGCCAGCTGAGTGTGGCCTGAACCTCCGCTGGAGGTAAAGGAGCCGCTCCCTCCTCCATCGTGGGTGTCCGGTATTCCTCCCAGCGGGGAGGACGCTGAGACCCCTAAGCCTGTCTCTGGCTTCAGCTCCTCCTAACTGGATTTTCTGATCATGATATGCCCTTTGCTCGCCTTTCTAACCAAATGCCTTTAACTCACTCTTCAGGACTCTGCTTAGCTGTTGCTTCCTTTGCGGGACTCTCACCCTCCTTCTATGTCAGCTAAGTTCGCTGTGCATATGCAGGCCTCTCTTGGTGTTCTATTCTACCTTGCAGCACTCATCTTAACACCGACCTTGTCATTTCTACTAGATTCCTCTTCTCACTGGGACTCAGGACAGAGCTGTATTGGAATCAGCATCTTACGATCAAGCCAATACATGTTTGTTGACTGAGTGATGATAAACTCAGCCTCTTTTTGTTTGTTTGCTTTTTTGTTTTTGAGGCACCAGGGATCAAAGTTGGGACCTTGCACTTGCCAGGCAGGCACTTATGCTGCTGTGTGATCATCTCCTTAGGCCCAAACTCAGTGCTAGGTTCTGGCCTTAGTGTGCATTGCAGAATCATCATGGCAGCCATCTAACATGGCTGAAGCCCTTAAAACAGCAGCTCATCCTCCCAGAGACCACCTCCCCCTTCTTGTCCAACTCAGCCCGGGGTGTGACTTCCTTTCATTCTTCCTGCCACCTCAGGGAAGGGCCCAATCAGCTCCTCAGGTCTATCTAAACATCCCCCTCAAGCCCCACCCCTGGCAGGAGGCCATAAAAGCCTCACCTCCCTTTGTTCAACTCCAGAGAATTCCTTATTTTCCCATATTCTCTGTGTCCTCCAAGATAATGAAGCCCCTTTCTCTTTTTCCTTCTGCCTGGTTCTCTGCTGCAACACCATCAAAAACCTATCACTCAACCTTTAGGGTAGACTGTTAAAACCATTCCTTTATTTGATAAGAGAATTTGGATTTTTCTAAGAGCATCCCCTAATCTTCTTCAAGTAATTACATGGTTTCTTCTGAATTGTTTAAATAATAAGAGGACAAAAAGTGGCTTTGACCATGTTACATGATGCACTAACAGATAAAATGAAAGAAAATGACATAGCTATGCTCAATCAAGACAACTTAGAAATGGGAAAAGCCTAGCTATCCTGGACATTGTGGAACTCTACTATGTACATCCCTGTACCAATGCTCTATGTCAGTCTGTTTTACTGTTCAGCTTTCCTAGTTAATACTAAATCAGTTCACAATCAGTTTTTATGAAGCACCCATTGGTCTTATACCTATTGGTCTTAATTTTGTTCTTTCAAGTTCCACATGACAGATCAAATACCTGGAGAAACCAATTCTTTTCCTGCTTATTGTCTTTCTCAATTTTGCCTATAGGCTAAAAGTATCTAGATCCACCTGACACTTGTTTTAAATGTTTAATCATACTTTATATTCTACTTTTGGACTAATTATGCTTTGCTAATGCTAGTCTTAAAATCTGTCACCTAGAACTTACCACTACATACATGTAGTACTCAAAGGAAACTACATGGAGGACGCTTTCCTCTATCTCCAAGCTCTTATTCTTGTATTATATACACCCTAAAATCCAGTTAGATTTTTATGTTGTAGCCATATCCCATCCATATCTATTACTGACCACACGACAAACCAAAATCTAAAGACACACTTTTGTTTTTTTTTTTAGTTCCTGTTGTTATTTTTGGTCCTCATCAGGCATGTTGAATGTTTTTATACTCAAGTAAGAACCAGAATAAAAATTTCATTAACATTCTCTAGTCTTTAAATAATTCAATAATTATCAAATCAAGTGAATAAAAGACATCTTTTCAATATGGATACTACTGCTTTTTTTTTTTTTTTTTGTGGTACCGGGGATTGAACTCAGGGCCTTGTACTTGCCAGGCAAGTGCTTATTCTACTGAGCTATCTCCCAAGCCCACCACTGTTATTAAAACACTGCAGTAAGAATGGGTGATAATGTTTTAGCCACATATGGACTAGTATTCGTGATGATCGGAGTCCACCTAGAGAAGGTCTTATATTACCAAGAGTTTGATGTAACCTGATTAACATATTCAAATATCATCCTGAAGCAAAATCAGGCAAAAAGGAGCAATTAGACCAGTCTTTAAGGTGACACAGGCATTAATCAGAACAATATAGATTTTTTGTTGTTCAAGAAAACTACTTTAAATGAATTATCTGGATAAAAAATGATAACTTGCATAGGTACATAAAATGCTGACTGAGGATAAAGAGTAAAACTGGACCAACATCAACGTTACTGTTTTCTGCACAGAAAGTAGCAGCAGAAAGATGCTGAAAACTGCAGTGCCTACAGACTCTGATGGTGCTGCCGAGTCCAGAGCTCCTGCCAAAGGGAGTTTCACTGGCCTTTAACACTTCCTGTGGACCTTAATGTTCATAAATGTTGCAGGCCTCAGCAATTAGTCTTTTGTGAATTGAGAATTCACTCCTTTGTCATTCCTTAATGTTTAATTTCAATTAAAAGCTATTTAAGAGCAAATTCATGGTGAATCAGAGCAATGGAAAATTTGCATCTAACGTTTGTCTTATTTTCTTTGAAATAAAGGACAAGCTCTCGTTTGGTGATAGGGAAACAAGATTTATTGTATTTTTGTACTTTGAAGGTTAGAAATAAAATATTAAGAAAAAATGGAATTAGGGCTGATGATGCAGTGGCTGGGTCATGAGAGAACGACCTTTCTGAAGGTACCAGAGCCAACTTACCAGTCAGCTTCAGACTCCACTAATTAGTACTTACATTCAAGAGAAAATGCCTGGCCTGTTCAGTTGCTTCAAACAAAGGAATTTAACTTTAAATTTTTGAAAGAGAACTGTTTTGCTCTTGAATCCTCTTTGTTGCAGCCCTACAATTTCACCTCCACCATCCTACCAGTGGCCTTTACTACTCTTCATTTTGACTATTCCAAGGGTTTGCTCATTGGTCCCTCTGCTCCCAGTCTTTCCTGCTTAGGCTTTATTGAATTTACAGGCCACACTGGCAGTAATATTTTATGAGGGAGATGGAGGCCCTCAATGGCCGCTCACCAGTGACACAGGTGAAATGCTTATGTTTGATACCGTGCCACGTCTTGTCATGGTTTCCACCCAGCTGTCCCCCAAACCCTCATGTACTTATTCCCACCATCCCACATCTGGGCCTTATTGCTGTTAATTTTGATGATTCCAAGATTGGAATAGTCCATATGCAGGACTTCTGGAGGGGGATAGGGCCACGCTGGCAAAATGCTCACCAGTGGATTACGAGCACTGTTGAGTTGATGGCTACCTGTGGCATCGGAGGAGATGGCTCAGTGGATGTGGGGCCGAGGCGGGCACATCTCTCTCCTCCCCTCTCTTGATTCCTTTCAGCATCTCTCCACCATGCCATGCAGTCTTTTCTGCTTTCCCCCTTTGCCATGCCACTGTGTCTTGGAGTTGGCTGACTGCAGACCGAACGAACCCTTTACAAACACTGAACTTCCTGAACTTCCTTTAAATTCTGGTTGTCAGGTTTTATGCTTCAGCAACAAGAAAGTAACCAAACCATACCTAATTGTAGCTTTTTAAAAAAAATTTATAAAAAATTTCTTTAATTTATTTATTTGATACAGGGTCTCACTACACAGCTCAGACTCATAGTGTCAGCTTCGCCAGTGCTGGGATTATAGGTATGCACCACCATGCCTGGTTTCAGTGACTGGCATGGCACACAATACCAGGGACTGAACCTTAGTCATTGTGCTTGCCAGGCAGGTGCTTAGACCACCGAGCTATCTCCCCAGCCCCTGTCTATCCTTGATGTGATCCTCATATTTAGGTCTGTAATTTGACACAGAGCCCAAGATCAGCTTCTCTGCTGCCAGTTTGTGCACTAGACACTATAGTTTCTTGTGAAAGATTACTTCCTCTAAATAGAGCTGAAATTAACCCTTAGTTTACCCAAGCAATTCTGTGTAGCACCCCCTTTAGGCAGAAATTTCTTATTTATTTTCTTGCATTTAGTGCAGGATCTACATGGTGTCACGCCATAGATTGGGCTCATCATGGTTCTCCTGTACTTGGCCTCCCAAGAGCTAGGATTACAGGCACAGGCCACCTTGCCCAGTTTCAACCACCATCTGAGTGTAGCTTGGGGGTGGAGCTGGCACAGCAGAAATTTCTTTCTGAAAAGTCTTAAAAACTTTTTTTATATATATTTGAGCAAAGTGAAAACATGATGTTTTAGTCTGTAAAGCTTTTCACAGTACAGTTCGCCACACTTTCTAATTGTAGGGTATGTGGTCAAAATATATGGTGACAGTTTAAATTTTCTAAAAACATCATTGTAGTAAAAGACACAGTACGATCAATCCCTCTCAAAATACCTCTTCAGCTTCACGCCCATTTATTCCGCTGTTCTGGCCACTCAATGACAGTGCTAGAGGTTCTCCTCAGGAGTGCTTTTATTATTTATGATTCAAGATGTGGCAAATGTTGGTGTCAAGTGCCATCTAAAAGAAAGTCTGGTCTATAAAAGTGTTAATGTTAGGGCCTTGTCCACCTGCTTCGCTGGATCTTGCACCATGTAACTTCCGATTTTTCTCAAAAGTCCAAATTACTATGAATGCTAAACTTTTTAAAACTGACTCAGGACACACAGGCTGTGACAGCAGTATAGCGACAGGCCCTCACAGGACAGCACTTCCAGAGCTGCTTTAGAAGACTAGTAGAGACACTGGAATCAGTGTGTCTGGGGGCTCCTTTGGGTGTGCGGTAATGTTGGTGTATCTTGTACTGTAATAAAATTTAAACATTCACAGTAGTCTTCAATCCCATCTTCTTTACCCTGACTCTCTCCCGTTCAACCTCCCTAGGGCTATAGCAGGCACAGGTCTCCCCATGTCCAAAGCGCAGCAGTGCTCGTGCTCCTGCCCTCAGGCCCCTGCTCAAGTCCCTTCCACTCCACACTGTCTTGCTGCCTCCGCAAATCCCAGGCACCTTTTCACTCCCAATTTGCACCTCATTTTTTGGGCAAAATCTCCTCACCAACTCGCTTCTGTGCATCCCTCCATGCCTTTCTTTATCTCAAACTTATTCTGTTAAAAGTTTAAGAACTTAATTGTTGCTGTTGTGCCGATTGTGTGCAGGGTTAGTGACACCACAGAAATCTGTAGTGCTAGTCATTCTAGGTAACATAAAATATGGTAAAATAATATAATTAAGCATAAAAGCAGGTGGAATTTTCCACTGCTAATGGAGGCTGCTTGAGACTTTTTTTTCCCCCTTTCAGGTATAATTCAAAGAGGTTTGAGGCACTACATTGACTGGCAACACGCTCTGGTCATGTGTCTCTAAACACAGAGAGAAAAAGCATTAGAGTAAACCTTGACTGGGCCAGGAAGATAGCTCAGCAGTCTAAAGTGCCTGCTTAGGCAAGCTTAGGCAAGTGCAAGGGCCGTGGTTTGATTCCAGACACCACATACTAGCTAGCCCAGCCCCAATGGCAGGCTAAGCTGGTCACAATAAATAAATAAATAAATAAATAAACCCTTGATTGTAGTCTGTATGTGCCCAACATGAAGCAAGAATGAAGTAATGTTCCTTGTCAATAAATGCATTCATTTTTACAGGAACATTGGAAACTGAAGTGCCACAAGCTACAGAAATACTGTTCAAAATTAGGCTCAGAGTTTTCAACATATGGAGACAGAAAGAATAAAAATGTTGCCCATTTGAAGCAAAAATTGAGCCTTATTCTTTTGCCTTGAAAAGTCTCTTTAACAAAACTACACAAAAACTATAATTTCCTCTAATTTTAGAATATAATCTTGGTATTATAAATATATATTCAGTTAGCTTTCCTAAAAATTCACTAAGGAACTGTGTATTTTGATTTTTGGCAGATTAACAACAAACAGCCCAAATTACCTACACACACATCCTAACAGGGAGGGCAAGCCGATGCCAGTCTCTTTCTCAGTCTGCCAGTGTCTATAGAGCCAATCCTTTAAGTGAAATGTTTCATTGTATGCTGGGGCTCCTTCAACATTTTACTTTTCTATTTGCTTACTTCTTCATTAGTCATCAACTTAGCAGGTATCTACTGAGCATTTGCCATGCATCATGTGGTGAAGGTTCTTTTTCTTCATCGAGTAACTTTATATAAAATAAGGGAAGCACAGTGTTTTCACGCTTTGGTAGCACCACTGTCTCCTTTGACCAAAACTATCCTCAAGCCCCTTAGTTCTTTCTGACTAGTCTTGATCTTGGGCTTCTCTCTGTAAGAGTCCACTTACAGCAGGAAATTTGTTTAGCCAAAATCTCCTGCCCTTGGTAGCCTGCCAACCATTAGTGATACCACATCACCCTGGTCCACCTTCATCAAAATCCTGTCCTGTCAAGTTGGATGTAAACTCTTTGACCCAGGTGTTTCATCTCCACATGAGCTTTCTATCTACTGACTCCCACACCCTGCTTCTTGATTAAAATCCCCCCTTTCCCTTGTTGGAGTAGAGTCAAATCCCTCACCCACTGAAAGAGTCCCATCGCAGTGGTCCTTGTATCTTTGACCATGGTTCTTCTTGAATAAATCTATCTTTCTATCTTCAACAAGAGTCATGAATATTTTTTTAATAGACAAAGTATTTGAGTATAGTGGGGAAAATTCATGATTCTACATGGAAGAGGGGTCTTGATTTGTGCCTGAAAAGACCCAAAAGAGCAACTGCTTCCTGCACACAGAGAGAAGACAGTTACACACAGGAAGGACAGCTCTGGAGAGTGTGGGGCTCTCTGAGAGCTTTAAGTGGTTATGTGCAGCCAAAGAGGTACAGT
>NW_004524813.1:846571-847924 GCF_000260255.1 Octodon degus
AAAGAAAACAGCTAGTCAGAGAAGAAGGAGACCAAGGAGGGAAGAGGCTTCAGGAGGGCTAGACAGACTTTCTGGAAGGGCAGGTGTTATAAATAGACGCAGTAGGATGACCAAAGCCCATCCAGTGGCTTTTGAATTGTCTTACTTTTAAAAATGTCAGTAGACTTAAAATTTGTAGCACTATAGTTTGGAAATATCAAAATTGAATATTTTCCAAGTTGGCAAAACATGACCTATTCCAATTGGTCTGTGTTAGTTTCTTATGGTCACTGTAGCAAGGTACCCTGAACTGAGTTCCTTAAAATGAGAGCAGTATAATCTCTCACTGGTAGGCAGTGATGACAGTGTGGATCCCTGCTAGAAGTTCCAAAGGAGCCTCTGTTCCATGTGTCTCTTAGGTTCTGGCAACAAGAGGTGGTTCTTGCTGTTCCTTGGTTTGCGGGTTCCTCACTCCAATCTCTGCCTTTGTATGCACATGGTCACTTTTCCTCATGTGTCCCTTGATGTTTTCGCTCTGCTTTTGCAGTAAAGATAATAGTTACAAAGCAACTGTAAGTCCCCAATTTATGGACATGCAAATTGTGAACTTCCACAGATATAAGTAGACCTCACATTTCACATTCTTAGATGTGAACAAATCACAAAGGTAGCTCGTGTTCTGCCACACATTGCCTCAGTTGTGCTGCTGTGTGCCACAACTGTCCAGCAGTACAGTGCTAGCCAGAGCCCAGGGTGTCCAGACCTAAAAAGTGGTGGTGCTGTGGAGGATGTGCAGAGGTATGGACATGGGATATTTGTGTCAAAGCTGTACGAGACGTACTTGGACTTAGGAATGAATCTAATTTATGGCTATTCTTCTATAATGGCACTTGTTGGTAAATTGAGTTACTGTATTATATTAATAGTCTACTCTGCTTTAGTATGGCCTTATAACTAATTACATCTGCAATTATCATATTTATAAATAAAGATACTTTTTGTTGTCCTAAGGAAGAGCCAGCATTAATGAACATTTTACGAGTACTCAATTCAGTCCATAGCAGTGTCTAACACAGTGCCGGACACTTCCAAAATATTGGCATGTAAAATCTTCATAGCACTTCATAGCCAAGGCCCGTTTAACTTCTCTTTAGGGGTAGCATGGGTGGATTTCTTTTTTTTGTATTCTGTGAATGATGTCCTCTGAAGTGGTGTGAAAGGCAGACCTAGAGTTACTTTTGGTCATGAGCCTTTATTCGCCAAGGTTTTATTCTTCATCAAATTATTTATAGAATTGTGGTAATGAAAATATTTTAAAATAATTTACATGTAAAAAAAGACCTTTGGCAATGCATTCAAAATCATAAAATTAGA
>NW_004524813.1:848869-849883 GCF_000260255.1 Octodon degus
AACATTTGCATTGTTGTATGTTACCCTGATTCTTTCTTTGTTTCTGCTATTTGTTTTTGCTTTTATTTTTACTTTTCAAAGCAAAATAAAATAGTACAAAAAAAGGAAAAATCAGAGCCAAGAAATATAAAAGCAACTAAGACTTTTTAAAATACTAGAGGCAAATATATCAGCAGTTAAATGACTGTATCAGTAGTTAGGAGAACCAGAAAATTCTCTGACAGCTTGATTGGAGTTTCTGCCATTTCTTGCCAAGACTCTGGAGAAACACATCTAAAGAAAAAAAAAAAAACCTGGCCCATGTATATATAATTGACCTTAAGTCATTGTTGAGCAACACTGGATTTCAGGTCAGTGCAACATATATAATCCTAGCTTTAGGAATAATTATTTGAGTTTTTCACAGAATTATTATCCTCAGAGTCTCATTTAAGTCAAGGACCTTTGGCTTGATAGTATCAAGTATTAATTCTGATGTTACATTGGTATCTAATTCATTCAGGATCTACTGTTACAGCCATTCGCCATCAGTCCTTAGTAACTGTCACTTGTTGCAGTGAGGATTAGTCTGAAAGCAGAATTAAAAACTTTCTTCTTAGAATACTAAAATCATACAAAAGGCTATTCCATCACAAATTCGTTTTTCCAAAAGCTGTAATCATAGATTATAATTATCATTTGTACAATAGAGTTAATGTTGCTTCAAAAGCACAATTGCTCTTTTTTTTTCAGGATAATTTTCCTTGAATATTTATACCTCATGCTAAATCACACATTTGGTTAGGGTATGGGCCTTCACTTTTCTGTGGCCACATCCTTTTTTTTTTAATTCAAATGGTTTATTAGAACTCTCACAGTTATCACATCACGGAGCTAGGATTTTTGATGCAGACAGGCCAGCTCCAGAGCCTGCACCTGCTATCACTGTCATCTGCTGTCGGTTCTATATGTGATGTCTCCCAATTCGAGAACATTCTCAGTGCTTTGCTCATCATAGCCTCAAAACACTTTTCT
>NW_004524813.1:850703-851975 GCF_000260255.1 Octodon degus
CTTTAAAGGTAAGCACTTTAGGCTGATGTGATAGTTCAGCAGTCCAAAGCGCCTGCTTAGGCAAGCTTAGGCAAGCACAAGGACTGCGATTCGATCCCTGGAACCACAGGCCATGTCAGTCCCACCCCCAAGAGGGGCTGAGCCAACCACACACACAAAATAAATGATAAAGGCAAGCTTTCTAAATACACTTCCGATATTTGGTTCCTTTTGCATTATATTTACTATTTATAATGTAGTATAAATTATAAATATGCTACATTATAAATAGCAAATATTTATATTTGCTATTCCTCCCTCCCTCCCTTATTTCCTCTCTTCCTTCCTTTCTTTCTCCTTCCTTTTGTTTCTTGAGGTGCTAGGGATTAAACCTATGGCCTTGTACTTCTCATATTCCTTAATTTATCTAGTTTAAAATCAGTTTACTGCAGTGCAAGGTCCTGAGTTCAGTCCTTGGTACTGAAAATAAAATGAAATGAAATAAGATAAAACAAAACAAAATAAAATGAAATCAGTTTACTCCCTGCTGAATTGTAAGTTCCCTGAGTTTTGTTAGTTTTCTTGATGATTTTTATTATTTTCCCCATTTTTAGCTCAGTGTTCTTGGACAATATCCAAGAGTCTTAATTATTGGGTATTTCACTCTGAAAGACAAAAATATTTTATGTCTCTACATTTGTCTCCTTTTTTTTTTTTTTTTTTGGTGCTGGGAATTGAATTCAGTTCTTCGCACTTGCCAGGCAGGCACAGTATCTGTCACTTTAAAATGTGTAAACTCATATTTCTGTTAATATGATTTTGTTCCATCAGTTGTATATAAACTGAGTTTGAACCTTTGATACTAATAAAATTTATAATCATTTGCTCATAGAAATTTTATTATTGCTGGCTGGTGGCATAGTTCAGCAGGCTAAAAGCACCTGCTTAGGCAAGTTCAGGGTCTGTGGTTTGATCCCATGTATCACATGCTGCACCAGCCCCAACCCCATGCATGCTGAGAAAGCTATAAAAAGGAAAAAAAAATTTACTACTGCTAAAACTCACCATTGAATAGATTTTTAGAAAGAGAAAGAAATACAATTCTACCACTAAAGCTGCTCATTGAATGTATCAGATCTCATGACTAAATGAATGCTTGACTCTATTATTTTTATTTTTTTAAATAACTTTGCTTTTACTTTTTATTTTATTGGTACATTTTTAAAAACTGTATTTAGGACAAAGTCTAGAGGGTCTATAGAGTCTCATCTCCCAGATCGGACTCATAGTGAT
>NW_004524813.1:853613-854167 GCF_000260255.1 Octodon degus
TTTTTTTTAAACAAACATTTACTTGAGAGACAGTATGGCAGTAATTGGTACGACATGACAAGCAGTATGTATTAGAAGACCAGAATGACAGGCATAGAATGTGCCTTCTAGAGCCTTCACGTGATCTTTTCTCAAGTGTATCGACTTCACATATCACATTTTCAGAGACGCCTGTGCTCACATTCAAATTTAAATAACCTCTCTCCCTCTTCTTTCTATCTCTTTGTACTAACCTAGATTGCCCTTTGGCAGTGACAACTGCTATGATTTGTTTATTATCTTTTAGACTCGAGGGCCCTGTGGGATAAAGTCTTTTCGATCCCTAATTGGATGTCATGTTTTCAGCTCAAATTTAAGCTTCTTGGTAAATATTTGTTGAACAACAAATGAAAGAACTTTGATCATCATACAATCAAGGTTAGCGCTGTTCACTGGAATTTTCAGTCACTTACAGATTCTGCGCTTGCTGTATGCCGGGTCACAGAGTGCCGGAAGTGGGACTCCTGAGGCAGAGGCCACAGAGCACCGGAAGTGGGGCTCGTGAGGCTGGAGAC
>NW_004524813.1:854920-855459 GCF_000260255.1 Octodon degus
CCTGAGTACTTTGATGGTTGAGAGTTTGCGCTTTTATTTCTTGATGCTTCTCATTTGAGCCCTTGTTTTTTATTTATTTATTTTTTTTCATTAAGGTCTGGTAAACTTAGCCGCTCACTTTTCTCCACGTGGAGAGCTGCCTCCGTGAAGGAACCTCATGTGAAAGCTGCGTGCGGGGCTTTTTGGGCCGTGCGTTTGATTCATCTGTCTACTCAGAATCAACTAATTTCCATTTTCAGGTATTTATGAAAATCTCCAGGGACTTTTCCTGTTATTCTCAATTCTAATTCATTTTTATTTTCCTTTGTGCATGGTATCTGTCATTTTAGTGGCATTAAGGGAACAAAGCAAAGTGAATTTAAATTTTTAGTTTGCCCTTAGAAATGACTGTGCCTATCCTATAATACTGGATATGCATATTTAAAAATATTGGTAGTATTGACAATTTTTCATGTTAAGTGTTATGGACTGATCTCTTTTGTTAGTATTTTAGTGTTTACTCTGAAGTCCTGAAAGTCTACTATTCATATTTCTACATG
>NW_004524813.1:856414-860711 GCF_000260255.1 Octodon degus
ATTATTATATTTTAACCCCATCAATTATATACATAGAAAAAGTTCAATATAACAGAGATATTTCAATGTTAACTTTTTATATTTTTTATAGTCCCTTGAATAAAGTAGACCATGATACTTTTATTTAACACATATAATACATTGCTTGCATATTTCTTATCCATGTTAAAAACTTATATTGCTTCCCAAGATCATATGCACTTTAAGGATCAGATATTTTATCAAAGATTTTTAGGGCATTATTTTTATTTCAAATTATTTCTAAAATACACCGTATACACTTGTAGAGTATAGAAGCAAAGTTGAGAACATAAGGGAGAAAAAAGAGGTCAAAAAACAAAACATCCACAGAATTAGGAGAAATAGAATGGACACAAACATGAGAGGAAAACAACCAGTAATATTTCAGATTCACTTGTATGTTGACTGGAGGTAGCTGTTGGCCTGTAGAGAGGCCACTCCCCAGACCTTCCTACCAATGGCCAGGGAAGCCTGCTAGCCTGGTGCCTGCTCTGACCACAAGGGAGGCACCCTATAGCAGGACACCTGTGAATGTGGCCCAGGCTGCTGCTCCTGTTTGAGAGAAATGGAAAATTCCTCACATCCCATTACACGTGCAGAATTAGGTAATGAAGCGATCTCTCTTCCTTATTCCTTTCTACACTTCAGTAGATAAACTTCATTCTGGACAAAGAAATCTAACATTTTATTGATTGCCCAAACTACCATGGCTTATTTTCCTTGCATGCTTAGGTAATCCTCTAACTTGAATCAGCAAAGAGGTCAGCAGAGTTGAATAAAAGAGCTTGTCCTGAGCCACTAGAGCAGACCGCCCCTCTGAGGGAAACACAACCCAGAGAGCACACAGCTGAGTGGATGAGCCACTAAAAATGGGTAAGGGGCATTCTTAAGATGACAAAACATACCTGAAGCAGGAAAATGTCCTAACATTTATAAAAAATATTGTTTTTTAAAACTGGCTAAACTATCTTAAAATTGTATAAGAATAAAATATAGTGAACAAAGGTAAAAAAAAAAAGAAAGGGGAGAGCTTCAAAATAGCTCATGTAGGCACCAACCAAATAGCTCAGTGGGCCAGGAGTTTGATCCCCACCCCCAGGACACGCTGAGATGGCAATTGAGACTGGATGTGGTGGTGCACACCTATAATCCCAGCTCTTGGGAGGCTATAAACAGGCGGATCACTAGGAGTCCGATCTAGTAGTGAGAACCTGAACACCCTGTAGGCCCTTCCCTAAAATACACACACACACACAAAAAGCTCATGTACATATTTTTCTAGTAAGAGAAAAAATGGAGGACAATCAATTTTCAAAAAAAAAAAAAAAAAAACAGGAAAATTAGCTTAAACTGGAGAAATAAAATGAATTTTCAGCTTGCAAGGTCATACCAAAAGCAAGTCAGGATTAAGTTTAAGAAAATTTGTGGCTATCACCTACAATCCCAGATAACAAGAGTCAGTAATATTAATGTCCCTGGTTGACAGTAAGTTATTTTTTGTTTGTTTGTTTGTTTGCAGTACCAGGGATTGAACTCAGGACATTGTGCTTGCCAGGCAAGCACATATTTTACTGAGCTATCTCCCCAGCTGGATTTCATCCTCAGTGCCCAGTACTGCCGTAAAACAGCAGTGCTGGAGGGGCCTCTGTTGGTAGTGACATTTCAGTTGTTAGTAGTATAACAGAAGAAATTTTTTGGTCAGGAGACTTTTGAGAACTCTTTCAAATTATCCTTTGTTTGGTAACTGACCTATTGAGATGAGCCTAGCCCAAAGAAAACCCATCCCAGAATGGGTGCATCACTACTGTTCGCCAGTTCTTAGTGCTCTGTACACCACGGAACTCTCCTTGCACCTCCAGACAATCTGCCAGAACGTGTTACTCATTTCCAGTTTATAGGAAAGCACTGTGCTTCCTTTGGAGATACATAACTATAACTTGTGCATGTAATGATATGGCTCATAGTTATCTTAATCCTTGAGTATTTCATTGTGTCACACTTGTCTAATAAAATGCTAAATTGAAAAAAAACCCAGTAAGTTACATATCGCAGGTTAACCAAGAGTTAGGGACATGAAGAGATAGCTGTGAAAACTAGACGCAAAGGGCCAGTGAGCCTACAAAAAATGCGAACTGGTGAACATTAGGAAGGTGATGAAAATAAAGGGGCATGATTGTTCTTTTAAGATGACTCTAAATTGGTCCCATATTTTAGGAAGTCCACTGAAGAATTGGAGGAGAAAAATCATTATATTCTTTGACTCAAGAGTTCCGCTTCTGGAGTTTATCTGGCTGTAAATTACAACAAGTTCAACAGTGACAGTTTGGACAAACTGTACATAACCATGTAATACAGAGCAGATATGAAAAAGATAAAAGGTATTTCAAGGTATTAATTTGGAAAAAGATGCTGTTGTACTGCTCTCTCTTCATAGCATCTACTGTTCTATCACTCTACAGTAACAGAACCTCTGCTTTATTGTTTCTAAACAACATTTTGAGTTAAAATTTATATACCATAAAATTCAGTCCTTTGAAACATTTTCAATTCTGAGTTTTCCTACAGTCAGAGAGTTGTGTGATCATCATAGTATCTGGTGATGTTTTACAATGTAATAGGATTTGGTTTGATTTGGAATAGTAAAGACAGTCTTAATTACTTTTCTCCCCTTGAGGAGACAAAATACCCGACACCCAAAACTAAGGAAGGCAAGGTTTATTCAGCACAGTTAGTGGAGATTTCAGTCCATCCTCAGCTGGCTCCCAGGCAGAGTGGCACATGGCAGAGGGCATCAGCTCAAGGTGGCAGAAGACAGCTAAGTAGCAAGAGCCAAAGGGTGGGGGAGCAAGTTATCTACCCCCCGCCTTCCTACCCTCTTCTTCCATAAACTCAGGATGTTTATGAGGTCAGTTGACCTGATGTCTCAACCATTACAGAGACACACTCCTGAAAATGACAGCTGTGAGGTTTTCATCTTTCCCTCCTTAGAGGCCAGAGGCACACACATGGTGCAGGCCTACCAGAGGAAGTCCCGGTGTGGCTCCAGAGGTGGACATCATGAGAGGATGTGGTTTTCTCAGGAAGACATGGCTGAGGTAGTAGGTTAAGAATGCTAAGTAAGTTTAGGATTCGCTATTTTGCACAGCCTCGGAGGGCTTTGGGCTTAGGGACCCTTCTAACTCTCTGACATCTGGTCCTTTGGTGGTTAGGGCAGTATAGCAGTAGTGTAACACAGTGTGAGCAGTGAAGGCTTTTGGGGGAATGTACGGGTTTGGGGTTGACTGGGAGCACATGGAAGGCACACTTGCAGGTGAGCCCTTCTGGGTTATCCCTAGCAGCCGGATAATCCCAGGAAGGCCAATCTCGATAATGGCAAAGGCTACCGATGCCAAAGTATCAGAGAGTCGGAACATAAAGAGGCATGATTAGTACAGAGAACATGATCACTGGGCTAAGGCTGAGGCCACGCTTCCCTGCTGCAGTCTCAGCACAACTCTCAGGAGGTGTTCTTACTGTGGCCAGCCGGCCACACCCTCTGTGCCACTGGCCGGCTGGTGCCCTGCACAGGTAGTGCTATCTTGGCCCACAAGCTGGAAGTCTCACATGGAGAAAAGCAGAGAATGAAGCAGCAGCAGCAGCAGCAGCAGCAGCAGCAGCAGCAGCAGCAGCAGCAGCAGCAGCAGCAGCAGCAGCAAGAAGGCCCCTGAGGGATCATGGGATCACTGAAGGCCCATGGTTAGCAGGGCAGCTCAGGCCTAGAGTGGCTGCCCAGCATGCACCAGGCCCCGGGACGTAGAACTGTCTGTGGGCACTTTCACGTGGGAAAAGTATATGTATCTTATTTGTTATCACCATGACTAATTATTCTACTACTCATAGTCAAAACCAAAAAATGTTTAAAAAGTACAATTAATTTGAATATCATGACTCCATTTCTGTTCACAAAACAATATATAAAGAAATATAGATATAAAGAGCCAGTGAGATAGCTCAGAGGACTGAGTGCCTACCTAGGCAAGTGGGGGGCCCACAGTTCATCTTGGGCACCACACGTCACACCAGCCCCGCCCCTGGGCACGCTAAGCCAGCCACCAAAACTAGGAGTACGGTGCACACCTGTAATCTCAGCGCCAGGAAGGCTGAAAACAGGAGGATCTGAGATTATAGTGAGACCCTGTACCAAGCGCATTAAAGAAAAAAGAAGTATAGATATAGATGTGTCTATACATTTACAGAAAAATTAGGAAGCTGCTAGATTATTGATAGCTTTTAAAGA
>NW_004524813.1:862365-863568 GCF_000260255.1 Octodon degus
AGGGCATATGCACCACATCAATAGCATTATTTTAGTTAAGAAATTATTCCATTGTTCTATTTTATAAAAAGAAAAAAGTGCAATTTTACATGTATATAACTATAAAACTGTATACGTTTACATGTTAAAACTTCATCATTCGGTAACACAGTTCTCCAGATTTCCTAACTAGAAGTGCTTCTTGTGAAATATTTTCTGAATCTATTACCCACCAACCCTGTGACCCAGGGACAGTCAAGCAGAATAATTTGGAACATTATAGTTAACATAAGGAAAGCTTTCCTTTCACCAAATTTATGTAGCTTATATGTAAGTAAGAACTATATTAATTATTGATCTCTTTTAAGGGAAATAACTACTGTCTCCATTTGTTTTTGGAACAAGCTGAGACTCAGCCTGATTATCTCTCTTTAAGCAACTTTATGCTTCAAGTCCCTCCAGCAGCCTGTACTTACAATCTGCACCTGTCTTCCCCAGAGAATATTCAGGGCTTTCTTGGCATGAGATATGATTTAATAAGTAAATCATTAAATCACAGAAACTGTAGCTAATGGAAGGCATTTCTGTTCACCTTCATTTCAGTATAATGGAACAGTTCAATCACTAGGTATATGAAATAGTGACGGAGTCACAGAGGTGCCATAGCATTTTGTATTTATAGATGGCTATATCAAATACAATAGCATGCCCCATATAATATATGGCCATGCCAAGATGAAAGCTGAACTTATTTCAAAAGAATCATACTTATTAATGTTTAGGGGAAAGGTCAATACGTTATATTCAGGGCTAAAAATCCTGAAACAGTCATTACATCTGAATGAAATGGGGGAAAAAATTACTAATATCTTAGGCTGACATTTGTGATGAGTGAAAAATGAACAAATACACTCACAGTGATTGATGTGACCTAATGAAAACATCAATAAATTAATGTCTTGTTGCTCTATCTCAGTCATGAATGGCTACTCTGCCAACCTTTATTTGCAGGCCTGGATTATGATAATGTGCTTTTACACTCATTCCAAGTTAAGACTAAGGGCTACAAGATAAGACAGACCCCTTCTTTCTACGTTTCCTCTTCCTTTTCCTTCATTTCCTCTCACTTGACCTTTACTTTCGTTTATTCATCCTTATTACTTAATGTGCTATTAACAATGTGCTAGCACCATAATTAAAAAGCCTGTAACAATAAATCATGGT
>NW_004524813.1:864203-865727 GCF_000260255.1 Octodon degus
TGATGGATATGTTTGTTCTTGTAAGGTTAAATATATGTTTACCACCGGATCTGGTCTTTGTCCCTCTACTTATTTAAACAAACATTAAAATGTTCATCATGGTGGCCACGGGTAGAGCACATGCATAGTAATATGAGTCCTGAATTCATTTCCAAACACAACAAGAAAACAAGCCAATAACCTCCCCCTCAACACCGGATTATCATGGGGTTCAATGAGAAACTTACTAGATTTCCATTCATTCATCTTCTAAATATTTTTTAAACTATAAATTACATACAAATGGAGCCATAACATTCTTCAGTGATTTTCTAGCTGTATGTAAACCCTGGGAAGATTCCTCCGGAGTGAGTCATCACCTAATTCCGCAGCTGTCGTGTTGGCTTTATTCTCCTGAATTCGTAGATGTAAGTTTATGCCTGCAGTGTAGGATTCTGTAGTTTATCTACAGTCCTTTCCAAACTCCAACTTCTCACACACTTCATCCAGAACAAATTTATCTTATGAATCATATGCAAGAAACTTTACTTTTAAAAATGAGTAAGACTTTAAAAAATGAGCAAGACCCCCCCCTTGTTTCATTTTGTTGGGGAGTTTTAAAAGGAAATATTATGTATATGAAAACTGTATTTATATTCCATTTTGTCTTAGTTTAGAGTGTTACCTCCTCACCAAGAAACTTGTCACTAGATTTTTCAAAGCTGTTACTCTGCCTCACCATCCTCCAGTGATTAGCAGGGTGGCTTAGGGACAGAGAGAACACAGGAAGGAGTGGGTTTGAGGTTGGTCTAGGGAAGGAGATTGGAAAGAATGCTGTCCAGGAAACCTGGAGGCTTAAATCCTGAAGGAACAAGAACACATTTCTCCTGAAGAAAGGGAATTCTTTGGTCTTGTAATGGAGGTTAGAATACTCTCGCAGAAAGACAAGTGTCAGCGATCCCAGTTAGCCCCACACTGCCTGGCCGGAGCATCAAACAGGCCCACCAGGCTCTGGTAGTTTGTGACGTGCCATAATCACATTTGGTTCATTTAATGTTTATCAAAATATATAAACTATAATTGCAAAGAGCAAACACTTTACATCAGATGTCTGGAATCCCTGCATACTCCAGAAATTGCAGAAAAATAATTCACTATTTTCAAGAACAAAGACTAAGTACTTAAGGATAGCAGAGGAAAAGAGAAGTTCGGAAAACCTCTCTTTCTGCCTCCTGTACACTTTCCCTCTCTCTGGGGCGCATCTCTTCTCGTCCATCCTGCTCTCCTCCCTGGGGACAAGGTAGCAGGGCGGCGTGCTCCTGGCCTTCGCTGGTGCCTGCGGGCTTCCTACTGTTTCCTGCACAGCTTTCCTTCCACGTCTGTCTCAGGAGCCATTTCAAACACTCCCCGACGGCAAGGCCACCTCCTCAGCATTGCATCCCTGGAAAGAAAGGAAGGCTGGAAGCTCAGAGGACGCGAGCCCTGGCGACGACGTGCTCCCAGCACAGCGGGCTGCGCAGTTGCGCTCAGCACTTCTTCTCTGAT
>NW_004524813.1:868147-869507 GCF_000260255.1 Octodon degus
GGGTAAAAGGCGCGAGTAACTAGGCAACCGGCTATGACAGGAAGTCCCGCCTCCGGGGCACAGCAGGAGACTTATGGGAAATGGGTGGGGTGAGAAGGACCATGAACTTAACTCAGCAGGGGAATAGAAAGGATACCGGTTAATGGCCTCCCACACTTGCCATTAGGTTTCCTTTCAGTATGTAGTATACATTGTCATTACTATACTCTGGCCTTTTTGATGTTCCAGTAATATGCCAAATTCCACTTTATCTTATTTTATTTATTTGGTACAGGGTCTCGCTATGCAGTTCAGACTTGAAGTGATCCTCCTGTCTCAGCCTCCCCAGCGCTGGGATTACAGGCTTGCGCTGTCATGCTCAGTTTCAGTGACTGGCACAGCGAGGCTGGCACAGTGTGTGGTATGGGGGTCGAACATGGGTCCTTTCCCTTGCTAGGCAGGTGCTTAGGTCACTGGGCTAGCTCTCGGGCTCTAATACGCCAAATTCTCAGCAGACAGGCTTAGAACTAGATTTTTCCTTTTTTTTTTTTTCTAAACAAATAATAGTTTAATTATATACATAGTTCTTTTGCAGATGCTATGAGGTATGATCAATAAATATAATGAGTGATAAAATGAAGATACAGATTTATTACTGGAACAGACGCATATCCATTAATTCCCCTCAGATTTTTCCTTTGCTGGGAAGTCTTTCCTATCATAGCTAGGTGTGGTTTGTTCCTCCACCACATTCAGGTTTTGTTCTGTGCCTAAAATTTTATTTATATATTAGATTTCTTTTGGTCTTCTCTAGTGGGCAGCCCTTTTCTTGTTCCTATATGAACAACATCTATATACTGGAAGAATGAACGCTCATTGGCCAAATGGATGATTTAGTGAGAAACTACATCCAAAACAGCATATGCCACACTGTGTAGTAATAGAAATAATGACCTGCATATTGGTTGATCCACGTGACTGGCACCAGTCTCTCAAGAGTACTGAGCTCTTGTTTGCAATATTGTCTAGGTTTTAATCAGCACTAGTGACTTCCATCTAGCGTCCTTCAGTAAATGTTTCTTGAAAAACAACCAGCCCCCAAAACACCTTAACTATAAGAGTAGCTGAATCTCAGATAAAATAGTTAATGTCTGTTATTAATAGACTTACAGATATTTTATCTCTGCTCCCCACGAAGACCCGTGTGCTAACAGCTTGGTCCCCATAGGAGTGTGACTGCGAGGCAGAGTTGCTGTGTTGTTAGGGAGAGGCCTCAACGCTGGCTCCCAGAGCCCCGCCATTCTCTGCTTCCTGGGGACGAGGAGGGTCGCTTTGCTGTGCTACGGGGCTCTTGCTGCAGGGCGCTACACATTCAGAGGCC
>NW_004524813.1:869717-874470 GCF_000260255.1 Octodon degus
TATATTTTATGATAATAAAATTATCCTATAAGTGAGATCGTCCTGTGTTCAGCCTCCTCAGCTCTGGGATTACAGGCATGTGCCACCATGCCCGGACTTGGTGGCCAGCTCAGTGCACCTGGGGGCAGGACCCGTGTGGCATGTGGTGCTGGGATTGAACCCTGGTCTCTGTGCTTGCCTAAACAAGAGCTTAGTTTACTGAGCTATCTTGCCAGTCTTTAAATTAAAAATATTGAAGGCTTTTTTTCTGACCTTCTTTATATTCACCTTGAATCATCAATATGAACTTGAAATTATAATGAAGTTAAAAGTAAAGTGATAATTTATTACTGGCAAAAATTCCCTTATCCGTATTCTCATGACTCTTGTCAAAGGAATGGAACGATAAAATATCACAGTTAGATGTGATCTTTTTTGTTACCTAATCTCCAGTTTTCAGTCTTGTGTACAGGGGAACATTATAGTCTAAGGAGGTCCCATTACTTCTAGAAAGAGTATTAGGTGAAGAAGCAGATATAGCGGCCTAACCATAACTGCAGAAATCTTAGAGATACTTGTACTATTTTATGACACGCAGAATATGACATATGGGGTGCATTCCACATGACAAGTGGAATATATACCAAGACCTAAATGGCAGTTCTTATGCTTGTGCCACAATGCATTTAACTTTTTTTTTTTTTTTCTGAACTGGGGATTGAACTCAGGACCCTGCGCTTGCCAGGCAATGCTTATTCTACTGATCTATCTCCGCAGCCCCTGCATTTAACTTTTAATTGGACACCCTAAGGACTAACCAAAACTATTTGTGTAACTTTTAAGATTCTTGAGTGTTTAAAAAGGATTTGAACACACATAGCTCAGTCAGTCATATAACATCAAGCCTTTACATAATGTCCTACTCACACACAGTGGAGCACTATTCTGCCGTAAAGAAGGACACATTTGAGTCATTTTAAGAAAATCGATGCACCTTGAGACCATAATATAAATCAAATAAATGAGACATAACAATCTTCAGTGTTACATGGCTTCTCTTATAGGAGAAATTGAAAGCCTAAATAAATCAAAGAGCAAAATAAAAGGTTATGGGAAACAGAGATAGAGCTTTTGAAAATAGGAAAGAGATAAAGAGATGGATAAGGGAAGGGAACTAAGATGCTTCAGGAACTGGCTGGTGAGACAGTTCAGCAGTCTAAAGCGCCTGCTTAGGCAAGCTTGGGCAAGTGTGCAGAGACCGCAGTTCGATCCCGGCACCACATGCCATGCCAGCCCCACTCCCAGGATGGCTGAGCCGGCCACACACACAGACACACACAGACACACACACACAGGCATTTCAGGTACATGTACCAATTTCCTGCAGTGAATGTAATCTTTATGTTCTGCAAATATGTACTTTAAAAAACAAGAATGAAAGAATATCCTACATTTACATAAAGTTCTATTTGGGAATCTGCTTGTGATCCTGCTTCAACTACTCATTACTGGATTTATGATGTACTGAGGTAATTTAAACTCAGCTGGAAGACACTTCATTATTTTTCTTTTCAGTTCTTCCCTTATCATGAATTTTAATTGTGGTGCCCAGCTTCCTGAAATGTTTTTCTGCAATGTATTCCTTCATCATCAAACCGAAATTCTTGTTTGCATAGAAGGATAGCTCTTTTCCCTTTGGTTGTGCAGTTAATGACACTGAGGTGTGCATTATGTGTTACAGATTGCTGCTATCTGTGCGGTTAATGGCTACACATCTATTTAACTGAGGTTTCTATTTGTTTTTAGGAGAAAAAGTGGGTCCTAAGAACATGGTTATAGGCCGATTAATCTTTTTATCATTGTAGCCTAACAAGTTAATGAAATTGTGATGTGAATCATATAAATAATTTCAACTTTTATCAGACATACATTTTGTATAATGTAGCTTTTAATCATGTAGCTTTCCTCTTTTTTTATAAAAGCAGTTATACACACAAATATAACTGGAAGCAACATTGTTCTTGAAAACTTCATATTATACATTTCTTAGAGGAAAAAATTACAGGATAAAAATGCATATTAAGAATTTATAGAGCAATTTTGTGAAGGTTTTGGATCTATAGTTTTCTATTACTTTTAACTGAGAGCCTGTGCATTTATTTCTTTAGACTTAGATACGTACTCACAAACGTGTCCCTGGCGGCGAGCTTGCACCTTCGCCGACATCAGTGTTATCTCTAATGCAATGAGTTAGTCTTTAGCGAGCACTAATTGCTGGCTGCCTCTTGGCTACTTAGCGACACTCCTGGAACAATTACCACGTATTTATGGGAATGGAGCACGCGTTTATGTGTGTGTTCACTGCCTTTGTGCTAACATTGCCACAGCACCTGCATCAGGATGAGAGCGGTATGAGGAAGCCCGCTCTCCTTCATTGGAATAATATCTTCCTCCGCCCTCACCGCCTACCCCTGCAGCGTCACACCAAATGGGGGGGAGGGCACCCTTACAAGTCAGAACTACCGGGGTGCCTACCATTCAAGTACTGAATCTAGCCCAATTTTCTTTTATTCTTTACTTTTTATTTATGTATTTGGCACAGTGTGTCACCACACAGCTTAGACTCATAGTGATCTCCTGTTTTCAGCCTCTCCAGCGCTGGGATCACAGGCACGCTCCAACACGCCTCATCTCAGTGGCTCACCGTGCTGGGGCGGGGCTGGCGCAGCATGTGGCGCCGGGTGCTGGGGATTGAACCCCAGACTCTGCACTTGCCTAGGCAGATGTCTTAATTTTTTTTTTAATAACAGAAATGGAATCTTCTTTTCTTTCTTCCTGTTTTCCCACATAGGACAACAGCCTTCACTTTTGAGTCATCCAGATTTGGTAGACAGAGGTCACAGTCTCACCTTCGGGTTACGCCGTTGGAGACACGAAGTGACTACTACGTCTATGTTTGGATATTTATGTAAACTAGACCATTTCAAAACGGAAGATGAAAGTTACGGCTTATCTTATTAAATGTGTCCAGTTAGTTTAGCATTTAACAGCCACTATTTAATAGGGGTATGCATAATCTTTTCTTTTCATGAGAATAAAAACATAGAAAACAAGATACAATTTAATTTATAAAAAGAAAATATGGAGATCTTTTAAAACTTGTAATTTACTTTAGGGCACTTATTTCCAGATAATTCATGCATAAATACTCATAAATGGACTTTATCATATTTAAATTATTTTAAATACTCAGTAAAAGTGCCTAACTCAACTTAAAAATGATATTTTACTGTCATTGAGGTGTGAGCCAGAAGACATAAAACTTCTCCAGCTAAACTAATGGGAAGAAAATTAGAAAATATAAA
This sequence comes from Octodon degus, assembly GCF_000260255.1. Lineage (NCBI taxonomy): Eukaryota > Metazoa > Chordata > Mammalia > Rodentia > Octodontidae > Octodon > Octodon degus. The sequence continues at coordinate 873,062 of NW_004524813.1, forward strand.
ATGGTTAAAATATGATTTCATCTCTCTGTGCCTCAGTTTCTCTCATTTATGTTTTATTCTTTAGTAGGCACCATGAAATAGACATTTAAATAGACATTTCCTAAAATTACATCTTAGGAGTAATTGATTTCATTATTTTGAAAAACATTTTATTTTTCAGTCAGATGATTAATGTTATTTGATTCAGATAATTAAAGTAAGAGGCTGATTCACTATGATACAGCAAAAGAATAAAGCAAGCACTTTCCAGTAGGAGGGGCTTCAGTTTGAACCACCAATCATGCGTTCTTGGTTAGAAATCCTAAGCTAGTTAGTCTGTCTGAACCTCAACTTCTCATCATTTGAGTATTTTATTCTCAAGAGTTGCTCAGAGGTTAAAACAGAAAAAGTAGATGTAACGCGTGTGGCCTAGGTGGTTATCAGTAATAGCTACCACTTAATGTTGCTTATTGTAAAGCACATATAATACTAAATGGTTTATACCTCTAAATTTAATTATTACAGCAATTCTCTGTATTGCCTCAAAAAAAACTACATTGCCTCCATCAATTCTATCATGGGTTAATTTGGTTCTACTTTACAGTTGTGGAAGTAAAGAATAGAGATGTTAAATTATACAATACTTCACAAATCTTTTTTTTTTTCTTTTTTTATATTTGGGTACAGGGTCTCACTATGCAGCTCAAACTCATAATGATAATCCTGTTTTTACCCCCCCCCCCCCGTGCTGGGATTACAGGCATGCGCCACCATGCCCAGACTTGGTACCTGACTCAGCACACCCAGGGTTGGGGCTGGTGCAGCATGGGATACCAGGGGATCAAATCCTAGTCCCTGTGCTGGTGGCCTTAGTCCACTGAGCTCTCTTGCCAGTCCTCACAAATCTTAAGTGACAGGAGAAAAATTCCATTTGAGGTTCATCTGTTTGTTTTCTATTGCTATATAAGAAAACATCCAGCTTCAATCACTTAAAATCAACACTTTGTTCTGTATTATGATGCTATGGACTGGCTAGATTGAGCCGGGTGCTTTCTTTACCACAGCTTTACCACCACTTCACAGTGGTGTGGTAGGGATTAGAGGTGCCGTGTAATATCTGAGGGGGCTCATATTCAGTGCCCTCCACCCCTCAACGGGTATATACTCAGAAGGCCCCTGAAGGCCAGCTGAAGCCCACTGTGCCCTGTCATCATGAGCATGCTTTCCTCTTCTGAAACAACCACAGCCGTGATTAATCTGCTCTTCATGGCAGCGTGCTGGGCAAGGCCTTCTGAGAAGGATTTGGAGCTTTTAGATGCGTTCCAGGGCATGTTTTCAATAAACTTTTATATTTGTCTGTTCCCAACTATGACATAAAATTTCAACTTCCTACAGATAGTGTTTAGAAATTTCAGTTCTATAAAGAAAAC
>NW_004524813.1:875060-876109 GCF_000260255.1 Octodon degus
TTATTTTTGATGTTATTTATGTAGATGGTTTCATTCTGAATGTCTTTATTGAAATGTTTTACTCCAGATAAAGTATTTCATATTTGTATATAAAATTTGTTTTAAACATTATTTAACCTGAATGATCCAACCTATTGAAACTGTTATTTTTATTTTATTGGTATTTGCAAACAATCTTACCCATTATTTTTGACTTACTGACATCACCTGAATTAGCTGCGTATTACAGGCACCACCACTGTGAAGCTACTCGGCGGCCAGTGCAAACCCTGCTCACGACATAGCCTAGAATCATGCATCTGAGGGGCAGTATCGGAAGACAGTATCTCAATACAGTTATTCCTTTGATGATGGTGGTTTTGTTATTAAGTTCTTAAACAAATTCTTGATTGATACATCAAGAAGTAAGAAAGTCAGGTTGGGGATATAGCTCAGTAGCATAAGCGCCTGCCTGGCAAATGCAAGGCCCTGAGCTCGATCCCCAGGACCAATAAAAAATAAAACAAAATGAAATTTAAAAAAGTAAGAAAATCAGAAACCTACTTTTTGTGACAACACCTTCTAGGCGGATGATGTTTGGGTGGTCAAACTGGCCCATGATGCTTGCTTCTCGTAGAAAATCTCTTCTTTGCCGATCCATGTGGCCACCTTTCAAAGTTTTAATGGCAACTGGGATTTCTCTTTTCCCTGGTGTCTTCAAGCGTCCACTACAGACTTCTCCAAATTCTCCTTAATATGAACAAAAGCAGTTACATATTTAAATGAAATACTTATATTTTTAAAAAAGTCAAATTGTCACGGTTACTCTTAATGTATTTGGTACAGGGCCTCACTACACAGCTCAGATGCATAGTGATCCTCCTGCCTCAGCCTCCCCAGCACTGGATTACAAGTGTGCACCACCATGCCTGGACTCAGTTGCTGGCTCAGCACACCTGGGGCAGAGTTAGTGCGGCACCAGGGATCAAACCCCAGTCCCTGTGCTTGCCTAAGCAGGTTCTTAGTCCACTGAGCTATCTTGCCTGTCATTGTTATTGAAAAAATAAGAA
>NW_004524813.1:877319-890117 GCF_000260255.1 Octodon degus
CTCAATTGCCATCTCAGCATGCCCTGGGGACGGGGCTGGCACAGCCCGCCCAAGGATTGAACCTCCCCCCGGGGCCCTGGGCCTGCTTGCAGGCTCTTTAATCCACTGAGCTATTTGGCCAGCCCAAAGAAGCATGAAACTTTATCTCTGTTCTTCTGAGCTTATACCTAGTAAGGACTTTTAGATGAATATAAATGAAATGCTTCAGAATCAACCTCTATAAATGGTGCATTTGTTAAGTAAGAACAGTAGGGGCTGAAAAACTTCCTGAATGACACAGAACCCATGCTGGCCTACGAACAATGAGTGAGATTTGGAAAGTTAAGAGAAGTATACATTCGCAGTAGTAGTTCCTGGGGGCAGTGAGAAGGGTGGAGACAGATCTTCAAGGTCGGCAATGATAAGCAGAACAATGTGCACTTGAGGAGCAACAAGAGAAGAAGGGGGAGTGTGAGCGAAACAGTCATGCACTCTGCAACGAAGGGATCCAACCAAGCTTGACACTCCAGACCCCTCACTTGTCAGGACCAATTGTCTGCTTTTGCTTAGACACATTTGACCCTCTTTTTTCTTTCCACATATAAGGCAAACAAAAGAAGCCTTTCAGTAATTCTACCATGTTGTTTTACAGGGATATTGAGACAAGCAAACATCAGAATGTGGCTTATGTGCAAGTCCCTGTAAATGGTGAAGTGTAAAAAGTTCATAAAGTTAATTTATTTAAATTTTTGAAGGATAATAGTAATGAAAATTAAACACTTTCCAGTTGTGGATTAGTTATCAGCTGCAGGCTGCTCTTGGGTCCAATACGCTTAAATATCGAGGATCACTATTTTGCTGTGCCCTAGATATCAATTTTCCATACTTCCCTTGAATCAACTCATCAGTCACCTAAGTGCTGACCGTACATGAATAGCAATTGTCTTTTGGTAAAGATACTAAGTTTTCTTCAGGTAAAAATAACTAGAAAGTAAGTAAAACAAAACTTTGCTTTCTAAAAATATTTGTACACATGCTCATTGGAAGTAAAAAACAGTTTCATAAGACAAGACTATTGCCGCTAGAATTCAGTGCTTGGGATCTGTTTTACAAATCTGGCATAGATTTGCTTTTAAGAGCAAGAATCATACTTTAAACTTAATAGTTCTCTTAACTTGTTTGGGGCTAGATATTTGTATTTCACTAAAAATGAGACTTAGATGTTAAATTCTGTTTGTAGCAACACTTGTGAATTTTTTTTTAAAAAAATTCATTCTACATGAAAGAATGATATTTAACAGAAAATTTCAATATTTTTCTGCTGAGATTTTTGAGGTGGAGAAAAATGGTGGCTGTATGTAATCAAACTTATGTCAGACACCTCTAATCCTATTAAGATACTGGAAACTCATTCAATAATCACTGTTGTTTTTTTCTTAATGGACATCCAAAACAATACAAATAATTGTGTTTTGCTTCTGCTTTGCTTCTTTTTTTGCCTTAATAATCCCCTGAAACTTGTAACAACTTGGTAATATATTGTAACCCAACACCTTGCATGAACTTGAAATTCATGTGACTTCTCCTTTTACATTTTATGGGAAATCAAATAACCTTTCGAGTATAATGAAATAAATGGGGACTCTGTCAGTATTTTATCAAGATATACCTAGTGGTAATTTTCTGTTGTCTACAATTCATGTATCTTATTAACACCAGGCAGGTGTTTTCTTCATGTAAAGATTTGCAAGAGCTAGCTGTTATCACACTTATTTCATGGGCATTAAATAGGGCTGCTTCAATTAAAGATCTGAGATTTCCAGTGCATTCTTTAGGAAAAGTCCAAAAAGTCCAAAAAGCTAAGTCGCAGAATTTATTAAAATCCATCCTCATTAGAAATGGGTGTATCAGATATATCTGGAAGGCAAGAAAACTTATTTTAAGTTAAATCTAAACTTCCAGATACTGCCAAAGCGGCCCTGTGCCTAACTTGGGTTACAGGACCAGGTCACTGGGCTACTTTGAATAACAAATAGCCCTGCCTTTTGGAGAAAATGAACGCTACTCAAAGAATGGATAATTTTATTCTTTCTTCTTCTAGTCGACTTTCCCCAATACTATGGTGTAAATCCTTAAATTAGGGCTCAATATTTTGTGACCCTTCAGTAGCTGGAGAAACCTGACAGTGACTCACCTGGGCCTCTGCAGTATTCTCTTTAAGGTCTTCTAGCCAAATAATCCTTCATTTTCCTATTCAAAAATGTAGACGTCCTTCTGAAGCCATTCGCATACCAGGGTGTGTGGCAAGAGCTCTGAGCAGGCCAACCCTCAGGCAGACCCTCATCATCCAGCCGCTCAGATCAAGGTCCTAGTGTATCCCGGGAACAAACAGGACTTGTGTTCACTAGAATTCCAACCAGACTCACTCACTGTGACCTTCACTGTCAACTCAGTGTCAGCCTCGAGATTTAGGTTTCATTCTGCCTGACTGTGATCTCAGAGGGAATGCTGTCAGCCCAGAAACCCAGAGTCTAAGTTGTCAAAGCCAGCTGGGAAAGAAAAAAGACTATTTACTTCAAATGCATATACTGCAATGTAAAGATCTGGACACAGAAAAGAATCAGGACATTCTACTAGTGACAGGAACAAGCCTCTAATAACCAGTTCCAGTGGCGTGGAGATGATATGACCTGCCTGAAGAAAATCCAAAACAGTCATCTTAAAGGAGCAATGAATACACAGAAAGAAGTAGAAAGTCAAGTGATACTAGGAAGGAAGTACAAAAAGAAGTGATAGGTGCAATACAGAACACTCACTACCAAATGGAAGCAATCAGCAATCTTAAAATTGAAGAATAAAATGACAGAACTGAAAAGCTTAATAGAATGGTCCAACAGTAGACCTGATCACGCCGAAGAAAGAACCTATGAATGTCAAGACTGGTCATTTGTAATTAGTCAATCATAAATACAAAAATAAAAATAATGTTTGAAAAAGAGTAAAGGAAGTATAAAACAAAATTAAGGAAGTAAAAAATATATAAGTTATGAACATACTAAACATGAAGGAGACAAATTGGAAGAGAACCTATTTAAAGGAATAGTTCAAAATCTTCCAATGTTGATAGCAATGTAAATATACAGACTCAGGAACTTCAAGGGACTCAAGCAAGATTAATTGTAAAAAGAATACTCAGAGACATATTATGACTAGACTGCCAAAAGCCAGAGCTAGAATCTTTAAGAGAGTAAGAGAGAAAAAATTTATCTTACATAAAGGGTCATAAATAAGCCTATTTAGAGACTCTTCAATTAGCAAAAACCTGGCAAGCCAGGAGAGAGAAGGATGACACATCCAAAGCGATAAAAGAAAAAAAATGCTAGTCAACAATAGTTGTGGAGGTAGCTCAGCAGCCTAAGCACCTGCCTAGACAAGTACTATTCAAAAGGGGGCATCTGAGACAAATATGCACTTCACAAATGACAAAAGACTAATGGATAATACATATACGAAAAAATGTTCAACATTGTTGATCATTTGAGAGGTGCACATATGACAATGCTAAGATACCGTCTCACCCCAGAAAGAATGGCTATCATCAAGAAGTTCATCCATAGCAAATGCTGTAGAGGCTGTGATGAAAACGAACCTTCTCCACTGTTGGTGGGAGTGCAGACTAGTACAACCACAATGTGGAAATTCTCAAAAACCTAGGGTCAGAAGTCCTATTTAACCCAGTTATTCCATTCCTAGGTCTTTTTTCCAAATGAACTGAAAACATACTACAGCGATTTATTTGAATGTATGTTTATAGCACCACAATCTGTTATGACTAAGTCTTAGACACAACATAAATGCCCATCAACTGAGGAATGCATAAAAAAAATGCGGTGTTTTTACACTGCGGAGTGCTACTCAAGTATAAAAAAGATAAACCTGAGATTTTTATACATAAATGGATACACCGAGGGATCATACTCGTAAGTGAAATAACTCAGACCCACATGTTCAAACATCATACTGTCTTACTAATGTATGAAACTGAATGTACAAATAAAATCTGGAAGGTTTGATAGATACCGTGAAAGGGAAAGAATCTGTTTAATAGGACAGAAAACTATCATGAGGAAAAGGACAAAAAGAATTAAGAAAGTGATATTTATGCATATATGGAGGAAAACTTGAATAATTATACTGCTGATTTCTACTTGTCTGTTCAAAGGAGCAGTTAATGCTTTTTTCTCCTTCTCCTTTTTATTTTTTTATAACATTTTAAAACCAATTTTGCATGTTTATATCTAGTATTCTAAACAATTAATTTGAAGACGACATTATATAATATCAAATATTTTCAAACATAGTATCAGTTTATTTAGTGAAACTCTGTATCATTTCTAATGTTTTTTTTCTACTTTGTATTCTTTAAAAATTAAAAAAATCTAATTTTTCTTTTGAGGCAGGTTTTTAGTCATTCCTGGCATCACACATTCGGGCCAGGGAGATGGCTCAGTGGAATAAGCACTTCTCTGGCAAGCTTAGGGCCTGAGTTCAATCCCTGGCTCCGAAAAAAAAAAAAAAAAAATTCCTGATATCATACACTCGTGAATATAGCACACTTTCAAGGAGATTATTTTTTTCTATTTCTGAAATAGTAATATTCAGTATATTACTTTCTTTCCTTTTTATTTTTTGAATTTTATTTATAAGAAATGGGCAAAATTCATCTACAGTGGTAAAGATTAGACTAGTCAGTTTACTGGGGAAGAATGCCTAAGAATGATTACTAGCTAGCTTTGCTTCCCGGAATGCTGTTTATGTTTTCGGTTTCTTTCTTTCTTTTTAAAATTATTTTTAAAAGAGACTACAAGGGCTGGCCAAATAGCTCAGTAGATTAAGGTGCCTGCAAGCAAGTGCAGGGGCCAGGGATTCTATCCTCCCAGCACTTGGGAAGCTCTACACAGGAGAATCACTACAAGTCTGATCTAGTAGTGAGACCTTGAACACCCTGTAGACCCTTCCCTAAAATACAAAACATGAAAAAATAAAAAAGATAAATAAAAGAGACCAAAAAATAGTATTAAAACAGAAAAATTACAAACAATACAGAATTTCACAAAATAAGCAAAATAATATGCATTAGGTATTGGATACTCACTAAAAATGTTTCACCTTCTCAACCTAACTGGTACCTCCACCCCTTATTTTTTCTTTACCTAGTGTATCAGCCTTAACAGATGACCTCTTCTGCCAAGCTGCTTTCTTGCCTGCAGGTGCCTCAAAGGCTCTCCTCTTTAGACTAAAGAATGTTGGTATTTCAAAGCCAGCTCTGCTTGGTACTCTATCAGAATTCGTATTTTCATTCTACTCTCAGAACAATCGTGTTAAAAGTCAAAATGAATGCAAACATCTCTGTGACCCAGGAAAACGCCTCACGTGTCTTGGTTTTCTTTGTCCATAAAGCAGCTATTTCGCAGTCCCAGGACGTAGAAACACAGAACACGTGGCAATGTCTCTGTAGTACTAGCTCCTGTGATTGTTACCACTAGTTCCACCTGCCCTTGGGCGATACACACAGGGCATGTAAAACTCAGAAGTAATTCAACCATCTGCTGAGCATTTGGAGAGTCAGATAGCAGTGCTACCAGAAATGTCTGGCACTCTTCCCAGTGATATTCTCCTTTTAGTACACTCACTGTCTCAGGTTAATGTTTTTCATCACTCCAGCTTAACTGTTGAAATCCAAATCTACACTTACAGCTTAGGTTGGGTGCTTGAAGTCTGTACTTGTATAACACCTTCAAATCTTCTAGGAAATATTCCATTGTCATCTCCTGTACTACTCTGCTTAGGCTTCCAGACCAAATACCACAGAGGGGGGCAGATTAAACAGCAGAGGTTTATTTTCTTATTTTTCTGAAGGGCAGGACTTCCCAGACCAAATCCTGGCAGATTTGGCACTAGCAGGGCTCCCTTACCAGCTTGCAAAGCAGCCAGGTTCATGGTACCTTCTGTGGTCCTTTTTGGGTGCATGTGTGTATTTGTAAGGGAAAGAAAGGGGGTGGACAGAAGGGCAGGAAGAGGGGAGAGGGTGAGGGCGAGGACGAGGGAGACAAAAGAGAAAAAGCAATCTTTTTTTTTTTTTTTTTAAATAAGGACAACAAGTTTTTTGTACTAGGATTTCACTCTTATGACCTCATTTAACCTTCATTACCTCCAAAAAGACATCTCCAAAAGCAGTCACATTGGAGTTGGGGCTTTAACACATGATTTTTGTTTTGCTTTTTTTTCTGATTTGAATCACAGTTCAAGCCATAGTATGTATGTATGAAAATCAACTTCTCTTCTTCCTTCCTTACTTCATTTGGTAACAGTGGTTGTTTAAATAATGCTTCCTTTCAACATACCCACATCCTAATCCATGAAACCCATGAGTATGTTACCTCACTTAGCAATAGATTTTTTAAAATGCATTTGATTGTTGCAGGGTCTCACTGTGCAGCTCAGACTCGTGGTGACCCTCCTGATTTCAGCCTCCCCAGGGCTAGGAGTACAGGCACGCACCACTAGCCCTGACTCTGGCCCGCTCAGCCCACCCTGGGGTGGGACCGGCAGGGCATGTGGTGCCAGGGTACAAAGCATGGTCCCTGTGCCTGGCTAAGCAGCTCAGCAGACTAAAGCAAAGCTACAAGGTACACAGTGCAGGTGACCTCCAGAGGCTGGAAGAGACAGAGACACAGTGTTCCCCTGGAGTCTCTGAAGACGACAGCGCTGCCAGGACCTGGCTTTAGTTCAACAAGAATAATTTTGAACTTTTGACTTCACAAACTATAAAACAATAAACTTCTGGATTTTTAAAAACCGCTACTTTTGGAACTTAGAAAGGAGCCCACACAGTGTGCTGTCAGATAAGTTTCCATTTTCTGCTGAATAATGTCCTTTTAAGCATAATTTCTTATTTTTTTCTAAGGCTCCCTTTTGTACTTTTCTATTAACAGCACTTATTTCATTAATTGTAGATTTCTGTTCATTTATCCCTCCTACTACATTGCAAAATTTCTGAAGGCAAGAGATGTTGTCTGTTTTTAAATTTTATTTATTTGTTTGTTTATTTTTGTGGTACTGGGGATTGAACTCAGGGCAACATGCGTGTCGGCAAGAACTCTACCCTTGAGCTACATCCCCAGCCCTTTGCCTGTGTCTGCTCCCCTGTGGACACCCTAGAAATGGCATTGCTGAAGGCTTCATTGTGCAGAGGTCCCTCCCAGACCACCCGCATGACCACCTAACCATGCAGAAGGACACAGGAAACATTTTCAAGGGCTACTTGAGGAAGCAACCCCAAGAGAGCATCTCTTATCCCAGTCCACAAGGACACCTGCACAAATAAGATGTTTGGGTTTCAGTGAGGCCAGGGAGGGCTGTGCTTAGACCATCAGGACCAAGAGAAGGTTGGGGGCTCCCGGCTGTTGTAGCCAAGGTAGAAAAGTCGCTGGTCAACTGTTGAGAGCACTGCTCGTGGCAGGAGAGAAGAGTCCAACTCCGTGCTAAGGTGGACACAGTATGATGATTGTAGAGAGACCAAAATCCACATGTTTCATGTTGTTACAGGAGCAAAAAACTACCAATTTTCATATGATTTGGATTTTCAAATGAGTTTTGGACAGTTGGATCAATGTGAGATTGTTCCTCCCTAGGTTTTAACATCACAGTTTTATCCATAAAAGTTTTCTTTTGGAAGCATCCAAATTTGCTTTTGGTGATAAGAGTCTTTATTATCATTTTTGTTCTAATTTCCTCAAAGCCTAGATACAAATGTCTTCTTTTTCTCCACATTCCCCTTTTGGGGAATTTCCAGTTCTCTATTTCTATCAAAATTGTTTGAACTTACAAGTTCTCTTAGCCACAGGGCATTTACCCTTCAGGGGAATGTCCTGAGCTCATTCCTATGTAGACAGGAAGAGCGCTGGTCCTCAAGTCGCCTGTGGGAGCACAGGCCTCCGCGTCCTCACTGGGTTCTTGCTGGGCTTCAGTTTTCCTTGAAAGAATTTTATCGCATAGGAGCACAGGAGCTTTGATGTGTGCTGTTTTAAATATTAGACTCCTTTAGTGATTTTTGGACCATCGTGTATCCTTCTACACTTGGAGTCCCTGGGAAGAATGTTTCGATCCTGATCCTCAGGTGAGGAGACAGGGATTGCTGGTCCTCTGTTGATGGCTAACTTGAGTTCTCAAAGGCCTGTGACTACGTAGAGGGCTGCATCTATCTGTACTTTCATCTATCATCTATCCATCACTCATCATCTATCATTGTCTATCTTAGATATGTATTCAAGTTGCCTGTTTAGACTTGCATCAACTTGCAGGCTGGTGTCCTACTATATCCGCAGTATTTAGTGACCAGACACCACCTTTTCTCAGCTTCTCTCGGTTTCCCTGCAGGAGCTGATCTGACAATCAAAGGCAGCTCGCTTGCCCCCTCCATGCCGGACCACGTATCCATAGCACGGTTCTAGTTCATCCCTGACAGACACTGCTGTGTAGATGATTACACCAGACTTGATGGTTATCCTTAAGAAGTTGTTCTGTGGACTTTGCTGAAGTCACCTTCCTTTTCTTGGGGAAAGACCCTTCACTATCATTTTTGTAAGGAGCTCTTAACTTGAGATTTTGAGATGCTTGAAAACTTGATAGTATTTTAACTGAAAAATTAGCAGGATTATTAAATAAGTTTTATAAAGCTATTTAAGAAATTTAAGAGTAATTTGTACATTACATTGAATAATTGTGATTTTTCAGTTGTTGTTCCATATAAGTTAAATTTTTATATACTTTTCCTTTGTGCATGGTGATTCAATTTTTTTTTTTTTTTCAGAACGAGGATTGAACTCAGGCCCTTGTGCTTGCCAGGGAAGTGCTTATTCCACTGAGCCACCTCCCCAGCACCTGGTGATTCAATTTTTGTCTAATAAAATTTTTATTAAAAAGAAAAGAAATGGGAAATGGAATTATTACAAAATTACAAGGATGATGATTTTTTAAAAATGTACTTGGTACAGGGACTTACTATACAACTCAGACTAGTCGTGATCCTCCTGGGTTCAGCACTGGGATTACAGGCATGCACCACCACACCTGGTCTCTGATTTGAGTCAGCTCGTCTGGAGGCGGGGCCAGTGCAGTGTGTGGTTCCAAGGATCAAATCCTGGTCCCTCTGCTTGCCTAAGCAGGCCCTTAGTCTGCTGAGCTGTCTTGCCAGCCCTGGATGATAATTTTGATTAAGAAGCCAAGTAGTATTCTGAATTACTATTAAAATGTTAAATGAAGCTTTAATAGCAATAAAGACTTTATATAACTTTAATATACCAAGGTTTATAAACAAAATTGTATTACTGAATCATTCTATCTTAAGTTAAAGAAAATATTCATAGATAATCACCAACACCTCTTAATTAAGTCATAACTCAAAATTGTAGACATTTTAATGTGATTTTATTTATTCTCTAGAGATAATATGATTATGGTCTAAAATACAGTATGAAAGTTTGTTTTCATGTCAAAGCTCTATTTTCACTAATGTAAACCTATATCATTTTAGTTATAACTTCTTTCTGTTTGTCTCTCAGGGAAATATATAATGCTTTAAAATTTATGATTCATTAGAACTTCACTGAAACAGATTGTAATTACATATATTTCTAGGAAACAATGTACAGTTACACTAGAGATTGTATTAATCATAAGCAATACTAATTCAGTTATGCTAGAATGACAAAAATACAAATCTTATAATTTTTTAGATTGGTCATGTCATTGAAAAAACCATTTAAACTCACTTTAGCATTTGTTTTAATAAGTGTATTATTGGTGTTTATCGTTCACTTACTATAATTGGAATTTTGAACTTTATATTGCAAAATTTTACTCTATTATTACTCAGTGGTAAAAGTAGGTCTGTAAACATAGTAGAACAAAAAGACTGATACCAAAGATTTTAAAAGACATTTGTCAAAACAAGTTAGATTCTAGGTAATACCATAGACACTGCATATGTCATTAGTAAATGAATATAACAATGTTTTGAACATAATATATACAGAAAAAATCTAGTGTTAGCATAACTTTATGGAAATTAAATAAACTTGATGCCTCCTGAGACGTAGACTAAGAAGATATAGCACAATAAGGTTTCGCCGCAGCCACATGGCTTCTGTTGTTCCTTTGCTGTGTTCTATTGATCTGCCTCGGGCTCTTCTCTTGAAAAAATAGCTATTTATTTGTTGCTCTGATTTCTGCTTTTGGAGAAGACAAGCACAGGGTATTCTTATTCTTTAATAAAGTTTTTTAAATTTCCCTAGTTTTAGTTTTATTTATATTTTTTCTAGCTTATTTGTATTTTATTTAGTAGTGTCTATAAACACCTGAGTTGTTTGAAAAACTCTAGAGCACTGCCTCGTGGCCCATGCATATCAGGCTGCATGCACGTTGTTTGCTTCTTGGAAAAGAATGCAGTTCTGATCGTGTGTGCATACCATTCTTTGCATATTCAGGAAATAGAATTTGTTAATTGTATCAGTCCTATCCACTAGCTTTATTGATTTTTTTCCCATAAAATCTTGCAATTACAAAAACTATTTCAAAAACTCCTATGACACTAGCCGATTTGTCAGTCTCTATGTTATAGTAAATATCTGCCTTACTTTTTTGCGTATATTCTTATGTCTCTCATTTTTATAACTACAAGAGTCTTTTGCAGGAAATGGATGCAATTTGAGACCATAATAGGAAGTGAAATACATCAGATGTAAAGCTTGAATATTGCATAGTTTCTCTTCTAAGAGAAACATAAAGTATAAAAACCAAAATAAAATATACAAAACTTTTTATTCTGAAGTATGGAGACATGTCTTTCTTGAAGGGGAAGGAAAGGAAGAGATGGAAGAGGGGGAGGAGAAAAGGGAAGGGAGGGATGAAGAAAAGAATTCAGATGTACAATTGCACGTACCATGCCCGCACGAGGAAGGCAAATGCCATGCACGACCCACAAAAGGAAAGTCCTCCCGACAAAGGGTGCTAAAGTCCACAACTATTATCTGTAATATGGATGGTGTCTTAGAAATCATTAAAATATTCCCCACAAAGTACAGTCCTTTGAACTTGGTCGTAGCCATTACAAAGTCTAGGAGAAGGTGCCATTTCTTGAGATACTTCTTTGGCTCGCTGCTTCCTACTATTATATGGGGATAATAATAGGAACAAAGTGCAGGGCAGAACTAATTATGAAAAATAGTAGTTATACATTTATTTAAATAAGCCACCAAAACAATAGAAAATATGAATTTAGAGGTTTTTTTCAGGAAAAATCCACACATTTTAGAGTTTCAGTAGGAGACAGGAGTACTCGTCTCCGTGACGCCGACTGCCCCTGCCTTTGCTGCGGTGGGTCTCTGCGGTCGTCTGGTACGCTGGTCCTGGCGCCCTGTGGCCATGAAACAGTGCACAGAATACAAACCTTGGAAAGTCTGAGCATTCCGAGTGCTGCTTTAGGAGCATGTTTCTGAAGCAGATCCTTAGATTTTTTCTTTTTAAAAATTTTAAGGTTTTAGTTCATGTTTGCAGCACGTACCGACGACACCAAGTGTGCGGCATTAGGACCTGTACGTAGCACATCTTAATGTCCTCTTCAGCCCCCTTTTCCTCCCCTCCTTTGCCTGACCTCTTGGACTCCAGCCCTTTAGAAAAAGATCTGTCTTTTTGTTTTATATTATCTTTTATTTTGTTTTTTAATTTATTTATATTTTGGGTTTCTCACATAGGTAAAACACTGACTATTTAAGCTCACATCTGACTTATTTCATTTAACATTATGGTTTCAAGATGATCCTCAGATTTTTAGTCCATTCAAAATCCTTACTTTTGGGGCCAGTGAGATAGCTTAGTGAACTAAAGCAACTGCTTAGGCAAGCTTAGGCTAGTGCAGGGATCTGCAGTTTGGTCCCCAACACCACACACCATGCTAGCCGCATCCCTGGGGCTTGCTGAGCCAGCCACAGTCCAGGCGTGGAGGCCCACACCTATAATCCCAGTGCTGAGGAGGCTGAAAGCAGAAGGATCACCACGACTTCAAGCTGCATTTAATGTAACAACCAAAAACATCAAAACACAAACAAACAAAAAATCCCAAAAGCTCTACTTTTGGGATTGTATCTGCAACTCCAAGTGTTGCTATTTTTTGCTCCCCCAAGTTTAGACCTGGAAGATAATGACCTGCTAAATTTAGGTAGTTGTCTATGTAGAACATGAAAGAAGATAGCAAGGTCAGTTCTCCCACTGGATGCCCACAAGAGTATCTGCTAAAATGCCATAAGCAACATCCATTCCTATGCACTAGATTAACTGTACATGCAATTATTAAAATGTACAAAAGAAGTATAAATTCCAAGTATTTTCTTTCTAGGTAAGCCACCATGATTCAGCTGTCAAGTCAAATGGCAAAAGAATTTAAAAAACTCTAATATTATTGGATGATAGAAGCAAAGAGATAGTATGAAAACATTATGTTATTCTTTGAAATTGAGGTTAATAAACTGTAGAATTTCATGAAACTTTTAACAACATTCCTTTGCAAGCATTCTACAAGCAGAGCAAAGAAAGATGCTAATTATTGTTTCTTTTCTCTTTCACTGTACAGAATATCATGAAGAAAACATCTGACAGTGCTTACATTAGTAGAATAAGTGAAAGCTGCATGTCACATGTCATGGGTGCTGTTTGTGTTTGTTAGAAAAGAACAACAATCAAAAACTAAGTGTAACATATTGT
>NW_004524813.1:891987-894548 GCF_000260255.1 Octodon degus
GTTACTCTGGCAGAAACAAAACCTTAGTGTTTTCCTTTCTAAACAAGGAAATTCCAAGAGCACACAGTTGGTCCGTGGGATCCACCCTTAAACAATCCTTAAGAACACATTTCTCCATCCCAGAAAAGCATTCATTGGAGGCTATCCTTAAAAAAGTCAACAGACCTGGTATTTGAATAAAGATTCATGAAGTAAAATGGGTTTGCAGCTTGGGAAAAACTGACAATGTTCATTTTAAGTTGCTTAATGGTCTAAATAAAAGGAACTACCTAAATTATGGATATTAAATTTCAGAGTGGCAGTTAAAAACAATGTATATGGGTTGGGTACCATATTGTGATCTGAGATTGTATAATAGAGATAAATAAAAATCTATAAAATAAAAAAATTCAAACAAAAGAAACACAGTTATCCTGAGGAAGAAGAAAATTTATTTATTTACTTATTTTAATTTTTTTCTTTCTTTCTTTGGTACAGGGTCTTCTTACACAACTCAGGCTTGTAGTAATCTTCCTGTCTCAGCCTCCCCAGCACTAGGATTACAGGCATGCATCACCATGCCTGGTTTTGGTGGCTGGCATGGCATGCCTGGGGTTCCAGAACTGGCAGGACATGCGGTACCAGAGAATGAACCCAGGTTCTTGCACTTGCCAGGCAGTGTACTTAGACTCCTGAACTATCTCTCTGGCCCAAGAAGAATAGACTGCAAAGCAAACATCTGCCTTTTAGGGAGCTGTAAGTTTCTACAGTGAGAATAGCAATATGTAATAGTAGGGTCATGCTTGGAGTGCCTGCCATTCTGGTCTTCTGAATATGTGCTGCTTGTCATGACACGCTGGTTGCTGCCATGATGCCTCTCAAGTAGATGTTTGTTTAAAAGGAAGAGGGTGGTGAATGGAGGCAGGAGACAGGAAAAGGAGTGTTGCGGGACTGTCCTGCTACAAGTTATATATGGTAGATTTATAAACTTATGTGTAAACATACGTAATTACTTATTCTTATGTTTTAAAATATATTTTTATTTTTAAATTTTTTTCTTCATATTCTGTAGGGACTGAAAGTTTAACATATCAATACTTGATGAAAAATACCTGTTTCATGTCATGCCTAAGATGTTTGATGTTCAGACAGATAAGAGAGATTAAGCTTAACAGCCTAGGTTGTAGGGTAATAACAATAAGCTTCTCTTCTGGAGGGTTAACAACCTAAGTTTGCAGACCAAAAATTAGAGAAAAAGGAGGGCTGCAAGGACAGCCAACATTTTGGCCCTAACCCTTCAAGGTCAGTGAGGACTCAGGAAATAGGAGAACCTGTACTGTAACATCATGTAACTCAGTTGTGTCCCAAATTTTCTGATCAAGGAGATTATAGGGCCACAGAAGGAAGTGATCAGTGATGTAGAGTGTGTCTAACAAGAGTCACATGGAGAGAAAACATTCTCTCAGGCTTTCACAGAGAGCACACTGGTCAAGCAATGGCCATGACTCGTCCACATGACTGACACTCACAAAGGATCTACAAACTGCAGTATAGGGTTTCGGGATAAATCTTGAGGGGATTTGACTGACCTTGTCAGATACAAAAGCTACATTTCTTGTTATATAGGTCTTGCTTTATCTTGGTCTTAACCATCCAGCAGAAAAGTATAAAAATAAAGTATAAAAAGTAAAGCCATATTAATATGATAAGCTGTAAAAGGTTCAAGTCCACAACTTCTGACATTTCCAGTCTTACAGAAAACCCACTACTATTATGGTCTACTGGACTATATTTGGAATATTTTGCTGAATTCATGCGCCTACAATATTTAAATGACAATGGAATACCCTTCTCTGACAAAACTAAACCAAAAAAAGGGGTTACAAATGAACGACTGTTTTGTATCTGTATATTCAAAATAGTTAGGATAGATGACAGCTACATTCTCTTAATTCAATGAATAGACAGATTTCTCCTAATAGTGTTTATATACAGGATATCATGTTTGTATCTTGTACAATGAATCACCACTAAGACAACAATATACAATGTATTAATTATTGAAACTGACCTACTAATTGGATTTGAAACTCTCTTGTTTGTTTCCCAATAAAATTGTTGAAAAAAAAGTTTCTACGGTGGATACAGGTAATGTGGAGGTCTTCACAGAGAACACTACAGAGGATGACAATTGCACTGGCCTGTCCAGCTGATATGGGAGAGGACATGGACACATGGGGAGACTTTTCCTGTGCAAACACAGTACATCTTAATGGGAAGAAAGAGAATCGAAAATATATTACATATAGTAAGTAGCTACAGAAAAATTGAGAGCACCTATATGATTTATATAGATTTGTAGTGTGGACATATAAATAAAATAAAGCGTTGCATACAGCATGATGCAGTCGGCTGGACAAGTCTGACAATAACAACGCATCTGATGAAGGCTCTTTGGGTACACTGGCGGGAATGTCCCTACGCCAAAAGTGAACTGGCTGGGCCGGGGAGATGGATCAGTGGAATAAGCACTTCCCTGGCAAGTGCAAGGGCCTGAGTTCAATCCCTGGTTCCGAAAAAAA
>NW_004524813.1:895183-901943 GCF_000260255.1 Octodon degus
GGGGATTCCGGCGGAGTTCTAGTTTTGCCAAAACTGAGCCAAAGAGAAGTAATGCCTGGGAAGAGCCGTCCTTGTGGAGCGAGCACGGCCTGGAAGATAGACAGGCACCTGAGCTTCAGAAGGGCGGGCCCTATGAGTCGTCCACCTCCGAGGAACAGGAACGTAGAGTTACGTTTTTCAGTGGTAAAAAAGAAAGCAACCCTTCAGAGATAAAATGAAGCACAAAGTAAACTAGCTGCGGTTCTCAAGAGACTGAACCAGTTAAATAGAAAAAATAACATTCCAGCTAATTTTACCAGAAGCGGAAATAAATTCAGCCATCTGAAAGACACTCCTAAGGCAAGCTTTCTTTTCTGAAGGGGCCTGGACATTCAGGCCTAGTTGAACCCAGAACAACTGCTGGACAATGTAGTAGCAAAGAGAGTGCGTCAGTGGTGGACTCACACCGCAAATGGGGGAATTTTCGCTGTGCCCATTGGTGATCCTGGAACCAAACGTTGCCTGATGACATGCTGCTGGGCCCTCATTCTTGACAAGATGAGGACAGTCTGGTGGAAAGAAAGTTCCTAAAGGTGTCCCCCTACAACTTGACAAAATAGTGTTGCGAAACAGACAGGGATAACTTTGAATGAATGAAAGAGTTAGCAACCCAAAGGGTCAAAGAACCACTCTCACGTACAACAAAGGAGGAAGCCACGTTGTCACCGTGGGGTGAATCCCGTGCCAAAGAACTTTCAAGTGATGACTCTCTTAAAAGTTCAGTCACTTAAAGAATTCATCACAGAAATTCGAGAAACTTTAAATATTCACAAGGCTACATAAGTCTTACTTTTGAAGGTTTTTTTTTTTTTCATATAAAATAATGTCCTGAAAGGTAACAGGGAATATACCTATCTGTTTTTAAAGATTTCATGGTTGGCCCAGATAGAACAATTTTTGGTTGACTTTCTTTGTTCCTCATGCAGCAGATGGAAGACAGAAAGAAATCAATTATTTTTATGATACTAATATTTAATATCTTATAACCTCTGCCCACTATTTTATTTTATTTTATTTTATTAGTATTATTAATGTATTTGGTTTTTGTAGGGTCTCACTATGCAGCTTGGACCCATAGTGACCCTCCTGCTTTCAGCCTCCTCAGCACGGGGATTACAGGCATGCACCACCACCCCCAGACTTTGACCAGCTCAGCCCACCCTTGAGGCGGGGCTGGCACGGTATGTGGTATCGGGGCTCAAACTGTGGTCCACACATTTGCCTAAGCTTGCCAAGCAGGCGTGTTAGTCTGCTGAGCTGTCTCACCAGCCCACTCTGCCCACTTTTTAGACTTTGCTGTGGCAAGACTTAGTCCTCTTTTGTTGCCATCAATTGCCCTGGAAGAGTGTTGGTGTAGTAAGTGCAACTGCCTTTTTTTCATTAGAAACAGTTGTAGAAACCTTATGAGAATTCCAGCTTTGGCTTTTAAGATTTATGGAACTATCTGAAATTGGTTCATTTTTCAGGTAGCAAAGTTAGACCTGGAATTGAGTGCTGAACTTCTAACTCCTGGAGTTGAGTGCTGGTTCTGGGCATTAGTGTTGGTTTAAAATGTTGGGCTCTGAAGGCTATAAATGCACACTTACAGAGCTATCCGATGAGATACTGGAGATGCCCTGTGTAAAAAGTTGACAGTTTGTATTTAGTAGCGAAGAAACATGCAAAGAAGGAGCAAGTTGAAGGACCAGAAACTTGGGTGAAAAGCGTCCAAACCCAGGCTGCAGATGCGCGCTGGATTTAGTGGAATCCTGAGTCTAGAGTCTGCAGATTCTTCAACTGATGATTAGACTTTTAGTTTTAAAAATACATTGAGTCCCTTAGATATTTTGATAGTACATTTGATAGCCTATTAGTTCTACACTTTCTTATTCAAAAAGTTAAAATTTATAAGCTTGGTAAAATAATTTATAGCTCTAGAAAAAAACAAAGAAAAAATGTGCAAAATTATAATAGAGTTACATTGTACCCTTAGCCGTATGCCTTTCCCTCAGATTTTTGGTATGATATATAAAATTAAGGCATGTAGGAGGAAAAACTTTTCCTGTACTCTGGAGAGGTGGGGAGGAGTCAGTCTGTTGCGAGTCTTCAGAACCTGTGGACTACAAATTACAATAAAATGCCGAAACATAGCAAAATAGTAACGCTGAAGATAACAAGTTTGGTCATTCTGAAGCTCGACTTTTTGGTTTACTCTAATGTTCTAACCTCTAAGTAGGTGTGGCTTCTCTGGTTTATATTACTAGTGTGGACTTTTCCTACAAAACAAAGCATGATCACTCCCGCCCGCTTTACGCTGTATATTAATTAGACTTGCTCTTTCGTGTTTCTTGATTACTGCCTGCTCGCTGCTGGCCGTAGGAAGCTAGCTGGAATAACTTCCTGCTTATGCCACAGAAATAAATCTGACCCTTAACATCTGATATTGTCCCAGTATCTTACTTGATGAGGGATTACTGGAACACAGTCACAGAATCTGAAAATAAACTCAAGCTTTTCTTAGCAACTTGAATTTTTTCATAGAGGCCAAGGACTCGTTGCAAGGTGTTTTATTTTATTTATTTATTTTCAAATTTCGCCTTTGGTACAACTAAGTTAAAACGCACAGTGCTAACATGTTGTCTATAAACAAGTACTACACTTTGTTGAGGGGGATTCTGCCTGTCTTGGAATGTGGTGCTAGTCAGGGGGGAAGTCGCAGTTGCGTTCTTAAATGTTTTTTTCCTAAACAGGATACAACTTAAAGTTTTCTCTGCGGCCTGGTGTCCGCAGAACACTACGCAGGGCTGTCACAAAGTGGAAGTTCCTGCTTCAGGAGGTGGTGTTTACAATGCAGTTTTGGTGTTTTTCTGGAAAAGTTGCATTCAGCTCTGTTCTGAAGCTGCTCATTTGAACAAATACATTGTAACAGGTTTCACATGAAGTCTCTTTTTTCCGTGAGTACATGTTTTCAGTACAGGATGACTGAACTTACTGCGGGGAGTTGGCATCTGCGAGTAACACATCTGAATTCTTTTTTTTTTTTTTTAATCCCCTACCTCTTGTATTTGTTTTTGCTCCTTCTATCTCTTGGTCTTCTCCCCAGTTTTTTAACTCACAAAAATCCTCAATTTGCTGAAACTGTTCTTTAGGGAATGGACCTTTGGGTAAAATAATAAGCACCTTTATTGGAGGTGTCTGATAAAGGTTGGACGGTCATTCAGACTCCACTTTATCTCATTGCTTCTTCGAACAATCAAGAGGAAACAAAGGTGTTTTGTTTTTATTTCAGATAAGAAAATCAAAGCTCAGAGAGATAAAATGACCAGCACCTGTCTCCTAATTTAGACTGAACTTTCTTCCTAATGGATAAAGAGTGTGAAAGAGTAACAGCCCTACTGAGGAATTCAATGCCTTCCTGGGGGCTGGCTATACCTCAAGCTGTCTATTGGAGGCTCAGGCTCCTCTACACAGCCTTCAAAGTCCCCCTCCTGCATGCAGGCGGCAATCCTTGTCCTTAGACAGACAGTGGCCCAGGATTCCTCCGTAGAATACATAGAGGAAAAGCTGTTGAAAGTTTCCTTCCAGAAGTCCTTAAGGGTTCATGCTGTATCACAGACCACCTGGAAGCACAAGCACCTGGCATCTGGGGTCATAACTCAAGAATCGGGTCACAAGTTAAAACGAGAATTCCAGCCACAACCAGAATGGTTCATATTTCAGGGCAGTCATAACCTTGAGAGTCTCTGGATCATAAAATGAACTCTAAGGGGGAGGGACAGGGACAGGACTCAGGTCAGGAAGTGATGCTCACCGTGAGGGAAGATTATAAAATTTCTAAAAGATGGATTAACTGGTTACAAAAGAAGAAAAATAATCTGGGGAAAAAACCTCCCTAGCTGTTACATTAATTGTTTCTTGATAGAACAATGGTCTTGAGAACGAAAATAAGAACTCTGAATACATGGAATTGAAACACACTCCTCAGTATCAAATGGTCAATGGAAAACTCCACAAGAAAATTAGAGAATATTCAGAGATGAAGTGGCCATGAAACAACAATTATGAGATGCATCTGAAGGAACATTTCAGGGCCAATTTATACTGCCAAGAGTAATTACACTGTGGATTTCTGCTGGCCTATAGAAAGGAACAGTTAATGCTTAATTTTTTGGTCTTTTTTCATTTTTCTTCCTCTTTCTCTCCTTACTTTCTTATAACATTTTTTTATTTTTTTCTTCTTTTTTCCAACTTTCCATGCATGAATCTGATAATGTGAGCAACTAAGGTGAAGACAATACTACACAATACAACAAATACTGTTGAATTAATATTATTTTGTTTAGTGAAATTCTACATCATTTCTAATTTTCAAATTACTATTCTGTATTTTCTTTAAAAAATAAAAAAAAATTAAGGAACAAAAATAAAGGTCTTTCTCCCCTGTAATCAGGAGCAGCCAGTACAAAGTGTGTTGTTGATATTAAAAAGGATTGTGCCAAAACGGCACATAGTTGATTTAAGCGAAGGCCCTCTCATTTACTAGAAGCACTGACTACACAACATCCTTTCATAGGTGCTTCTTAGCATGAGGCCTGAATCATCAGCTACACACAAACCAGCTTGAGGTTAGCTTTCTCCCAGATTGGAAGATGTTACAACAGTCTTAACAGGAAAAACATTTTCATGTGATCTTAGAAGTGACTGAACCGTACCACCTCCATGCTCAGAGGAGCTTACTGCTCTTTCTCTACTGCCCTGTGCTCTACTCTTCTCTGGAAAGATGGATAACCAGGAGATCCTAGGCTTTCGCTTTTGGTCTGAACTCAGGTCTAAGTCTAGGGATTTCCCATTCTGACAAACCTAGCAGAAAACCTAGGCATTTCCTATTTCCAATCTTTGTTCAAAACTTAGCAAGGCATATATTTGGGTACCAATAAATAAGTCTCATATCAGTTAGTAGCTCACTCTGTTCCCCCCACCAATGCACACAACAAAAATACTTCTATATATTAAATTTTGTTCTCCAAAAAATCCATACTTAAGTCCTTTAGGAGATAATTAAAGTTAAATGAGGTCATACTGGTAGATTTCTAATTGACAAGACTTGGCTTTATGTAAGGAGGGTCTCACTCCCCTCCACAGGAAGACCCGGTAAAAAGATGATGCTCTCCAACCCAGTAGACAGCGACCCCCAGAGCCGAGCCATGTTCTGGATCCCAGCCTCCAGAACTGTGAGGATACGTTTCTGTTGCTTAAGATTCTCAGATGTTGTGATATGGCTCCCAGTCTGAAGTCTGTTTTAACCACAGACTGGGTGAGTTATAAGTTGTAAAGAGAGGAAGTTGTTTTTGGGTCATGGCTCTGGAGATCTGAGTTCAAGGAGCACCCTTAGCAGGTGATGGCCTTTCTGTTGGCAGGTACTGAGGGTTGCAGGTGTCACGCGGCAAGACACAGGGAGCACACATGTGGGTCTGTGTGGCTCTCCTGGTTATTCTATTATTATTATCATTTTTGGTGCCATTGTGGATTGAACCAAGGGCTTCACCACTGAGCTATATCCCTGATTCTTTATAAAAAAAAAAAAGCAATTATAATTTTGAGGCAAGGTGTTGGTAAATAATTATTCAGGCTGTTCTTGAACTTATGACTGTGCTAACTCAACCTCTCTGAGTGACGGGACTGTAGCTAGGGGTCACACGCTCAGCTGTCTCCCTCTTTCCAACCAATCAGCAAGAGTGAATCACGGGAGCTCCATTCTAATGAACTTATTTCTCATCACCTCTCAAAGGCCCATTTTATTTATTTTTTACTTTTTGTATTTAGTGCAGGGTCTACGGGTCTCACTACAAGTCTACACAGATCAGACCTGTAGTGATTCTACTGTTTTCAGCTTCCCAAGCACTGGGATTACAGGTGTGCCACCACGCACAGCCTCAGTCTCCCTCCTAGCGGGCCCCTGGGATGGGGCTGGCACAGCAGGCTGGGGGCAAAGGCCCATTTTATTTTGTTTTTCCCCATAATTTTATTGACAAACAAATAGCAATGAGACAGTTACAAATCAAATTGGTAGGAGAGTTCCAATAATTAACACATTGCATGCTCTCTTCCTAGTGATTATTTGCTGTACAAGATGCGGACATGATATCCTATTTACAAATGCTATTAGAACAAATCCCTCTATTCATTAAGAGAATGTAACTAAATATCTATCCTAACCATTTTGAATACACAGGTACAAAATGGACATTCATCTGTATCCCCTTTTGTATTTAGTTCCGTTATTTGAATATTACAGGTGTGTTAACTCAGCAAAAATATTCCAAAAGATTTCAGTTAGCCCATAACAATATTAGGTCTTCCGCTTCACTGGCAATGTCAGAAGTTGTTGACCTGAGTCCCCTACAGCTCAACACAACAACATGGCTAGGTAAAGCAGGACCTATGCAACAAGAGTTGTAGCTTTTGGGTCTGATAAGGTCAGTGAAATCCCCTTAGGATCTATCCTGAGAGCCTGTACCTCAGATTGTAGATCCTTTGTCAGTGTCAGCAGAGTTGGACCAAGTTTCTACCCTCAGAACGCCTCACAATGGGGCTCAAATTTCAACATCCATTGCCTTAGGGATGCTCAAACTGGAGCACAGCCCATGCTGGTAAATTCACGAGCTCATATGCCTGTACAGGTGTGGGCGAACGTACACTATACATAAGCATATGGATGCATAGAGATTGGTATTTTCTCTTT
>NW_004524813.1:902408-910137 GCF_000260255.1 Octodon degus
ATTTATTGCAGTACTGGGGATTGAACTCAGGACCCTGCGTTTGCCAAGCAAATGCTTATTCCACTGAGCTATCTCCCCAGCCCCAAAACTTTATCTTTTAAGTGTTTTTCTTTCTTTCTTTCTTTTTTCTTTTTCTTTATGGAACCGGAGATTGAACTCAGGCCCCTGTGCTTGCCAGGCAAGCACTTATTCTAAACTCATAATCTGTTAGCCTTATTAGCAGTGAAAAGCAAGGATACATCTGAAATTACTATTGAGTATCTGGCTAATTGCAGCAAAACAGACACACCCTCCCCCTCCCCACATCACAAGTACCTGCTTACAATACACCTTTGCTTCCCTCTCATCTAGAGGCAGAATCTGCTTCTCTACCTTCTAACATCTGAGCTGCCTGCATGCCTTGCTCAGACCATATCAACAGCATGGAAATAGGAAGTGGGGCTCCGAGCTGAGGCCTCGAGGAGCTCCCGAGCTGCTGCTCTCACTTGTCGGGGGCGCTGCTTTGGCTCTGCCACGTGCACCGTGTTGGTCAAGGAGAGGACATCTGGGGCACAGTCGAGTCCTCTGCACAGGAGCCCGACGTCAACGGGAGTGGCCTCCGGATGATTGCCGTCACAGCAGTGCCTGGGCAGGACTCACTGACAGTGTGCTCAGCTCGCATTGGACCCGCCCCAAACTGTTGAGCCGCAGAGTCATGAACACATTAAATGATGATTATTTGGAGCCATTCAGGTTTGGGATGATGGTTTGTTACCAAAAAAAAAAGAAAAAAAAAAAAAAAAAAAAAAAAGACAACTGGTACAGGAAACAAAGATGAAACTGTTAATACACAATTAGACTGTGAACACGAGGATCACTGAAGGAGCAATCCGCTAATCACCTCATGCTAGACGAAGTACAACATGACCTAAGCAAATCCACAAGCAGACTTATGTCTTCAATTCCCGCCGGGCCGCTCACCACCGCGGGGTGTGCAGGGTCTCTCAGGCAGTGGTCCTCAGTACACAGCTTGACGACGCAGTC
Organism: Octodon degus; assembly: GCF_000260255.1. Lineage (NCBI taxonomy): Eukaryota > Metazoa > Chordata > Mammalia > Rodentia > Octodontidae > Octodon > Octodon degus. The sequence continues at coordinate 903,432 of NW_004524813.1, forward strand.
TTAGAGCACACACAGAAAACTTGCTACTTCTTTATGAGAGAGATTTAATACTGCGTGCAATTTTCATTTACTATTTATTTTCTAAGTTGTATTCTGAATGAAAGTCTGCTATCCTTGACATATTCATATTAACTTTTAAACTTCAAATAATCTTCAAGTTTAGTATACCATGAGAGACATTTTCAGGCTATAAGATTAACTGTAGCTACAAGGCCAATTTGACGATTGCACAAGAACAACGCTGTGTGCCACTCAGGCCTGGGATTACCACGTCTCCGGGACCACGGGACACAGCACCGTGCCACCCACAGTACAAGCCACATCAGCACAGTTCAACTCTTGAAAACCTTCAGACATAATTTATGCAAATAGCTTAAACTCTCTGTATGAAAAAAGTTGTTAACTGACTGAGACCGAACGCGTGTGGAAGAAAAGGGAAGAGCCCCTAGACTCTGAAAATGGTCTCGGAGGGAGCCGCTCTGGGGAGACAGGTCACGTGAACCCTGACTGCATCTGGCTCATGCCACCAGTCTGCTGCCACTAAACAGTGAGGATGCTGCCCGAGTAAAAGAGCCTGAGTGTCAAATGGTATCTGAGACTCATCTTTGACATGACAAGGCAAAGCGTCCCCGGGAAAGCTGGCTAAGGAGGACCCTGACCATGACGCAGTATTACTGCATGCTTGAGGCAGTGTTAAGATACCCTGAGATGACACCTACAACCTGGCATTTATGTCCTGTGTGATTACCCCCTTCAGTGTGGCCCGGGACTAATATTGGATTGCTAATGAAGAGAATATGATAAAAGGGACGTGACATCACTTCTCTGATGGATAATTTTCTTTTTTCAGGGGAGGGTACAGGATCTCACTATGTCGTTTGGACTCGTAGTGATTCTCCTGTTTTCAGCCTCCCCCGCGCTGGGATTGCAGGTGCTCGCCACCGCTCCTGGACTCGCCGGGAAGCGTTTCTTCCACTGAGCCGTCACCCGGCCCCCACTGAGCTGTTTTGCTGGCCGTTGGAATCTAAAATCTTACGACATTTGTCTCCCTGGCAAACAGTCCTGTTGACCTCGGGAGGAGAGCTGCGGTGGTGGAGAAGCCTTCTACCCAGCTTCAGGACTGTGTCCACGCCGCAGCCGCGTGAGTGACCAGAGGCGGACCGCGGCACGCGCGAGAGCACAGCCTCCCCGCCGCCCGCCGGCAGCCTCGGGACAGCCTGCACCGCGGTCGGCGCTCGGCTCCCCTGAGCGGCTTCCTAGTCTCCAGAGAACATCGGTATTCGCTCCCGCGGGAGATGGACCAGCTCGCCCCGCAATTCTTAAAGCACATTTTGGAAAACGGGGTCATTTCTTTTGTTTCACCAAACATTTCAGCAGGATTCAAATTAGAAGAAAAAGTCAAAGTTAAAATTTTAAATTAATGCATTTTGTAAAAGACCTCCTTTCATATACTGTTATACAAACTCAGTACAAAATAGTTGAAGTAGTGTTTCTGTTTTCTTTCATTTTCATTAACCCAGTAAATGAAGTTGCATATAACACATTCTATAACTTTGGTTGGTCTCATTTATCATGCAGGTTATTAATATAAATTGATACAACAAGTGTGTGACTCACACTTTCTTTAAATGTTTCTCTTTTTAAAATTTTGCATATATGATGAATTTGATTTTATATTATATTAGTTGTGTCGTATTGTAACTTAGGATTTTTTCTTTTCTTTTTTTAAATTTTAGTACCGGGTTTACAGGGTCTCACCACACAGATCGGACTTGTAGTGACCCTCCTGTTTTCAGCCCCCCAAGTGCTGGGATTACAGGCGCGCACCACCCTGCCCGTCTCAGCCGCAGTCTCAGCGTGCTCCAGGGGTGAACCCGTCCCTGCGCTCGCCTAAGCAGGCGCTGTAGTCCGCTGAGCTATCTGGCCAGCCTGTGTTAGGATTTTTGTTGGTAACAAGAAAGGCAAGTAGGACTTGATTGCATAAATCTGTAATTATAACACTCTGGGAGGCTGAGGCAGGAAAATCACAAGTTTAGGCTCAGCCCAGGTTATTTAGCAAGTTAGTAAGAACTTGTCTCAAAATAAAATAAGTGGACTAAGTGGACTAAGGATGTAGCTCAGTGCAAAGGCTTTTGGCTCAGGCTCCAGGGCAAAATGTGGTGGCGCAGTACTTTCATAGAGTTACTTAAAATATATTATTTCAGTTATTTCTTTACTTACTTAATTTTTGTTTTTCAAATTACTATCATAAGGCAATCTGAAAAAAAGGAAATCCATAGCTAAGATAGCAAGTGTTACCCAAAATAAAATGGGGAGTGTTGTAGGCAAATAAAAATTGCTAAAACTGTATTATATTAAGACATAGTCTTGGGGCTGGTGAGATGGCTCAGTGGTCTAAAGCACCTACTTAGAACAAGCTCAGCAAAGCACAGGGACCGCGGTTCAATCCCCCAGCACCACATGCCGGCCAGCCCCGCCCCCTGGTGGGCTGAGCTGGCCACACACACACACACACACACAAATTAAAAAAAATTTTTTTTAAAAAAGAATTTGAAATATTCTCAATAAAATTATGGAATTAAAAAAAAAAGACATAGTCTTATTCCTGATAATAAATCTGCAGATTTTTAGTTGATAGATTTTTTTTTTAAACAATGGTTTATATAAAGATACTGAAATATTTTTTTTCGTGCCAGGAATCTAACTCAGGACTTTGCACTTGCCTGGCAGGCACTGTGTCATTGGGCCTAAAATTTTAATTTGTTGAACTCATTTAATGGCCTATTAAGTCTATAGGAAGAAAAAATCTTACATATGTAAAAACATGTGGTCTCATAAGACATAGGAAAAATTAAATTTTAATTTTCTTTTAAAAATTTAAATAATAGTTGGTGACATTGGTATAACTTAATGTTCCTACAATAATAAAATTTCATGTTTTTCCCTTTTTGGGAGACATCTGGAATTGAACTCAGGACCTCATGCTTGTCCGGTACACACTGCACTGCTGAGCTAACCCCCCAGCCCTAAACTTCAATACAATTACACATTTTCATCTAACTCTGAAAATATTTCTACTACATAAATCACTGACTGTCAAATTGTTCATGGGGAGATACTTATGCCATAAAATACTTTGAAAGTTGGGGAATGAACGTTGTTTTTCAGAGCCATCTAAATCGAATATAAAAATTTTACTTCTTTTATATTCGATCCTGTCTCACTGTTTTCTCTGCCAGTGTCTGTTATATTGTGGGCCCTTCACATGTGTCACCTCTAAGCTTTCCCTAATTTGGCAAAATAGCCATTATCATGATGAACTAAAGTTTCGGGCGAGCAGTGGCTGACAATTTCAGGCGGACCGACTGCCAGACTGCAGAGTTGCTGGAGGGTGCAGAGCAGAAGTTAGTAGAAAACGGATTCAAACCTGGCTGTCTTGCTTCAGGCTGTTTCTTTCATATTTACGTTTTACTGCCTATGGAGAATAGCGGGTCTTTCTAAATCATTTAGTTGAGAAAGCTGTGAAATTTCTGAGTGAAAGGCACAGAAAGCTTTGCCTCACCTGCTCTTGGTCTTATTCTAGTGATCTATTGGCTACGCAAAGGAGTCTCCAGATACACTCTTTTGCACACAGAAAGAACAGCCGTGTGAGTGCTATAAATCATGGGAGCTGGTGGATGAGCGCAAAGGCTGTACCCACGAAAGACCATCTTACCCAAATGTACAGGCAATACTCTGTAAACACGTTTTTGTTCTGTAAAATGAGAATCATGAAACTACATGTTGGAGTACTACTTGTTTTTCTTGTCATATTACAGGAAAAATGTAACTGCAGAAAAGAAATGAGCATCATGAAAAGCTTAGGATAGTTTGTGTAAGGCAAAAGGCTCAAGTCCACAACTTCTGACAGTGCCAGTCCTACGGATAATCCACTACTATTATGGACTCGTGGACTATATTGGATTATTTTGCTGAATTCACGCACCTACAATATTTAAATGGCAAGGGAATACCCATCTCTGACAAAACTAAACAAAAAAAGCGATATAAATGAAGGACCATTCTGTATCTGTATATATAAAATAGGATAGATATACAGCTACTTTCTCTTAATTCAGTGAGAAGAAAGATTTGTAGTAATAATTTGTGGACAGGATATCATGTCTGGATCTTGTACTACGAATAACTACTCTGAAGACAACAATATGTAATGTATTAATTATTGTAACTTTCCTACTAACCAGTTTTGAAACTGTCTCATTGCTATTTGTTTCTCAATAAAATTAATCAAAAACTATACAGAGGAGTCTGGTAATATTGGGGTGATGGGAACTTGGACAGGCACAAAGGTTAGCATTTTTTGCCTTGTATAGTCAAGGTCAGCAAGGACAAATGTGACCTAAGCACATTAAAATATAGGGGCTGGAGAGATAGCTCAGAGTCAAGAGCACAAGATTCAGTTCGATCCCCTGCCCCACATGCCATGGTTCTCGGCCCTGGGTGTTGGTGTCCACCATGCAGCCCAGAACTGGGTGGTGCATGCCTATAGTCCCAGCACTGGGAGGTTGAACCAGGAGGATCTCTGCAAGTTCGAGACCAGACTGGGGGCACAGAAGTGTGCACAAGGCCATTCGAAACTGCATAGTAAGTAAGATCCTGTATGCAAACAAACAAACATCACTGTGCTGTCATTCATTTTTAAGTATCCTGTTTGTTGTCCTTTCATTTTTACTTGCAGATTGCTGTGAAACCCGAAGTTAAAAAACTCCCTGAACCATGCTACTAGGAGAAAAACATGTCTTAACACTGCTCCGGAAGAGAAGGCTGACAGCAGAGGCAATAATGAGTTCTGTACAGACAGATAAAGGGATAGAATGTGGATGACAGAAAGGTATTATGCGTTTCCATTGAGAACAGAAAGACAGGGAAGGTCAAAGCTAAGAAGGGTGCCCTATGGGCTTAGAAACACAAGCATGATTCTCAGTACTGGGTTTGCAAACTGCAGATACTCTGCCGAGAAGGGTTTTCCTATAATGGCGTGGGTTCAGTTCTGCCCTGGCAAAAGAACAGCCTTTCAATGACCTTCTCCAGACCATGATTAAAGTTCAGTTTATCATTTTTTTTCACTACCTCTCAAAGTATGTGGAAAATAGTGATTTAACCCCAATCTGACTTGAGTTTTTTAGCTTGGGAATTTCTGTTTCACAGAAATTTCAGTCCATAGAGCTTCAGGATGGAAAAAAAAAAAATGAATCAAAGGAGATAGATGACCTTGATAGTCTCCTCTGCAACTGAACTGCTAGCTCCATTTAAATGGAAATGTCTATTTTCATGAAAATTCAGGCCTGTGTTGATGAACAGAGATAAGCTGCCACTACCAAACCAAATAATGAGTCGTGTCCTGGAAATCTCATACACGCAACTCCCTGAAATGTATAGAAAAGATGAGGGGATTTCAGGACTATCCACCCTTCTAAATATTCATGGTGATAAATTAAGTTTTCTAATGCTTTGTTACATGTGATTTGGATGTTTACAGAGCTGAAAATCTTAGAGTTTGTGGAAGATAGGTTGAATTAAATATCTCTAATGAGTGACTTCAGATGAAATAATTAATGAACACATTGTCCTTTTAAGTATTAGCTATATAATAAAACTTGTTTAGTGAATGTATTAAGAAATAATATGGATCTAATATAATATCAATTCTCATGGCCTTAATGAATTAATATGGTTATTTTTATATTCACTTTTTTATAACTCATTTATATTTGTTATATATTGGGTCTTACAACTAGAAACAGAAAGAATTCGTAACTCTTTCTGTGCCATAAAAAGCACCCAGGTCTTGCAGAGTTTTGCTTGGTAATGAAGTACAGATTTATCTTTTTTAAATTTTATTTATTTATTTTTTGGTACTGAGGATTGAACTTAGGACCAGGCCCTTGCCAGGCAGGCACTCATGCCGCTGAGCTATATTCTCAGCCCTGAATTCCAGATTTATGTCCTCCTTTACAATACCTAAGTAAGGGTTTTAACCCTTCCTGAATATTTTTCATCCTACCCCCCTCAGCCAAGTGTCTAATTTAATTTGTATTTTCAAGGCAACTGTCTAATGCACCCTGATGATGTAGACATGGATTATGGATTATAAGAGATAGCCAACAGGTAGAGCAATAAGAAGCTAGGAGACAATGTGTGTTTCCTAGAAGTCGGGAAATTAACCAGTTTGCAAACATGTAGGAAATGTTCATTAACTACTAATTTTTCTACAACTCTCTACAAAAAATTTTCCACACTTTTTCTGAGTACCAATGATGTTGAGATTCAGAAAATGACATCTCAAATGTTACTATTGATGACAGACTGAAGGGATACTAGAAGGGCCTCAGCAGTTCTTTCTCATCTCCCCACCTCTTTTTCCCTTGAAGCAACTCATGGAAGTCAGAATTCTTCTTTCCCAATGTGAGCCACAGGATATAGATTTATTACTGCGACCTTCTCCTGCTTTTTTACGTAGGTGCAGGCCATATGGAAATGGTGGTAGATCTTAAGAGTCTCATTTTACAAGGTTTTTACCTGATATCTGTGAGCTGGGAATGCTACAAAGAGAAGCTAAGAAGATGAACAGATACGCCTTGCAAGACTTCCCTTTGGGTCTGTTAACATTATATCATACTCCTTTGTCTAATCACATTTCTTTCTT
>NW_004524813.1:914187-918887 GCF_000260255.1 Octodon degus
AGATAAGTTTATCTCCCAACATTATGATTTTACACAATGACATTTAATTTATGAATAAAAAGCTACAAAAGAAAATGATTCTATGGTGTCTGTGTGTATACTGAATAGGGACATTTCATGCGGTGTACAACGGAAACTCCTCGACCTCCTCTTTTCTCTATTGTTCAGCTATCCAAAGAGAACAAACCCCTCAGCTAAATGAATGTAATGTGCTCACTCAAATTGCCACTTGCAATTGTGTCTATTGATGTGCCTTTTGCTCAGTAAAAGAGAAGAGACAATCTGGTTCTTCTCCAGGTTCTTAATCTTCTGGATAAGGGGTCTCCTTGCCATGTACAGGACCTTCGCATGAGTGTCCAGAGGGAGGCCTGGCCATACGGAAGAGGCGGTGATCCATGGTTCACGAAGAATGGGATGAGGTCAGGAAGGGCTCTCTCTGATGTACGACAGGAAGCAAGAGGACTCAGGAGCCCAATCTAGCTCCACTGAGTCCTGAGCCACCAAAACTTCTCACATTTATTGAGGGTTACAAACAGGCTGAGGAATGTACATAATCAATTTAGTGTAAACAAGCCATTTTCTATCTTGCCTTCTGGCACTCACTAAACTCATAAGTTCACAGAACAGCAGCCAGATGGAGGATCAAAGAACAGACAGGGCCTGAAAGGAAGAGCTGTGATCTGTCCCAGTATCCCAGCTCACCAGAATGGACAAGAATTTACAAGAGACAACAGTTTTCTCGGGGTCCGTTTATTGCTCTTTGCTCCCTCAGGATGTTAGGCTTCTGTCTCATATCACTACATCTCTCCAAACATCCCTGGAACTCTTAAGGTACATTTGGTATTCTGCAAACCTGAAGAGCAGGCCTAGCCTCCTGGCATAGGACCAGTAGAGTTACAGTTGCCTTTGAGTTTGGAAAGCCCTGCATTTGTTTTAATGCTTTGTTGTCACCATCTTAAAATTTCCAAATTTTTAAAATCCAAGATATTGCCTTTCCATTATGCACTGGAGTCTGCAAAGCGTGTAGACTGGCTTTCTGTGGAGCGAGGTTTGAAAAGGAACAAACGCTAATAAGCCGCCCCCCCCCCTTCCGCTGTTGCCGACAGCCAACTGCAGCAGCTCGCTCTCTCCCGAGGACCACACGCACGCTGCGTCTGCAAGAGGCCTGTGGCCTCAGCAGGGTCCAGCCTCTCCGCCTCACGCTCCCTTCCTGTTGCCTTGCTGGTGATTGTGGAGACATGTGTCTATATACCGCATCTGCATCACTGGCATGGTAATAGGTGCGTTTGCTGTTTCCAGTTTATTGCCTAGAGACAGAACCAACTCTTTCTTTGGCTGAAGGCCTACATGGCAGAGATGCTGGGGCTCAGCCTGGTCAGTTCAGAGGAGGAAGGTGTGCTACACAGAGGTGAGGCAAGAAGGAGAGAATAAGGCCCCTGACAGAGCTGAGGGACAGCCCCTCGGCAGCACGGACCACGCGCCATGGGTCAGAGACTCAAGGTCTTCGGTCTGGAGCCCCTTGGCTTCATCAGCTTACCCCTTACCTAACTCACCTACAGACTAATTTTTTATGTGTTAATTTATAATACTCTGTAGTTATCCAGAATAGTTGGATAATAAAGTATGTGGAATATTACAAAACCCTATTTAGGGAGAATTATTAATTTACACTAAAATGACACAAAACTATGCTGAAACAAACTTTGCCCGCAGTGATTCTCAGAACACCTCTTGGTCTCAAGATCATCAAAATCATCATGAGGAGTATTTATTAGAGTACAGTATATGTCTGTGGACATTGGCACTCAAGTAAGTCTATAATAACCCCATGATAAGCTCCTAAAGTTGTATTTTTAAAATAAGTTCTGGAAGTACACTTTTACTATAATTTCTCTTCACTATGAAAGAAGACTATGAGGTTTTAAGAACAGCTTGTAAAATTTCTCATTGCTTGGAAACAGTGGCCTCATAAAGAATAACATAACAACTGTAAGATCATTTTATTTCTTAAGAATGTTCAATCAATGAAATCGCAGAGATTTAAAGGTACTATGTTGGGGGCCAGTGAGGTAGCTCAGCGGACTAGAGCACCTGCTTAGGCAAGCTCAGGCAAAGCACAGGGACCGCGTTTTGGTCCCTGGTACCACAAGCCGTGCCAGTCTCACCCCCAAGGCGGGCTGAGCTGGCCACAAAAAATAAATAAATAAAATAAAAATACTCCGTGTTAGTACTATAGCTGCAATCCCATGAAGAAATCGTACGTTCAGAAGTCGAGCACTGACATTTACCTGCTCCAATGACTCTTTCAATGCGAATTCTAGAAGGATCAATCTCTTTCGCAAATTCGTGGACCGCTAGGGCTGGGTCTTCATAGGTGTCCGGGTCAATGTAAGTTTTAATTCCTGGGAAGCGTACTGCAACAACAAAAACTGATTTAGCTTAAAGTATTAAAGAATTTATCCATTTCGTGAATTTTTAGATAAGTGACATATACAAGTAGCCTAGCTCCATAGTGAAATTTCTCTTTCCCTACTACCCCGTCTCATCCACCCCCTCTTTAAAGCTTTGACTATGTGTGATCAAACATTTATCCACCTCAAAGTTAATTTAAAATGACTATGTAGTTTCGTAGAGAGTGAGCTGACAGATTCCACAAAATACACGTTTTATTCCTCTAAAAATTATCTTATCCATTGAAAGACCCATGTACTTCACACTTGATTTAACCCATGAAATGGGGGAAATGCGGTGCAAGCATCACCCACAACAAGGCAGCTATTAGAGCGTCTCCCGCTTCCCTCGTATTCGCAGGCAGTAGGTTTTCCTGGCCTCACACCCTGGTACTGCATCCCCTCCCCCACCCCGACCCCCTTTGCAGAAGCTCTGCAAGACTACACAGCAAATCTGTGGCACAGACTACAGGGAGGGCCTACAGATAATGCTCTTCTTTGTGCTTTCATAGTTGTTTCCATGGTCAGACACAGAAAGTTGAGCTTGTCTGTGATGCTAGGAAGGATGAAAATCAAAGTCCCAAATCTTGGCATCAGTTGGGGAGCTGCTGCTGCTTTTACACTGGAGCCATCTACTAGTGCTCACAGTTCAGAGGGCAGCTGGAAGGACAAGGCACGATCCTTACGAAACTTGAATGCACGGAGTCTGGTTCATTTGTCAGTGTCAGGACCAGCTGCACTACAAATATTCTTGCCTTGTGCCTCAATTCCTGTTTCCTGCTTCAGGTTGGGAGCAGGCAGAGGGCAGATCATCTCACATTACCTTTGGATAGTTTCAAATAACTCAGACATGGGGCCCAGGAGATAGTTCAGTGGTCTAAAGAGACTGCTTAGGCAACCTTAGGCCAGCTCGAGGACCGCGGTTCAACCCCCGGCACCCATACCGCGCCAGCCCCGCTCCCAGGGTGGGCTGAGCCAGCCACAGACACACAAAACAAGCACACAAAAATACAAAACAAATAACTCAGACATGGTTTCATAGGGAATAAGAATACAACTTTTCCTGAATGTGAATTTGCATGGATTAAATGGCCAGAGCTACATTTACTACAGAAGCCACTGCATTCACTTCGTAGGAATGGAAAGCCATACTAATCCAGAGTTGTGCTGTTTAAGTCTTAGCAAACAGCCTTCTGAAAGAAAATTTCAAAAACAAACAAACAGCAGCATGGTGAATGTACAGTAGATGAGGCAATGCCCATTATTGGGAGTAATTTGCTTCATTAATTCGTCTGTGCTCATTGCTTGCAATTATTACATTTCATCTGCTGTCTTCTTACGCATACTTGGTATGCATAGAAAAGACTGGTGTTTTTCACATAGCACCAGAAAAGCAAGGCATACCTGTCCCAATGCTGATTCTGAAATGCCCTGCTTGCCCTCACTTTTCAAAGTTTAGGCTGAGAAAGAAAAAAAGAGAACCGGGAGTGTGAACCTCCATTCTTATGCCCCTGGATCATTGTGATTCCAGACTGAGTCCTGTAAGCTCAAATCCAGGAGCTGCTAGTAGATGGTTAGGTGCATCTAATCAGACAAATGGACGTGTTGAAAAGATAGGCGCAGATAGTGACAACCATCACTTTTCTTGTGTGTGGTACCAGAGATCGAACTCAGGACCGTGCACTTGCCAGGCAAGCACTTATTCCACTGAGCTATCTCTCCAGCCCCAAGTATCACTTATTAAGCCACACACAGTTTTAATAAGCAATTTAATTATTTGAGGTGATACATATCTGTAGAATAAACCAATTAGTATTACTTTCTTTTTTGTATAGGGAAAAATGTCCAAACTTGGTTTCAATTTTGCATGTATGGTTTCACTTCTCATTTCACTTATCCTTGTCTTCTTGAATATCAGTTTAGTCTTTCTTTTGGCTCCTTCACTGTCCCAGGTGATTTTGGTTACTTCTAGCTGAGCCCATCTGGTCTAGGTCAAGCTAAACTGCTATGTAGGAAATAGGTAAGAAACACTCCAGGCGAGCTTTTTCTTCAGCACCAAATGCCCTGTGGTGTATACTAGCTACCCAGTGGAAGTCACCTGTCCAGGCATCTGGACCTAGGTTCCTGCTACCCGTTTCACAGTACTTCTAGGCCTTCCTATGCCATGCACTGGGTGTCTGAACTCTGTCAGTATGGGAGGACTCATGTTGGCTTTACAAAATAACAGTGCTGGAGAGCTACTGCAGACTG
>NW_004524813.1:920192-923690 GCF_000260255.1 Octodon degus
GTGGGCGTTAGGGAGGGGAAGACGGCAATTATCAAACTAGCTATAGTGGTAATTATAGCTTGCTTGGGAAGAGATCTTCAAATGAATATAACCTTTTAGTTAGCACAAAGATTTCATACATATTCTAAGAGTTAAAGAGCTGATAATCTTTTTTTGGTGTTAATGAATTGTAAATTTCTTTGTTATATGATTCAAATGACAGTCTTTACAAGAAGAAATAAGATTTCCTTAATATCTCTATATCTAATTCTTCACTAAATAAAACCAACTCATGTTCTGGAATCATTATGAATGGTTAATAATGAGATATAATCAGTCAACAGGTATTTTTAGCAAATTCAGTCTCTTGCATTTTCCAGCAAACAGAATTGGATGGAAAGGCCGTTAGAAGCAGGTGCAATTTCTACAAACAAACCTGGAAACAGATGAAAGCTTAAACTCTGAAAGGCTGGCAATACTTTTTTAAAAATTGTCAACTCAATAGATTCAATTTGAGATGAATACTCGAAGCTGAGGAATATAGAATAGTAGCTCAAAGAAGTCATTGCCCTACTTACAATGCCCGTTCTGTAAGTGGTTTCTCCTCTTCTCTTCCGACTTCATTTTGGCCTTTATATACCAGCGACACCTTTTATTAGAGTGAACAGAAACTTAATTTAGTAATTAGGCAAGACAAGGACTAAAACCATTTAAAATATTCTTCATCTGTGGAGAAAGTTTTTGTTACAAAGGCTAATTTAAGACTAGAATGTGAAAATATTCTGTAGAAAATTTTGATGCATATGAAAATTAGCTCCAGCTAAGAAGAAAATAATGTCAAATAGATTGACTGAAAAGATAAGAATCTTAAAAACTATTTTATAATCCGTTATAACCATCATTTCCTTTCCTATATAACTTCTATGAGTAGAGTTGATAAAAGGAACTAAAAATCAAAACGAAAAAGCGACTTCTTGTCAGAATCTTGGAAATTTAGAAAATCGTCTTCCATTTTCAGGGCTGGATGGTGTGAAGAATGCTTCTGAATGCCTGAGATTTGGGAGAGGCATGTTCGATGCTCTCGCTGGCTACCTGGGCTCCAGGGACTCCTTCCACATGAATAAATTCATCAATATCTGTATGACAGACCATCTATAAGATGGCTGATTTCAGCTGGCTAACCAGACTACATCTGCAGTAGACAATACAGTCATGAAGAGCAAGTTTCGCTTCAACTTCTGTGACAATTTGGATATTTTTCCAGCAATATCTTACAGTTTTCATAGAATAATTTCAGTGAATGTCCTTCCACCAAAGTGCATAAGGGACATTTCAAAGTGAATTTTAAAAATCCTGTGTAATTTACATAGTTCTTTCTATTATGTAGAATGTTAAGGTAGTTACTGATGTCATATAAATGGGCAAACATACAAATTGAAAACTGAAAATAATTTAGTGGAAATTTTTTTATCATTAAATTCTCTTCTTAAATAGTATTCAGTTTCTGCTCCAAGAATTGCAAGTAAAGGTATAATTTGAGCCCTTCTCTCAAGTTATTATGTTCAATTCATTTAGCTTATAGCGATTGAAATGTTTTAAGTCTGTTATCACATGTCATATAGCAGCACTTTCTCTTACCTTGAGAAAATGCTGTATTACTTATATATGCTATTCAAATATTGTTCGCTAAAACACTGTATGAGAAAGGAAGGCCTTAGTTTCATGTTTACAAGCTACTAGTAAATATAACTTATACATTACATCCAATTTTGCTACCTATTGAAGCATTTAGTGAAATATTAAAAATCAGCTTCCATGATGAGTGGATGGCTTTTTTCCTGTTGGCTGTAAATACGACAACACTGTTAAAGTACCCTAAACTTCCAAGGAACTTTCAAACTGGAAAATGATTTTTCTGAATAAAAATTAGCCACCGTATTTAAATTATCACAGTTAATTTCACGTGGTATAATTTGTCTTTGGAATTAAGATCTTTTTATAGGCCTCTCCTATACTTTATTAGCTGGCTAAACTCCCTGGGCTCTAGAGTAGATTGTCAGTAAATGAGATACAATTTCATTACCAATGGGATATATCTAGATAACAGTGCTTAAAAATTCAAACAAGGGCAATATCCTATTATAAGGGGATGAAGTTTACTAATGTAGTTTATAAAACATGTAGCAATACATTAAATATACATCATCTGACCTCTCTCTCTCTCCCTCTCTCTCTCGCAACAGAGACTAAATTCATGTCTTCACATTATATATATTTGCTAACTGCTCTACCACATCTATATTCCTAGAACCTCTAAAAATTTTTATTTTGGGGGAATATCACACAAACTTTCCCAGACAAGCCTTGAACTTGTGATCCTCCTGCCTCAACTTCCCAAATAGCTGGGATTATAAATATAGTACACACCATCACAGTAGGGTGCAACTTGACATTTTAAAATCTAAATTGTCATTGTGACTTTAATGCAAAAAATAAACACATTTAATTTTGCTTTCTTTTTTCCAGATGTGAGCCTTTCACCTCCCTGAAATTTTCTGTGGTTCACCCCATCCCCACACACTATTACTATCTTCTGATCCTTCTTCTTGTAAGATAGTTCTGGATGGAATAAGAATTTTAATACTTTTTTCAGAAAAATGTTAGACCTTTTTTATAGCTGAGTAATACTCCATGAGGTTATTAGAGGTAAATGGATGCAACTAGAGACCATGCTCAGAAGTGAAATAAATGATGTACATATGCAAACATCATATTGTCTCCCTGCAGTTTTATGTCATGATATTATTATATATATTTATAGATCATCTATATGACTTAAGGCACTTTTTGTGTCTCTATTGATACAAGAGGTATACACTTTCTTTTTAGAGTAATGATCTGACAAGTCCTGGCCAAGTAGCAAGAAGAAAGTAAGAAATGCTGTGTAAGTTTTGAAACAATTTCCTACACATCATCTTTCTTCTAAATAATCACAATCTGTCTCAGAGTAAATATGCAATATATGTAAGAAGGAATAAGTGGTTCTAATATATTATCGTACCAAACCTGTGGAAAAAAAGAAAGCTGAGGTTCAGATGGGTGAAACACTTCCACTTGGCAGGAGTCTAGCCTTGGTATTTTTCTCTGCTCAGTTTGTCATCCTTTACAATTTCATTCACAATACTGTATGGTGGCGAAAGACCTGATTTATAAGATCTAATTTATAAAAACATTATGTTATATAACAGGTTTTTTTTTTCTTTCTGTCCTGGGGATTGAACTCAGGACCTTACACTTGCCGGGCAGGCACCTATTCTACTGAGCTGTCTCCGTAGCCGCTTATATAACCGGTTTTTAAAGATTGAGCAAAACTTGTTTTGTCATTTTTTCTAAATTGCGTAATCTGAATATAGTAAAAAGAACCTCAGAGTTAACTCACAGATAACATGTTTTCGAACCACGTTTACCAAGTGTCTCACTGCTTCCACCTGCAGGGCTGGCGGGCACCTACAGCCAGTG
>NW_004524813.1:924245-924728 GCF_000260255.1 Octodon degus
AACACAGACACGCGTTAGACTTGCCCTGCGGACGTTCTCCTGCCGGAATGTCGTTGCAACACAGGAAGCCCCAACCCGTTATCCCAGTAGTTGAAGTACAAAATGCTGACCCAAAATAAATGTGCTTTGCCTAATAATGGAGATGGTCCATTTACTTTCTTACAAAAGTATAATGAACAGATTCTTAATACCTTACACTTTAAGGTGAAGTATGTGTGCAAAATTAAACTAGGAGACAGACTAATGGACTTCATTTTACATATTGCTCATTAAGTTTCCACTAAAACAACACGACCAATGAAAAGGCTTTACAGTGCTGGTGTCTGCTAAGAATGATCGTCTATAGGTTTCACTGAATTAAATTCAAACATTCTCAACTCCACAGCAGGACAGATATAATAGGTGTTGAGCTATTAGGCAGTTATTTTAAAAAATGGTACTTTGAAGCTCCATTTTTCTAGAAAGGAAAAGCCAAATAATATT
>NW_004524813.1:924886-931338 GCF_000260255.1 Octodon degus
TTGATTTTTACATTGATAAAACCTTAATGAGATATAATATTAATGAATAGAATGAAAAATTGGTTCAGAATACAAGTAAGGAAACAGAAGCATAGAGAAGTCAAGCTTCTCATAGAGCTAGAGCAGAATTCAGGCCTCCAAATTTTTGTTTTATTTCCCCCTTTTATATATAGTTTATAATAATAATTGTATATCACTATTCAATAATATTAAATCAATGAGATCACCCAATGCCTCTTAACTTGAATAAAGCCTATATGCGATGGCCTTTCGCAGAGCCGCCATTGGCCAAGCAGCCTGCGCGCGGTGGCCTTTCGCAGAGCCGCCATTGGCCAAGCAGCCCCTGCGGCTCTGTGCCCTCAGTTTGTCACCAAAGCTATAGATAACACCCATGGCTGTCATTGATCACAGAGAGCAAACCGAGTCCAAGAAAACGGTCTGTCAAAAGTATGTAGGCCAGGAAAAGAGAAACTTGTATATTCTAATAGTAAATTTACGGTTATGAGATTAATATGAGTAACCTTTGACCTCTCCAGTTACAAGAAGGGCTAGAAGTGGCGGGCCATTAACTTCCAGACATTTTTCAGTACTATGAACAGGGGAAGTGCGTGTACTGTTTTGGCAGACTTTGTATCTAACCTAAAAGTAAACTTGATAATGTTGTGCCATCAACATATTAAACTTGTGTTCTTTACGAAATAGATCTTTTCCCGAGGAATTGTGTATGTGTTATTTAATATGTATTTACTAATTATTATTAAAGATATAATACTGTGTAAATGCATACCCAGAACAATAACATCTTCATGAAAATGACATATCCACTAGAAAGTATATGTTAACCAGAAATGTAAATGTGAGGCAGTAAGAAACTGGTTTCAACAAAGACTTTTAAGCAAGTCTTTTTCCTGTGGCCAGGTCAGCCTGCACTGGAGGTGGGGCTGGCGCGGCATGGGGTGCCGGGGATGGAACCACGCACGGTCCTGCGGTTGCCTAAGCTTGCTCAAGCAGGAACTTTGGAACACTGAGCTGTCTCACCAACCCCAGGAAGTCTTAATGTAAATGAAAACAAATAATTTTTCAGCATAAAACCTATTTACTAAGCCTTGGGATTACATTTTGGTCACTGTGATTGAATCAAGATGTTTTCAGGCAATCTATTACAGTGTTGATTCTTAGTTCATAATCTGTGCAGTGATAAGTTAAATAGCTACATCTTATCTAATAAATAATGCATGGAAGTATTTTTATTAAGTCTAGACTGGATTTCCTAATCTTCAAAATAGCACTGATAGGTTTGGGATTAATGTTATGCTATAAAATGTCATATTTTCTCATTGAAAATGATTAACAAATTTTAAGAAACATATAGGAAATAACATTAAAAATTCAAAGATAAGATAGCATTTTAAAAAAGAAAAAATGTATACATAGCAACTATTATATTTACAAAATATAAGAACTCAAGAGTTTAGCACACAAAAAAAATAAAAGTTTTCCACCTGGAGAATGTATTTTTATAGTAGTCAGATAGCTAGTAATTTATTTGAGACTGTATTCAAAGTGCAGGTGGAAAATAAGATTATGTAATTCAGTGCCCTTTGAAAATCAGATTACATTGTTATAGAAAACTTTGTTGACTTCAATAATTACTACACTGCCACTTTTACTAATACGTTTTTTAAACATAGTTGTGATTAAATACATATCTGTTTTTCTTTAAAAATTTAATTGGACAACAGAATATTAAATTATGACATTTAAAAATATGCATTTCTATATTTTTGTTTCTTAGATTTCTCTACCAGGGATCCTAAATACTGCTCTGGGAGAATAAAACATACAAATAACCAGTCAATTGAAAATAAGATTGTTTAATGAAACACATAAATGATACCTAGGATGAGTCTGGCGTGATTTGAAAACTAGCACCAACATCATCTTGATCAGCAACTCTCTTCCCAGCACAATTCATAGAGCTTCAAAGTCATGATCCAAAGGGCTGTCGGGGCTGACAGGCAGGCACTCCTACTTCTAGTTCAAGTAGCTGCAGCACTTTCGTACTCACGTAAGCTGTACACAGAAGCTGGTGGTCCAGCTCTGATCTGTGTGTCCAAGCCGTGCTGCTGGCCACCTGGGAGCCGCCGGCCGACTTGCTTTCATATCCAGCTCCTTTGAGGTCTGGGCACAGTGACAGCCTTGCATGGCCTTAGTTTCATGTCAGCAAAGTTAGAATGTTGGATTAAATATTCTTGTCATGATTATTTACAGTAATTTCATGCTACTGGCCACAAGTTTTGAAAGAAATAAGCTTTGCCATATGGAAATAAAAGAAGTACCCAGAGCCTGCACTGCCCTTGATCCTGATGGTCCTTTCATCTTATTAGGGTCTGTCCCTCACAGAGCTCTGACGTCACCTCAGAATAAACTCTAGGGGCCTTGCCTTCGTTAGTAAGGGTCTCTACCAAGTGCCTCCAGCAGGTGTCTCAGTCCCAGCACGTCGTTCTCTAACCATGCTGAACCTGCTTCAGTGCCCTGGCTGAGTCAGAGTTCCCCTTCAGTCTGCTTTATGAGTACGATCACACCATCTGGGAAGGTCTTTTCTGAGTGTTCATTTGGCTTGCCCACTATACTGATAGATCTTTAAACTACCTCTGCAAAGAAAATGGTCAGTTTCTTCAAAGTACTGTTTTGTTATATGCCTCTTCTATTGCAATTCAAATTCATTTGTTATCTGTAGTGAATTGAATGGTGCTATTTTCCTCCATTCCTTCAAAAAGGGAATTTACACATGTAAATAAAAATCTCAGTTATCCTAGACTGTAAACATGGTCCCAGATCCAATGACACACATCTTTTTAAGAATAAAAAGGGGAGACAAGGAGGAGGAGGCCATCTAAAGCCAGAGACTGGATTTACAAAGCCAGATGTTAAAGAACATCTGAAGACACCAGAAGCTGGAAGAGACAAGGAAGGTTATTTTCCCTTAAAGCCTTCAGAAGGTGCCTGTTTTGGGCTCCAAAACTATGCCAGTTGTTTGACTCCACCAAGTATGTCCTAATTTGTTATAATAGTTCTAATAACTAATACAGTGTCTAGGCTATGGAGCTTGATACAAGGTAGAATCTTAATAAATATTTCTTTGAGTGAATGAATTGGAAATTATTTGCATTATGCTATTTATACTGCATGGCTAGATCATTAGGTAATCCACATGTTCTCCTGTCCCTAACGTGTGAGGTACACTTACCTTAAGTGCAGCTATGCAATGATCACGTAAAGAATGTATCCAACATTAAGCAGAAGAATTCAATTATTCTGCGTACAACACTGTCT
Source organism: Octodon degus (assembly GCF_000260255.1). Lineage (NCBI taxonomy): Eukaryota > Metazoa > Chordata > Mammalia > Rodentia > Octodontidae > Octodon > Octodon degus. Next base: position 928,223 of record NW_004524813.1, read on the forward strand.
GAGTAGGTTAAGCTCAGAAGCATGAACCTGGGCTAAGAATTAACTAATTCAATAAATATTTATTGATTATCTATTATATACCAGGCACTAAAGTAAACACTGGGGATACAGTGATAAGCCCGACAGGCATAGTTATTGTGTACTCAGTAGCACTGAAAAACTTGGAAAATATACGTAATGTATTGAGAAGGAGGAGAAAGAGACAATGATGTTCTTTGCTACAGCTGTAACTACTTTGGTGCGCTTCAACAGATAATTAGAGGGACCATTTGTGGCATACCAAGTAGACTTAAGGAAAACAAGAATATATATCTGTAAGTTCCTCCACTACTTGTCTGCAGCACTATCTATTATTTCAATCCTGAGGAAAAGATTTTTTTTTTTGCAGGATATATGTCTCTATAACTCTATCATATAAATACTGCCAATAGACAGAGCTTACTTCCTCTTAAAAAACAAAACAGAAAAACAAAAAAGGAGCTTAACAGAGTTCCTGGTAAGAAATCAAATATATTTAGGACAGACTAGCTGACTGGAAATATACCTTGTTTATTAGAAGAGGTTGCATTCTTTAAAAAAATAGGCATATTAAATTAATTTATTTTGCTTTATGGTTTTGGAAAGAAAAGGAAGAGGAAGAAATTGTCCAAAAAATTTGGTGTAAAATTGTTACTAAGCAAGAATTTGTCACGTCGCCAATGTTTGGCGTAAGTTAGAACGCCATTGGTAAGCGAGGTTTGCTTTAGTTGCTTCTAGTTAGAGAGGAGATGTAAAGTTCTTTGCTTGGAATAAAAATACTTACAAAAAGTAGATACCATGTATTCACAGGAAAGAATGTGAAGAAAGTAATTCGGCTAATTTTAACCAGAGCTTTCTTCTGTGGAGGCATGTGATATTGTCTGTCTGTCTGTAATCAAGATCATTCTACTTTATATTTACATTTCAAAGTAAAATCTGTTATTTGTATTCTGTGTTAATTTCTCTGAAATAGCTTTTTAAGTTAACTGTTCCCTGCTTTGAACAACTTTTCAAAGTTATTGGATCTAGCAGTTAAATGATTCATTGAATAAAATATTTTTTGAAATGCTACCCAGCGAAGTAAATTGTCTTCAACATTTTACCAAAATTACCTATTTTTGCACAGCCTAAATCTCAGCAAATAAATGGATTGTCAGTAACTAGTGAACAAAAAATTGTAGCTCATTGGCAGCCAGCAGAGTTAAAAAGTCCTCGCAGGTCATATATGCAAGAAACGTAGCAAAGAAAATGCAAAATTTTGTAAGATACACAAACAGAGTTTAATGCTATTTAATATGGTACACACACTATTTAATACTATTTAATATGGATACTATTTAATTTGAACAATCTCAGCACCACATGCTCAGGTAGAGAGCAATAGAGATACAAATAAAAAAGCTAAGGAAATGTTTCCTTAGAAGAAGATAGTCTATAGGGTCAGTGAGGCAGCTCGGTGGTCTAAATCACCTGCTTAGGCAAGCTCAGGCAAAGTGCAGGGAGCACAGTTCCATCCCTGGTATCACATGGTGGGCTGGGCCAGCCACAAAATGAATGAATGAATGAATGTATGAATGAATGAATGGATGGATGGATAAATAGATATAAAATAAATAAAATAAAATAATAGATATAAAATAAAATAAAAAGGAAGATAGTCTTCTAACCTTAAAGATGATATCACATCGGCCATGTGGGCATAAAGCATGGCATCATCTTTGACTCTCCTACAGCTGTGAGTCCCAAGTGAAGCTGTGCATCATGCCTAATGTCCTCACTTATGCATTACTTCTAGCAAATGTTATTTCAAGCTTTAGACCAATGCAATTAGATGATTTTTCTGGTCTGCTCTTGACTAGCCTCTCCACGGTGTCTCTTCTAAGACCTTCTCACACTAGGTGGTTTGATAATTTTTTTTCAAAATAGTATTTAAAAATATTCAGAATCTTTTCCATTGTCTGCAGAATAAAACTATCCTTTCCTAATGGGTACACCATTTTCAGAGATGTCTACACGTGCAATTTTGAAGTCAGCCAACATACACTTCTTTCCTCTGCTTTCCAGCTGATCATTGATTCTGTCACTTCCACATCTTAAATATACCTAAGATTCATTCCCATTCCTTCTAATTCCCACTGCTGTTGTCTTCACTCAGGTAGCCAGCACACTTGTTTAAAATTGGCTAGATAGCAGCCTCAGATATGTGAAATGAGACCTATAGCAAGTAAGATTTAAAAATAAGAGATATTCTGAAAAGACATCTAGCCAATGTTCTCATGTTAAGAATGCATGATTAACTGCATAATAGAGCTTTGATTGCAAACTCTTTTGCTTCAGATACATGTACTGATTTCCAAGTTCATACACAAGTTCATAAACAGTGCCATATTAACAGATCAGAAGTTAGGTTGTGGCGGAAGAGATATCTGGAGAAAAAGAGTTGAATAGACCTGCACACAGCAAGCGGCCCGACAGAGGTGAGAGGTACTACGTACACTGCCCCCAGCAGTGTGGAAGAGCTCTATTTTCCATGTAGCCTCCTCAACACTTGTTATTATTTGGTTTCATGACAATAGCCAATATTTTTGGAGGTAGATGTTGTATCAGAGTTATTTTAACTTGTATCTCTCTAATAACCAGCATTCTTGAACATGTTTTCACATACTTATTGGTTATTTGTACTTCTGAGAAGTGTTACTTATTTTGGTTGTCCATTTTTTTTTTTTTTTTGGTGGAACCGGGGATTGAATTGAGGCCCTTGCACTTGCCAGGCAAGCACTTGTTCTACTGACCCACCTCCCAGGCCCCTGGTTGTCCATTTTTTGATTGGGTCTTTTAATTAGGGAGAGGTCCATTTTTTTTTAAGTTCTTCATATTGTAGTCCTCTGTCCAAGGAATAGCTGGCAATTTTCTTTTCCATTCTGTAGATCACCTTTTGTTGGTTGTTTCCTTGGCTGTGTGACAGCTTTATAAGTTGATGTGGCCCCATTTGTTGATTCGTAGTGTTTCTTGCGCCCCTGGGGCTCTGTCTGGAAAGTTCTTGCCGGTGCACTGTCTTCACAAAGATCGAACATTGCTGTTTTAACTTAACAGGGATA
>NW_004524813.1:931608-933723 GCF_000260255.1 Octodon degus
CACCTTAAGGCCAAAATGCTGAGTGAAATAAGTCAGACACACAAGATTAGGTCCTGTGGTTTCCCTTATACGAGAAAATCATACTATATATCTATATCTATAGATGCGTACGTAGCAAAATAGAAGATCGATTCACAGGAAGCAGGGATCTTTTCAAAAGGGATGGGGAAGAAGAGACAGAGGTAGGGGAAGAAGAAGAAGGAAACGGGATGGAAAGTGTCTCAGATACTTTTTCCTCATTGCTGGAATAAAATACACAACACCCCAAATTAAGGAAGGAAAGGTTTATTTCATTCACAGTTTGTGGACGTTTCAGGCCCCACCAGGCTGGCTCCAAGTCAGAGTGGCACGTGGCAGAGGGCAGCAGTTTATGGCAGCGGAAAGTAGCAAGAGGAAAAAGGGAGGGGCAGCGGTGACAGCAGCAGAGGCAGGGGCCAAGCCTCTTCCTTCCTTATACTGCATCCAGGCCACCTGCCACACAATCTCAGAAGCACTCAGACCCATAATCCTAGAACCCTGCCCCAGTGACTGCATGAGGCTTTTGGGGGATAACTGTGCATGAACTGTAACAGAAAGTAAAAGAATTAAAGAGAAAAAAAAAATAGAGATTTTGGAAATGGGAAGGGGGCCAAGAATTGGAAGGAGTGAGGGGAGGGTGGGGAGATAATGGAAGGGGACAACAAAATTAGGATGTATTATATACATGCACCAACTTCCTGTGAAAAATACCACCAGTATATCCTGCAAATGCACTAATAAAAGAAATGAGAGGAAAACTGAATGTATCACAAAAAATTGCAAAATCCCTGCTAGTCAGGAATCAGACGCTTAAGATCAATAGCCCCAAGGAATGTAAGGAGTAACAAAAGAAACACGGTATAACTTACTAGACCTACATCATCATTCCAAGTCAATTTAAAAATACTAAGTCCAAGATATTTAAAAGGGCAGGCGATCGCGAAAGCATGATCAGGAGAACACTGAAAAGGTATAAAATTAATGCTTTTAGGACCAAACCCCTGGGAGAAAACTTCTTAAAAATCATTCATTTCCTGAAGGCCTCAGGTGTTCAGCACATCTCAACTACCCTTGAGCATCTCAAGGGAAGAAATAAAACCTCTCATCCTTCTGTATGACAAGGGATTAACATAATGCCTTGCACAGTATTGGTGCTAACAGATATGCATGTCTTTTACTGAGAGGTAACAAAAGTATCCATTCTTGAGAAGTGCCTTATTTATTTATTTTTATGTATTTGGTATAGGCTCTCCAGGGTGTAAGGGTCTCACTGCATAGATTAGACTTGTAGTGATCCTCCTGTTTTCAACCTCCCAACTACTGGGATTATATGGTCCGCTACCATGTCCAGTCCCAATCAGTGTCTCAGAGTGCCCTGGGGGCGGGGCCAGCACGGCAGCCAGGGATCGAACCCTGGCTGCTGCGCTTTGCCTAAGCAGGCCCTTTAGTCTGCTGAGCTATCTGGCCAGCCCTCCGAGAAGTGATTTAAAACGATATAGAGCTTGGGGACATGAAAACTAAGGTGTGGTTCCTCATCATCACAGAACTCCTTTTAGTGATGAAGGTAGATGATACATAAACCTTACTTATAGCATGTCATAGTTATTTCTGAAATGTAGGCATGGGTGACAGTCAAAAAGGGAGACTTGAATAACTTGATAGAAAGAAGTAAAGGAAGACTTGTACAGAGGTGATTCTTCAGTTAGATAGCAGAAAGAACAGAAGAAGTTTGCAAGAAACCCATCAGTGAGTAGACTGCAACATTCTAATTTGAAAAAACGGTATCACAAATAGTACAAAGACACAAAAAAGCACGACACCTCCAAGATCTGTCTGCATATACTTTGAGATATTTGAGACATACACCAAAATGCTCAAACAAATGTTGGCGTGATAGACAAGAAGCAGAAGGAAAATTTATAGTGACCCCAGTAAGCATGCTAGTGCTTTTCTTAACGTACTACTAATAATCAGGTTCAATCTCCTCTATTTTTTTTATCAATGTCTTCTTTAGAAGCAGTTATAATTTCTTTTACTGCAGTGTTTTTTTCAGATTGGATTTCCTCCCTATGTTTCTGTAGTTGCTTCTTTACTTCA
>NW_004524813.1:934893-935764 GCF_000260255.1 Octodon degus
TTATTATTATTATTGCAGTACAGGGGATTGAACTCAGGACCTTGCACTTGCCAGGCAAGCATTTATTCTACTGAACTCTCTCCCTGGCTCAAGACTATGAAATTATTGATGATCTATTTGGACAGATTAGATTTCGCTTGACTTTCATCCATCTACTTTTTAGATGCATCAGAAATAAATTTCATTTCTCAATAAGCCCGCTGAGTTTTTTTTTTTTTTTTTCTTAAAATTGCAAGTCCTATAATAAACTAAGAGTTGAAAGAATTTGACTGTATGTATGCCTTATTATGAGTGGAGCAGTTGGGGGATAAACGGTATTTATGTTTTAAAACTCCATATTAGTAACAACTCATTCATTATTATGTGGCTTGAGCTAAAGCTTCTCTTGATAACTCTATGAATTTCTTTGTATTTTCATGTGAAACACAGCTGTGTTGTCTCCTTGCCTAAATCTAGAAGGATGGGACTGGAACAGTAAGGTGAGATGAGTGGAAATGTTTTACCTTTGCAAAATGGCCTTTTATTGTACAAATAATATTGAATATTCTGTCAAGAAAGACTCTAATTTATGTTCTCTTTAATAGAACGAGAGCTTCAAGAAGGAAATCAGTTCTGTCCTGTACTTAATGGATCTCATATTGATTTATAGGAAGAACATGGACACAAAACCAAGCAAACCAAAACCAGAAATAAAACCCAAGGCACAGAGCGCCCTCCTGGCAAGTTTATTGTCCCTACATGTTAAAATTAGAAGGTGACAGAATCAGCTGAATTCAAACTCATAGAATTGGATACTCACTATCATCCAAGTACTGAAGCAATGTAAAAGCTATATGAGGCTTTTACTTAATGTTTACAGTTGGTAGGGCTG
>NW_004524813.1:936069-941329 GCF_000260255.1 Octodon degus
GGGTCTGGCATGGTGTGCGGGGCTGGGCATCTACTGACCCTGGTCCCTCCACTGAGCTATCTCGTTGATCCAACCCAAGAGTACTGTGTCAAGTAATTTAGCCCTTAGGCACCTAACAGGGACCTTTCTGCTGCTTATACTAACAATTACTTTACTATCCCTAAAAGTGAATAAATTCTGGAGTATTTTTGGATAACTGTAAATTGTTGGGGAAATGTCTAACTATTTACTTCATACAACCCCTAAGCAAATATTGGAATCAATTCTGGAGAAATTCAAAGGAATTCCATGGTAATTTTGAAAGAGCCAACCCTACGGCACAACAAATCTGTGCCTTGTCAATGGTCTGTTTCCTCTCAGTGATTAACATGATGTTTCTCTTCTAAACTTGTACTTGCATTCTCCAAGCTGGATATTTTGAATTTGAAGCAAAACAGTTTTATACGTAGTATCACCATACTGCTAAATATTATTATTTTCAGAAAATAAGATTGTATGGTATTTGTGTTTTTTTTTTTTTTCTGAAGTTTCACTCCACAGCTATTGATACAAAGTAATAGTGAGGCTGAACAGCTGAGCATGCGCCTCAGTGGTGCAGTGCTTTCTACCATGTGCAAGGCCTGCGTACTGGAATGGGGGGAGAGAGAGAGAGAGAGAGAGAGAGAGAGAGAGAGAGAGAGAGAGTGTAAAGAGCCTCAGTATTGTGATGTGCATGGATGGGGTCTCTTTAAAAATGAATTAAAGGCACAGTGGTGGGGGTTTGTTCCCCAGCCTGCTGTGCTGACCCCGCCCCCAGGGCATGCTGAGATGGCAATTGAGACTGGGCATGGTGGTGCACGCCTGCAATCCCAGCCCTTGGGAGGCTGTAAAGAGGTGGATCACTATGAGCCGATCTAGTAGTGAGACCCTGAACACCCTGAAGACCCTTCCCTAAAATACAAATAAATAAACAAAAATGAATTAAGAGGTCTGGTCCGATAGCTGAGCAGATTAAAGTTCTGGCTTAGGCAGACACAGGGGCCGGGGTTCCATCCCCAGGCCTGCCATGCAGGCCCCACCCCTGGAGCATGCTGAGATGCAGGCTGAGATTGGGCGTGGTGGCACAGGGCTGTAATCCCAGCACTTGGGAGATTGAAAAACAGGAAGGATCACTACAAGTCTAATCTGTGTAGTGGGACCCTGTAGACCCTGTACTAAATACATAATAAATAAATAAATAAATAAATAAGGGGGGCTTTTTCCTGACATATCTATTTACCATGTCATGTAATATAAATGAATTATTTTATTTATTCATTTTAAAATTATTTTCAGGATATAATACTGTTTTTAGATAAACTGGATATTTGTCAGTGTGGTGGATAGAAAGAAAGCTTCTTCCTAGATGCCAATGAAGATTTAATTTTTCAACAACTACAATTGATTTCAAAAAACAAATAATTCTGCTTTCTTAAATGCTGCCGGAAAACAATTGGACATCACCAACTTTATCAAAGCTTTGGCAGACAAGAGCCAGTTGATCACAGCTCTGCCCGACAAGATAGGCTATTTCCACTCTGTGCAAGTCTCCTTCCCGTTGTTTACCCAGAAATGCAAGCTGCAGATTTATGCAGGTCAGCACAGCTGCTTCTAGCAGACTGTTCTTGGCTTTCTTTCTGATGACCTAGAACACCTGTTTTGAAAAACTGCCTGGCCTGAGGCTGAAAACAAAAGAATCCCTCCGAGTCTGATCTGTATAGTGAGACCCTGTCGGCCCTGTACTAACTACATTAACAACAAAACAAAACAAAACTTTCAGGCTAGAGTCAACTTTTATTCACGGTGTCCTGTGGTTCAGGACTCTGTGCTCTCAGTCTAGAGGAGATCTAATTCTACAACAGATTAAAATCGGCTTCCTAAGGGCCCATTTTGCTTTGCCTGCAGCCCAATTTCAATGCAATTGTGGGGAGGTTTTATCCCGTCACTGACAAAAATGTTAGGTTTCTTGACTGTACAGTAGAAAGATTTCTATATCTATCCACCTTATTTTTACACAGTTTGCATCATCTGTTGATGTGAAAATACAATATTCACATTCTAAGCCCTCAAGAAAGACTGATCTTGGAACACTGAGGCAACATCCTGAGGTATCTACTCATTCCTTTTCCCTGAAAACTGCCTCCACCCACAGCGTGGAGCTTTAGAAGACTGCTGTGGGTGATTCTGGCACTTAGTCTCATGGGCTGAATTAAGGAGGAGACCTGACCCATCATAAATCAACTGCACTCCTTTTCCCAATAGTTTCAGGTCAGGTCTCACAGTCAGGTTGGCTGGCGTTGGTGCGTGGTTGTATCACGGCTCTTTTCTTTATCTTTGTAGATCTATTTCTCTTTTGAAGTTGGTATGGATGCAATATATCAAGTAACTTTACATTATTTCTCCTTTCACTCCCCCATGGAAAAATCATATTCAGCTGGTCCGACTATATCGTGACTTTGTCAAAGGTTGTTTACAGAAATGATTTTATGGACAAAAGCTGCATTTGGTGAAAAACTCTATAGGAGGTCAGTTTCCTCAGTGGTCTCTGTGTATGCTTTCTAAGGCATTTGTGCTTCATGAGTGTCTGATAATTTCTGTTCCCTGGATGCAACCAGGAATCCCTGGGTAGAGAGGATATATCAGGATGGTATTCTTGGTGACAATTATCAAAACGGGACTGTGTTTTCTATGGACTTTATTTGCTATTGCTACTTCCAATTTGTTAAACAAAATTGTGTATGTGTTGTAAACTGCTTTAAGTGTCCTTAGAGAAATGCAAATAAAAATCAATAATCCTTTGTTTAGTTAATCAAATTTTTTTAGAAAAGTTGTCTATAAAAATTAAGGGTAGTGTTGATACGCCACCGACTACGTTCCAGAAGTCATGCCGATTAACTCCTTAAAATACTCAGCTTAATCCAAGAAACTAAAATCTGACTGTCCTTATAATATTCTCTTACTTCTGGTGAGTGAAACTAATGACTTAAACAATATATATTTGAGAATAGTCTGCTAAAATGAAATAGTCTGAAATATTAGCAAAAGATATAACACAGGTCGTTTCTATCCCCTCTAAAATACCACAAGAACAATTCCTAATGTATTGTTAGTTCTTTCTTTCCTTTTTTCGACAATGAGTACCTATCTATGTCCAGATGCCCCAGTCTGCGTGGTACAAATCCTGAGAGACAATGTTGGGTGTCAGTTTGAATGTAAAGAGCGTCTTGGGAAGAAGATGGGATTGTGAGTTGTTAACATAGTAGAAGCTGAGTGGCCTCTTAGGAGGAATCAGGTCTTGGGAGCACGACCGGGGAGGCTGTGTCTGACCCCTCACCATCACCTCTCGGGCTCATCCCCTGTCCTCTGTGTCCCAGGCACGGTGAAGTGAGCAGCTTCCCCTCCATGCGCCTCATCATGACATCTCTGCCTTGGTGCTAGCTAACCATGGCATGAAAACTCTGAGATTAGGAGACAAATTAAACCTCCTTTTTAAGTTGAAGGCAGGCGATATTTTGTCCAGCAACAGAAAGCTGATTAATGCTCAAGCTGTCTCAAGGCTTAAGCTAAGGAAGTGTTGCACGCTCTTCAGACTGGCTTTCTAGGCATCATTTAAGTGTTCCTTTTTCTCCTTACACGTGTAAGTGCTCGGGTTTGGAGGCTTCCAAAGTACACTCATTAATGCAAAGACCAAACAACTCCCTCACTTTGTGTTTTTTCATTTTTGCCTTCCTTCTAGTAAAACACTTCTTAAAAAATATTTCCATCTTGAGCAGCTCAGGTGCTGGGGAAGTGGGGACATAGACAGGACTCATGTTCCACCCCCCATACACACGCCTTGTGAAGTTCAGTAGATGTATAATGCCTGCTCTTGTTAATAATCCTTAAAGTCTAATCATGAATAATACACTTTTATTAACTTTAAAAATACTGTTGAATTCCAACTAGAAGGAATTGGAAAGGTACTTAACTTCTTTTAATTGTCACGCATGTTGAATAGATATCCCAACTGCATTTTTGTTTAATGTAATTTGAAATGCATCATCTCAACACATATCTTAGAAGGATAAGAAAATAATGATGAAAAGCAGCTAGCCAGTTATAAGGAGATTTAGCTCTTAAAATGAACAAATACAAACAGAGATAAGTGGTCCCTAATGGACAAGAACTATTTGTCAATGATATGGAAGCATTCAAAGTGCATTTTGAACTTCAGTGCAGAACGGAACAACAACAAGCAAAATATGCTAAAGGGGACTAGATCACCCCAAGCCACCCAGGTATGTCGGCATGTATTTCTCATTCTGTCTTTCAAGCAGCTTGTAATAATTTTTAAAAGAATGGGGCAGCCTTCTCTTTAGTCACTATGCAAACTAAATGTGTGGTTTTGTAAAAGTTCTACAATCTCAAAAGAGAACCTATCTGGCAATTGGAAGAAGTAAAATATTTTTTTCAAACAGGTTAGTTTTCAATTCAAATAGTAATGCAGTCAACACTTTTCTGAGTCAAGATATAATTTTCAGTATATAGCTAGGCTTGGGCCACAGAGATAGCTGAGCAGTCTAAGCACCTGCCTAGGCAAGCACAAGGACCTGGGTTTGATCCCCGATACCACGCGTCATGCTGGCCTCGCCCTGGGTGTGCTGGGCTGGCCACCAAGACCAGGCATGGTGGCACAGGCCTGTAATTCCAGTGCTGGGGAAGCTGAAGCTGAAATAGGAGGATCATTAGGAGCAGATGAGTAGTGAAACTCTGTGCCAAATATATAACATTTTAAAGAAAGCTAGGTTTGTTCAGTCTACAGCTAGGTATGGGGTTCTAGGTACTTCCATGGTATAAATATGTGCTCCAAAATTTCATAGGTTGAAAACTCAATCTGCAAATTCATACCTTAAGGGAACTGGAGGTAGGGCCTTTGGTAGGTAAAAGATTCTACGAGGTTCTGAGTGTGGGCCCACCACGATGGCATGAGAAGCTGGAGAAGAAGATCTGAGCTGCGTGCTCGCTGTGTCTCGAGATACGATGCCTCTGCCGGGGCATGTTGCAGGACAAGAGTCCTCCCCAGGCGTCAAGGACAAAGGCTGGAGCTACGCTCTTGGAAGAAATATGAGTTGATGAACTTCTATTCTTTACAAATCTCCCAGTCTTAGTTACTGTGTTAAGCATCACAAACCAAACTAAAACAGGTGCATGAGACTTTTCATTTCCAGTTGAAAACTGGAGGAAGAGACTGCGGACGTAGCTC
>NW_004524813.1:941464-944263 GCF_000260255.1 Octodon degus
AGAAAACTGGTGTGATAAAGAAGAATTATGTTCTTTTCCTTTTCTTTCTCAGTCAGTCTTGTCTGACTCCCAGTACATGACAGCTCCCCCCAAATCATGATGCACTCAACGAAGGAGTCCCATTCAGAATAAGGGGAGTGATTATTATAGAAAACAACTATAGCATGCTTGCATGAACATAGTTCTAAGCACTTCGTATATACCATCCTTCATCTTTACAATAGATGCATGAGTTAATGAGCTCTAATTACGTGACTGCTGGATAGTCCACCAAGTACTTCACAGAGATGTTTTGGTATTTTTTTTGAGGTACTGGGGATCGAACTCAGGATCTTGCGCTTACCAGACAGGCACTTGTGCCACTGAGCTATCTGGTCCTGCAGTAGGCCCGGTGGGCCTCCCACCAAGAACCTTCGCACGCCGCGGGGAGGCACTCCTTGTTCCCATTCTCAGCTTTACTCTCTTTGAGTATTGTTCGGCATCTGGCTTAAGTGGATTTTACTGGGACACAGACGAGTACGCAGCAGAGCCTTGCACGCAGCAAGGCTGACCAGGGCTGACCTCAGCGTGGTGTTCTGGGGAGAAGGAGGAAGCGCGATGGCCAGACGCGGAGTTCACCTTCAGGGAAACCTCGCAGGCCCGGGAGCTCGGCGCGGCCCTTGAGGAACGCTGTCAGCAGAGCGACGCGCTGGCTGGGCTGAGGGCGGACCGCCCGGCTGGGACCCGCGGGCCAGGCGTGCGAGCCCCTCGTCCTTCGGCCTTCCCGGAGCGCGAGTGCGGACGGCAGGGATTGCTGTCTACTTTATAGCCACAGCAGGCAGAGCAGCATTTGGTACGAAGTTCTCACAGATATTTGTTGAGCAGGTGAATACAAACCCATGAATAAATTTCTAGTTTCCCTGGGAGGAGTTAACTTAATGAAATTACCTTCTTTTCGCCCTAATTCTAGAACAGTAGGAAAGTTTGCATTTCACACTAGTGTAGCTAAAGCTTCTAATTACTAGAAATTTTCAGTTTTTATAGCAGGGAGGACAACACGGCAATTCTATGTATTTATTTATCACGTATTTCGTACAGGGCCTACAGGGTCTCACTATGTAGATCAGACTCCTGGAGTCTCCTCTTTCCAGCCGCGCACGTGCAGGATGACAGGCCCGCGCCCCCTCGCCCAGCCTCGCTCGCTGCTCGGCACACCCGGGATCGAACCTCCGTGCCTGAGTCTGTCTAAGCAGGGGCTGAGCTACCTGGCCGGCCCACATTCTCTTCATTTAACTGACAGCATCCTGAAGCCTGAAGAGCTGCGCCCTCATGAAGCAAGAGACACAGTCCCACGCCACACAGCTGAGTGTGTCGTCCTGCTCTCACCGAGGAGCTGCAGGACGCTGGCGCCGCGGTGAAGCAGCACAGCGGCTCCTCCTTGGCACGCCGCTCGCTCTTGGTGTCCGGCTTGCATCGCGGATTATCAGCTCGACCTCTAAGGCCTAGATAACTTAATTTCCAGGGTTTCTGCAACTGGCCAGTTTTCTTTTAAGCTTGGACATGGGACAGCCAGCTTAGCTGCAATTTTCTCAGAGGCTCTGTTGAGCCAACCGTAATTCATCATGTCTGGAAAGTCCAGAGACCGAATATGAACTGTCAAGGAGAGATATGCGGCCTTACACGCTGTCAGAGAGCAAGCATGAATTAGAATTTAAATCGGTAATTCCTTAGATCTCAGCGCGTTCGCTAGGAGAATTCTTAAATCTCAGTCTTTAGGGAATATGGAAGTTGTGACAGCTCTAGGACTGACAGTAAGGAGGATATTTGGAGGGTTTTATTTTTAGTGTGGATAAAATGAAGGTGAGAAAATAATCAGATGTGTTACAGTGGTGCTGGAGAAGTCGTCCGTGAGAGCTCACTCAGGCAGGCTCTTGCGTCTCCACAGCTAAGAGAGATAGAAGAAGAATAGGAACCCAGAAAGCTTTAGCCTCAGTAGCAAGACACACAACAGCGTGGCTGGGCCATCGGCATTCCGAAACCTCGTATTTGCCGTGCTAAGCTCGTCGTTCTCACCACTGTCCTCCCCTGACGTAGCCCTCGCTGATGCGACCTCGTTCTCTAGAGCGCAGCCGAATCCCACGAAGGCCTGATTGCAGCAGGGTGCGGAGTCCTGCGCCAGAGCCTTAGAAGGCTGCAATGGCTGGAATGTGGTTTGCTGCCTCTGGAACTGACTTTGAAATTCAGTGTCCCAATGAGCTATTAGGAGGAGTGGCCGTGTCGGAGCTTTAGGAGGTTCACTGGGTTAACTGAGAGTGAGTTTGCTGGAAAAGCCAGCTAGCCTAAGTGTCTCCGCACTCTCTGGGGATGCGATGCTCTGCGCTGTCCAGGACTCTGCCAGCCGCAAGGCTCTCACAAGGTGCAGGCCCTTCACCTTGAACCTTAACTACGGCCGAAGTAAATCTCCGCCTTTATAGCTTACCCGTACCGTGCTGTTAGCAGTGGAGAGTGCTCTAAGGTGTAGATCCAGAACAAGACCCTCTCAGGTGTTTCCCGTGCTTAGGTGTGGGGCCCACACATTGTGGACCTCAGCTCTGGCGGGATTTTTCCATTTAAGAGAACGCTCCACGCTGTCGTGTGCTGTGCACCTGCCGGCACGCTGGTCTCCAGTCCTGGAGAGAGCAGAAGACGCCCAAGCCCTCACCCTGCCCTTGGCTGCCCTCACCACTGCATGGCCAACCTTCCCTCAGTGTTAGGGCATCTCTTCTCTGAAAGCCTGCCCCAACAGGTGTGCACCTTCTCACTGTGCTCCTCTAAGGCCAC
>NW_004524813.1:944633-957374 GCF_000260255.1 Octodon degus
TGGCATGTGGTGCTGGGGGATTGAACCGCGGTCCCTGATGCTTTGCCAAGCTTGTTCTAAGTAGGTGCCTTAGACCACTGAGCCATCTCTCCAGCCCCTTCTATTACTTTTAAATGTCCTTCCGTTCAATATATTTAGGAAAAATATATCAAATTTCCAAATAAACTTTTATTTTCAAGAGTAACAATTTATGTAAAAATGTTTAAAACATTACTAATTTCATTTCTTTATCTCACTATGAGACCAGTTTGTACCAATGCAAAACATGTTTCCAGTATGCTAAATTAAGTGCTCTTACTGTATTTATTTCTTTATAAAATGCTGAAATTTTAGAAAAAATTATTTAAGAAAAAGAAAGGCTACAAGGATAGCCCACATATTGGCCCTATCACTTTGAGGTCAGTGAGGACTCAGGACATAGGCGAACCTGTACTGGAACATCATATAACTCAGTGGTGTCCCAAATTTCTTGATCAAGGAGATTATGGGGCCACAGAGGAAAGTGATTGACAATGTAGAATGTGCCTAAGGAGAGTCACATGGATAGAAAACATTCTTTCAGGCTTTCACAGAGAGCACATTGGTCAAACAATGCCTGTGACTCATCCACATGGCTGACACTGACAAAGGATCTACAGACTGCGGAACAGGGTTTCAGGATAAATCCTGAGGGGATTTGACTGATCTTATCAGATACAAAAGCTACATTTCTTGTTATATAGGTCTTACTTTATCTTGGTCTTAACCATCCAACAGAAAAGTATAAAAACGAAATATAAAAAGCAAAGCCATATTAATATGCTGAACTGTAAAAGGCTCAAGTCAACAACTTTTAACATTGCCAGTCATGTAGATAACCCATTACTATTATAGACTACTGGATTATATTGATTACTTTGCTGAATTCATGCACCTACAGTATACGAATGGCAATGGAATACCCACCTCAGACAAAACTAAACAAAAAAGGGGGATATAAATGAAGGACAATTTTTTAGTGAAAAAAAATATATCTGTATATACAAAATAGTTAGCATAGATATACACCTTCTTTTTCTTAGTTCAATGAGAAGAATGTTTTGAACTAATAGTGTTTAGACAAGATTTCATGTCTGCATCTTGTACTATGAATAACTAACTACTACAAAGACAACACTATGCAATGTAATAATTATTATAACTGTCCTACTAACCTGTTTTGAAACTGTCTCATTGCTACTTCTTTTCAATAAAATTAATATAAAAAATAAAAATGATTTGTTAAAAAGAAAATTATTTAATGTGTGTTCTGGTCATGCTTTTAGCAAACATAACTAAATTTAAATTATATATACATATATATGTGCAAGATTATTTCAAAATGGATACTCATTTGCCAAAAGCATAAGAAAAGATGAAATCTAGATTGTTGTGAATTGTCTGTTCTATATCTGGTGGTAAGGTTGCTATATCCCACTTTTTGCCTGTATTATTATTATTATTTTTATTTTATGTATTTGGTACCGGGTCTCACTACGCACCACAGACTCACAGTGATCCTCCTGTTTTCAGCCTCCCCAGCACTGAGGTTACAGGCTCACATGCCCGTGTTGGGTCTCTGTGGCCAGGGGCGGGGCCAGCACAGCATGCGGTGCCAGGATCGAACCCTGGTCTCCGTACTTGTCTATGCAGGCGCTCAGTCCACTAAGCATCTCGTTGGCCCTTTCTTTTTGTTGTTGTTGTTGTTTTTCAGATTCTTTTTTTCCCCATAATTTTATTGATAAACAAATATCAATGAGACAGTTTCAAATCAAATTGGTAGGACAGTTTCAATAATTAGCACATTGCATACATTCTTCCTACTGGTTAATTGCTGTACAACATGCGAACATGAGATCCTATCCACAAACACCATTAGAACAAATCCCTCTATTCATTAAGAGAATGTAACTATATATCTATCCTAACCACTTTGAATACACAGATACAAAATGGATATTCATCTGTGTCCCTTTTTTTTGTTAAGTTCCGTTATTTGAATATTATAGGTGTGTAAACTCAGCAAAATAATCTAAAAGAGTTCAGTAGTCCATAATATATTGTATTGGGTCTTCTGCTTTACTGGCAATGTCAGAAATTGTTGACCTGAGTCCCCTACAGCTCAACATAACAGCATGGCTTTACTTCTTATACTTCATTTTTATACTTTTCTGCTGGATGGTTAAGACCAAGGTAAAGCAGGACTTAGGCAACAAGAGTTGTAGCTTTTGGGTGTGATAAGGTCAGTGAAATCCCCTCAGGATTTATCCTGAGATCCTGTACCCCAGATTGTTTGTCAGTGTCAGCCATGTGGATGAGTGACGGCCATTGCTTGGCCAGTGTGCTCTCTGTGGAAGCCTAAGAGATCGCCGGCCCTTTCTGCCTGTCTTTATCGGACAGTAATGCACTGATGCATGTCATGCTTCAGTTTGTGCACACAGAGCTAAATCTTTTAATGTACTCCTGTGATTTTGCCAAGAATATCTGTCACTCAGTTTAAATTCACTGAACTACTGTTTCCCTTGAAAAAAGAAAACATTTAGGCTACTTTTTAATTCTTCACACAAGTCTTTGTATATGTGGCTAGACTTACTTTAGAAACAATTGCCCATTCAGCACTGGGAACTTATGGTGAGATGAAGCCAATACAAATGTTCTCATTGGGTCATACAACTTTAAAGTTAACTTAGTGAAACATCATGTTATTGTACAGAGGTGTACAAATGTAAAATTTGAAACTTTTAAAGTTTTGATGTAGGTATATAATATTCCATGTTTATGTAGTTTATATAAAGCAGTTTTAACTTCTCTTGGACATTCTGATAACATTTCTTCTAGTTAAACTTCTTCTGCTCTGAGAAATTAATACGTAGGTAGAACTCATCTGGGAAACAGAAATGTGCAAGCAGTGTATACTGTGTCACCCTTCTGGCCTGTCACTTTCCAAAGGACAAATTTCTTGCAGAGCCTTGTCTTCATATCGTCAGTGTATGTCACTCTACAGGCGGTGAAATTCCCCGCATGCAGAGGCACCTACAGAACAACACAGCACAGCACCGTATTTCCTCCTTGAGCTTGGTTCATGATTAAGCCGCAGAAGAGGTCAAGGAAACAAACACAGTTTAGGATCCAAACCAGGAGTTCTGGGTAGACCTCCAGATGGTCATGTTAAGAAAGTAGGTTTTCTTCACTTTGCTTTGATACTTTCTTTCTTTTTTTTTTCCAGTACCAGGGATTGAACTCAGGATATGGTGCTTGCCAGGCAGGAGCTTATTCTACTGAGCTATCTCCCTGGCCCAATACTTTCTTAAGTAAACTTAAGTAAAACCTGGTGATGTGGTATATTCCTGTAACCCCACTGCCCTTGTAGGCTGAGGCAAAATGACATTTGGAGCTCAGTCTCAGCAATAGCAACTTAGGGAATTAGCAAGACCTTGTCTCTAAATAAAAACAAAAGGACAAAACTAGCTCGCTGTGAAGGCTTGGGTTCATTTCCCAGTACCACAATCCGAGCCACATAAGCCAAAGCAAAACAACAAGCCAGTAAAGCTACATTCAGCTTTTGTAAGAGTACTCATAATTAGCCAAATTTGCACACAGGATATACTTCATCACCACATTTAGGGTGGTTTATAATGTTTTAGAAACACTTGGTCTCTAGAAGAAAGCAATGTTTTAAAGTGAAATAGTTGAACAGAATATTCAGGCACTTTATGTGATATCTACTGAGAAAAAAAATACTCATGAAATCAAGCTTTTGATCAAATTCAAATCAAGTTAAAATCAGTATTTGGGCGTGACACAGGTGGAAACTCTGCCAGGGACTCTGTGCTGTGGTTGAGCGATGAACGCTGGTAGAGACGGCATCACCTATGTGTCTGTCCCCAGTGCTGAGCACGCTGTCTGCTAGGATTGTAGGCGTAAAACAAAGGGCGAGACCACTAAAATACATGTGCAGAAGAACAGATTCTGTGGTGGAGTAGAACTATGTTGTAAAACAGAATGACGGTGGTGGATAATACCATAATATTTGCTTGAAATTTGCTAAGCAAGGAATGCATAGATACAACACACAGAAAAAAATTAAAAAGAAATAGTCTAATTTTTAAAAATACCTGCTTAAGGTATAATAGATTACATACCATATAAATCATGGTTTTCTTTATGTTGTTGTATGTTATCATCTAAAAATAAAACCATTTTGTATATTAAAATATATGTCTATTTTTGTTTTTCCCTTTTAGAAATGAAACCCAGTTGTAACGCTATACATTTTATAACTTCGAAGTACCTGGTTATAGTTAATGATTTTCTTTCCAGTCCATTTAGCAAAGTTATGATCTTTAAAATTGCTCATATTAAGTCTTTCAATCTCTCATGGTACATAAGTTGGTTCCCAAGGCTTAAAATCCTTATTTGATCCAGTCAAAATTGAAACAATATCTTTTTTACCAACACAATTTCCTTTAAAGGGAAACTTTCATTTCTTATGCAAATAGTATCTCTTCATCAATATCCTATGTATATAAATAAATCATTTAACTGCATCACTTTGCACCCAACAAACAGTATTCTTGACCTGTTACGTGTGCACTAATATAGAAATCTACATTAAAATAATGCAGAGCTCTCTGTACTCTATGAACGATGATGATTCATATACAATTATAATTTTCTGAAATTCTGTGTTTATTTTGAAGGACCCTATTTTAAGAAGCAGTATTATTCATTAAGAGAAGGAAAAGAATCAGAGATAAAATAAAAAATAGTCCTGTAGAAAATTAGGAGGAATTACCAAGATAATTTACAAAAGTGAAAATATTGAATGAATAGAAAGGAAAATCAGTCCTGAGTTCATTAGTGTGAGAAGAACCTAAATGAAATAAAAAAATCTCCATTCTAATGCTGACAGCTTGTGGGAAAGTACTGTTAACTGCAAAGTTGTGGGATAGAGCCACAAAGAAGAGAACATGCTTATTTGCCATTTGTACTTCTTCCTCCGAGGAGTGTGCACTCATTCAACAAGCCCATTTTGAACTGGGAGATTTCGTTTCATGCAGTGTTTTCTGTCTGGATACCAGGCTTTGAGAAACAACTGGTCAAAATTATTTCCCCTCCGTGGACTATCTTTTCACTCTTTTGATAATTTCTTTACTTGTGCAAATTCCTTTTAATAAGATGAGATCCCAGCATTTGATTAAAAAGTAAGGTGAGGGAAAGGGAAAAGAAAACAAAAATACAAGAGAGTGATACTACTAGTTTCTGTTAGTTCATTGAAAAAAATAGTTCTGCTAATATCGTTTGGAAAAATTTTTACGTCCGTATCTTGTAATTTGAATAACTACTATTCTCTTGTTATGAACTTTCATTTTATTTTTTCCCTAAAATAAAAAAAGAGAGTAGTGCTTGCCAAACAATTACATTCATGGAATCTCAGTGTTAGAAGTTACATTGGACTTCTAATGTAACTCCTTAAACAAAGCGGCTTCCTGTGTAACCTCCCGAAGAATTGCCCACGTGGGGCCATCACCACTCCGTCGGCCGGGGTGCCTGTGTTCACGCGTTCCGACTGCAAGCAGCCTGCTCTCGTCCACTGATGTTTGCACGTACATAGCTCTGGCTATCAACACAGAAGGCGTGCTATTCTCCAGGGAGTGTTTCGAATTAAAGTCTTACATACTAGAATTTGTCTTCCTCTGAGTGGACTCATAAATACTAGATCTGCCTCCTGCTTGATTAATTAACTTCTTTATTGCTCCACCAGGGTCAGATGGTCCCCTTTCTGCTTCGCGATCCACCATTAATAATCATTCCAAGTTTTCTGGCTGCTGTTAATAATGATGTAGCTAATTTCACCCTAAGTAACTGAAGCAGGACATATTGCATTTCAACAGAGAGGCTGGGTCAAGTGTATGGAGGGTTTTTATGAAAGATGCATAAAAAGTGATAAAAAGTTTGCTTTTCCTGAAATGTCACTGAATTTCTATTTGTATGTACTTACTTATTTGTTTATTTTATTTATTTGTTTAGTCCTGGGCATCTAACTCAGTACCTTGCATTTGCCATGCAGGCACTTAGGCCACCAAGCTATATCCCCAGCCCATCACTGAATTTTTAAGTCAATAAATATTTTACGATTAAAATTGCCTGTATCATGTTTCTCTTTGATTCAAGCCAATGTCACCCCAAATAAAGCAAGCAACACTTCTTATCTGTGACAAATAAGACACTTTTATACTTTCCTTGAGAACCAGGAGAGAAAATATTATTCATTCATATTCTAACTCATGCATATTGGAACCTATGTAAAAGATATCTAATAAGGAAGGCCAAATAGCTCAGTGGAGAGGCTGGGGGCTCTATCCCCCAGCCTGCTGTGCTGGCCCCGTCCCTGGGGTGAGCTGAGATGGCAATTGAGACTGGGCATGGTGCTGTGTGCCTGTAATCCCAACGCTTGGGAGGCTGTAAACAGGAGAATCACTATGAGTCTGATTAGTAATGAGACCTGAACACCCTGTGGACCCTTCCCTTATTGTCCCTTCCCATTCAAAAGAAAATAATAATAATGAAAAGGTAAAAAAATAAAAAATATCTTATCAAATATAAAGAAATATAATCTGTAGCTCTTGATCTCAAAGACACTACTACTTAGTGAGGAAGCAAGTCCTGGTGCTACGGAAAATGCTAGGAACATGAATTAGCTCTCGTGGCATCTCAGGAAGAGTAGTTCGTAGCCTTAATTGACAATTTGTAGTCAAATAGTTTTCTGAATATTCCTACAGAAAGTTATGGATGAACTCTAAATATGATGAAGATACAGAACATTTTGTGTGTAAAGCGTTCAAATAGTCTTTTTCCTAAAGTATATGTTAATTTGAAGGAAAGAGAAAAAGGATGGCAGTTTGGTTCACATTTGGAGGCAGACTTAAATATTTATTGAGATATTACCAATTTCTTTAATTAAAACTCAAGAATCTAGGTTAGCTAAATATATAATGTGGAGTATAAAAAATGGTCAGATGGGCATGTGAGAAATGCATGAGGGAAGAAAGAAATAGAGACACTATTGTCCCTTAATTTTCAGGATTATTTTGCACCTATAAATTATTCAAATGAATGAAATTGCTCAAATATGAAATCATACTAAAATGACTAAATTGTATGAATGTTTTCAAAATCATTAAATGATCAAGGCCATCTATTTGCATTTACATAACACTTTTAAAAATATATAATGCATGACAGAAGAATTTATTTTGAAATGACCACTGTGATTTAGTAATTTATAGCTTAGCATGTTAATGTTGATCATGATGATTTTGTATGGTTATGTGTTATGAACCTAGTAAGTTATTATGAACCTAGCAAGTTATTATGAGCAATATATTTTTAAATGTTGATGGGTATATCTTTTGTGCAACAAAACTGTTTTATGTAGCCTAGAGGTGAAAACTGAAATTTATATGCTGTTAGAATTTCAGTTATAATTAATCCTTTTGGGGAAAAGGAATGTCTGCTGATCTTCTGGTGTTGCGCTTACTCTCTTGGGTCACTGGGGAGGCCATTAGGGCAGTGGACAGGGTGGGTAGCTAATTATGACACATAAAACCCCAATTTTCTTTAAAATTTGTTTGAATGCTATAGTTCCTGCTGTGATAACCCCTAAATTATTCTACAATATTTAACCAAAAGGGTCAGGCTACTTATAATTGGATATATTATACTTTATTTTGGTTTTTTAAATGCATATATAAAATTATTTTATTATTCTAAATTACATTTGAATGTTATATTTTGAATAAACAAACATCTTATTTCATTATCTTTACACTGTTTACATTCTTTTTAAAAACTGTAGATGTAATTTTAACAAATTAGTTTAGAATGATAAAATATTTTGAAGCTGTTAATAGGATATAGTGCACACTTTTTAAATTGTCATCTTTTTTGTGCTTTGAAAAGTCTAGGGCTGGCGAGATAGCTCAGCAGACTAAGAACATGCTTAAGCAAGCACAGGGACTAGGGTTCAATTCCTGGCACCACCTGCCACGCTGGCCCTGCCCCTGGGTGCACTGAGCTGGCCACCGAGTCCAGGTGTGGTGGTGCACGCCTGTGATCCCAGCACTGGGGACGACACTGCAAGCAGGAGGATCACTATGAGTCCGAGCTGCAAAGAGAGACACTGTACCAAATACATAATAAAAAAAAGAAGAAAGAAAAGTCTAGAAATAGCCATAAATACAGTAACAAAATTGAGGCAATTAAAATTTTCTGTTGTGCTGGGTGAGGTTATGTATGCCTGTAATCCCAGGGGCCTGAGGCAGAATTTGAGAGCAGCCTGGTCTACACGCTGAGTTGAAGGCCAGCTTGAACCACATAGAAACCCCTGTCACAAACAAACAAACAAACGAACACGCAAACCCACATGCCCCATTGGTACATTCCTATGCGCCAAAAGGAGCACACTGGGTTAGCATGGTGGGGGTGTGTTACCAGCTTATATTTTGGGCACAATATCAATTTTATTTTGAGAAAAATTTTATTAACTTCCAAATAACACCTATCTTCTATGTAGTTTTCAATAAAAGGTCACATGGACTATATTCTTACATTTTTCAGAGCACTCATTGTGCAGTTCATAGCAATGTTGGTAAATGGATTCTGAAAAGGAGGAAGATCAAGAGTAGTACTTACTCCTGTACTCAACAGAAAGGCAGTACATGGACTTAACTATGCCTGTTAGATGAAGGATAGTGAGCAATAAGAGGACACAAAAATATAAGCGCTAAAACGCAAAGGGAAAGTATTTTATGAGTATATGCGACTGAATCTCTCTCCCTCTGCACACACGTGATGAGGTTTCCATAGCGAGGGAGAGGTAAACCCTGTAGATCAAGGACCTAGCCACAGTAGCGACATTTCCGTCAGCACAGTCTGACAGGCACGGATAACCCAGCCCGGTGTGCCAGGGCAAGGTGAGTCACCACATGGTTCTTCCGATGTCACTATGATTTAGAGCATGGCTGGTTAAGAATGCGACAGTTTTGCAAAGGAATTACTTCCTATTTTATGTTGTTGTCTCATTGATTGTTACCAAATTAGAAATGAAACAAAGTCAAAATTAGGTATAGCTGAAGAGAACTCAATTTTAAACTACTCCATTGTGTTTACACTAAAAAATTTTAGCCAGACACGAATGAGAGAGGATTTAGTCTCTTCTCTTCAGCCTACATTCCCTTTGTGTGTATATTACAAATTCAGTTAATTAATTGGAATACACAAGAGAGAACTGGATAACAAAGCTCACCTTACAATAGTTCAGGGAAAACTGTAGGAACAAAAAGCCTCTGAAAACCCAAGCCCAAGCTAGGAATGTGCGAAAAGAGAAGGGCGCCTTAAGCTGAGATTCCTATCATCATATTCCTGAATTTATAGTAAGCCTGCCTCTATCCAGCATAATATTATTCATTAAAATTCTCTTCTGGGTCTATACCTCATGCTTTAAAAATGCAATTTAAATCTAACCAGATAAAAGCGATCTTTTAAATGATTGATTTTTCCTTAGTCTGTAAATTGACTTTAGCATTCTGTATACCCCAACTTCAGGAATATGCTCATACATTTTTCAGAATCTTCTTAGATATTCTGTATTTTCAAACTTCTAATAAAAGGTGCTTTCATGTATTTGCAAATCAATAATTCAGAAGCTAATTTCATCCTCTTCTGCTGCCTTTGTCAGATGGTTCTAGAGTTCTGCTCTTGTGCCGGCTCTCACTAGTTATCAGATTTTTGGCCAAGGAACCTAAGTATGTAAACAGACGCATGGCCGTCTTAGAAATAGAGGAGATAATACACGTCAGCTATTCGGCTCAGGGTCCTGCAGACCTTACTACTGAAGCTACTGGCTTACTGAATTCTGCGGCGGCGTCTCCCCGGCCCCTTCAGCCCGCGTGCCAGGGCCTCGGCCTGCCTGGAAGAGCGCCTTAAGCCGGTCCCCGCGCAGCTCTGCGCCCTGCCTGGGGCCGCGTTGTCACCCCTGTCGCCTCACTGCGGGCTCACCAGAAATGCGCTCCTCGGACTTTCATGCCGCCTCAGGGCTGGCGCCTTTTCCTGCGTGGTGACTCCTGCTTCTCCTTCTCCAGAAGCCTTGCGCAAGCCACTGGTGCTGAACGCAGCCTGCCTCTACCGCGGCGCGTGCCGGCACCTAGGACTTTAAATAACTGCCATTTTCTTTCCACAAATCTCGGTTGTAAATTGCATGAAAAAGAAAGCTTTACTTATTATGATGACTTGTGAGATAAGGCCACATAACGACTATGGCACGTTTTCTTTTTAAATGTGTTTAGTACAGAGTCTATCTGTAGATGGACTGCCGAGGTCGCGGTTGTAGCATCCTCCTGCTTTCAGCCTCCCACGCGCTGGGATTGCAGGCGCCGCTGCGGCCCTGCCTAAGCAGGTGCCTCAGCCCGCGGAGCCACCTAGCCGGCCCTGACTGTGGCACGCACTGAGCGACCTGTATCTTTGCATTGATGGAATGACTATTGTACTGAGTCATTAGTTGGTACGAGAAAGTTTAGCCAAGTAAGGAAGCTTGCCTATATAAAATATCTAAGACAATTCTTGTCCTCAAATTATGACATTTAATGTTTGAATATTGTTTGTATGTATGTATTTATGTATTTATTTATTTGGTAGAAGGTCTTGCTACGCAGCTCAGACTCACAGTGATCCTCCAGTCTCAGCCTCCCCAGTGCTGGGATTACAGGTGTGCGCCATCACGCCTGGTTTCGGTGGCCTCCTCGGCACACCATGCTGGGACCAAATGTGGCTTCTTGTGCTTGCCACGAGGCACTTAGGCTGCTGAACTGTCTCCTCATCCCTCAAATTATGACATTTAAATGTGTCAACAGTTATGGTTGAAGTCAAATAAAAGTTTTAATTTTTAAAATAATTTATTTACTTTTTAGAGTGTTTGGTATAGTTTCTCACTATGCAGATTGAATTCATAGTAATTCCCCTGTGTCAGCCTTCCCAGCCCTGAGACTGCTGATGTGCACCACCATGCCCTGTCGCGGTGGCTGGCTCAGCGTGGGCCCGCACGGCACATGGTGCCAGGATGGAACCCTGGTCCCTTAGCTTGCCTAAGCAGCTGCTGAGCCTTTCTGAGCTGTCTCACTGGCTCCACATTTCAATATTGCAATCTGAATTTGTTACTTTTTTATTAAATTAGATTTCTTTCCATAGAAGGAAAAGATCCAAATGAACTACTTAGATTTAGTATAATTGTTTCTCTAAGGGCACATTTCTAACTTAGTAATACAGTACTAAAAAAGTCAGACTTTTATTTATTTTTTACCATTATTGGATTTTTTTTTTTTTTTTTTTTTTTTTGTGGCCAAAGTCTCAGTCTGCCCTTGGGGCGGGGCTGGTGTGACATGTGATGCTGGGGATCGAACCATGGTCCCTGAGCTTGTCTAAGCTTGCCTAAGAAGGTGTTTTAGTCTGTTGAGCTATCTCACCAGCCCTTCTTTTTCTTTTTTTGTTAAAGTAGGACTTTTAAAAGCTGTATTTCTATGAAGTAGAATAAGAAAATTGAGAGCATATTAACTTTTTTAGACTATTCAATAAACTTTTGTTAGCTAACAAGACATTTTAAAGTAAACAATATAATCCCCAAACACAGCCTGTGAGGACAGTACCTCATCTGTTACACCAAACTCTCCAAGGACTTGGCTTTACACTTAGGTTATGATTCGTTGCAGAGCTGTGAAAGGGCAGCAGAGGACTGTGAGGACACTCCTGTGGGTAGTTGTATAAAGATTTTAATATGAATTTATTTTTTGTTGTCATTACACCCTCCTCCTAGGATGTAATTTAAATACTAGCTCAGTAAGAATTATGAATGACTGTAGTGCCCTTTAATTTAATCCAAGTTACAGCTTAGTCAGTTCAGTCATTAGTTTGCTCTTTCCTAAACTATGTCCCTTCCAACTTATATAGGTCACTAATCTGGTAATTTTTTAGTACACATAACTGTAATAAAGAAATGTTTTTGGAAAACAGAAGAAATGCTTTTAGATCATTTTCTTTACCCATACAACAACAACAACAATAGCAACAACAACAACAACAGAATTCCATTTAGAATTTGAAATCTGAATCTCTGCTGGGAAAGGATAAATTGGAAAAAGCACAGCCTACCTGATGGGGTTATGCTTGGCATTCTGTAATAACAGGATGAAGAAGGGTGATGGCAGACTGAATACACTCAGGTTTAGAAGAAGATTGCTTTCAATTTCAGACTTTAGCTTAGCCTTCTTACAAGTTGCATGATTTTTTTAAGTTCCTTTCTTTTTTTATTAATTTTATTGAGCAACAGATAGCAATGAGACAGTTTAAAAACTGATTAATAGGACAGTTTCAATAATTAATACATTGCATATTGTTATCTTGGCAGTGGTTATTCATAGTACAAGACGCAGACATGATATCATGTCCAAACACTATTAGAACAAATTTTATTCATTGAATTAAGAGAATGTAGCTGTATATCTATCCTACTTTTAGTATGCAGATACAAAATGGTCATTAATTTGTATCCCCTTTTTTTGTTTAGTTTTGCTAGAGATGGGTATTCCATTGCCATTTAAATATTGTAGGTGCATGAATTCAGCAAAATAATCCAATATAGTTCAGTAGACCATAATAGTAGTGGGTTATCCA
>NW_004524813.1:968889-971367 GCF_000260255.1 Octodon degus
AGAGACAGAGAGACAGAGAGAGACACAGAGAAAGAGACAGAGACAGAGAGACAGAGAGGAGAGAGACATACATTGATTGACAGAGATAGACATTTGAAATATATTTATATATAAATAATACCTATACATATGAAATATATGTATATATATTTGAGATAAAAGTTTCTGTTTTGCATACACATATTCACATTTTAAACAATACTTCAGAACCCAGCAGTGTGAATATAATCAGTGTTAAACTGGATATGCAGGTAATGTCTATAAAAATGGAGACTCCTCTGCTTTCCACCCAAAATGTCTCGCAAATGATTGATGTGTTCAGAGGCAGGGCTTTCGGAAGGGAGTGAATCGTGGGCGATCTCCCCTCCTGAGTGGACTAATCCACCGATGAGCTCATAACTGAACATCCTGTCAGGACTTGGGGCCTGGTGGAACAATGGGGTCACTGGAGATAGGACATGGAAGAATATTTTTTTGTCTTTGTCTTTCCACCCTGTTCTTTGAGAATAATTTCTACATACTTTAGTTCTGATCAGGTTGTCACAGTAAAATTTATACCTGCTGCTGTCCCCTTGCAGTTGTTTCAATGTGTGTCAATATGTGTATGTTCAGTTACATGGCAAGCTCCTCAACAATGAGCTTGATATTTCTCTCAAAATTAAAGCAAAAGGAAACAGCAAAATAATGTTAGATGCAGATCCAACATCTAGTAAATGTCTACTGATCAATAGTCACAAAGAAAAAGCTAACCTCGTCAACATAGCATGTTTCCCGTGTAGATTTGGGAACATATCCTGGGAAACTGGTCTGCTGAAACTGCTGTCCTAACGCAGGCACCTGGGATAGCTTCCAGCCTCTACTGATTCTTCTCAAATAAGACCTCTCTGGACCCTAACAGCAAAGAGAAAGACCGAAGATTTCCCATTGCCCCAGAGACAAGAATAATGGTAGCTTTCTTCCTCTTGTTGACTGAATCTGTGATGAGGAGCTACACGTAGAGAAACTGCACTGAAATCAAGTCGCCCCAGTTGTCTTCATTATTGCCTGCCCACAACCGAGAGAGTCTTTACTTTGAATTCTGCACTTTGACATTCATAGTTGGGCTGTGTTGCAGGCAAGCAAGAAAGCAGCTTTCTTTTCCCACACTAATTAAAATGTAGAAAAGCAAATTTATACTTTGAGGAGGAAAAGGGTTAAATTCATCGGTAAAGTGGTTTAACATACCATAACTGGTAAGGTAGTCTAAAATATTTCCCTCAGGTAAAAGTTAGCCACTGCTACTACCAAATTTTAAAACATACATATGTAAGAGAAGTGTAGAAGTAGGTATTCCAAGCTCATGAGTACTTTCTGCCTGCACTTACGGAGAAACATCATTAGCACTGTATGCCTATAATTTACTATAACCAAGTCTTGATTATCCCCCATAATCCAAGATGAGACACCCACAAATCACTTTGAATATGTATTCATGACTTTCTTGATACATATTTCATCTAATGTGTGCCTGTTTCAATCAAAAATTAAAATTAAACGCATTCCTCAAAGATTAAATGTTGAACAATAGTAGAATTTAACATAGAACAGATGATCAATGAATACTGATATGAAATTAAGCATAAATAACTAATTTTTAAAAAACTAAATAATCTATACATAAGTAATTAGATTTGTGAAACAGTAATTATATTTATTAACAGAGAATGGTGAAATTATTAAGAATAATCTTTAAAAGATTTCCGAGCTACATGAGTATGAGCAGCTGAGATTGGTGGATTTCTAGCATGAGCCAGTTTCAACTATGAAAGCAGAAATGGTGAAACCTGCCTCAAATGGTCAGTTCTGCTGTAAAGGTGAAGTGAAATAGTATGCAAAATTATCACACAGGCTCCAGGACACCTGCAGTATGACATTCCTTCTTTATCTTAGGAGCAGTCATCAATAGGTAGTGCATTTATTCTAGGGCAACAATAGATTTATAAATTAATCTTACAGATGCTCAGCAAGGTCCTTTAAAATTTTTGAAGGGCTACTGAGAGAGCTCAGTGTTCTAAGTGACTGCCTAGGCAAGTGAAAGGACCTAGGTTCGATCCCTGGCACCACAAACCATGATGGGCTTGCCCAGGGTGCACTGAGACAGTCACTAAGACCGGAGGTGGTGGCACAAGCCTGTAACCCCAGTGCCAGGGAGGCTGACACAGGATGATCACTATGAGTCTGAGCTGCATAGTGAGGCCCTGTATCAAATACATAAGATTAAATGAATAAATAAATAAAATATTTTTTTGTGTGTTTTCCTCTCCATTAGGCTTTACACTCACATTGTTGAGACAGGATGTCTGTGCCTACCACATATCGGTTCTCACAATCTATCACTCAAATGAGTGTATGAGGAAATTCGTAAATCGATTGTTCAAAATATTTAGCTTTCAATTTCTTAAATATTATTATAGCAATTTAAAATTAATTTGCATAAAT
>NW_004524813.1:971467-982325 GCF_000260255.1 Octodon degus
TTCATACCTCATTTTTATACTTTCCTGCTGGATTGTTAAGATCAAGATAAAGCAAGACCTATATAACAAGAAATGTAGCTTTTGTATCTGATAAGGTCAGGCAAGTCCCCCCAGGATTTATCCTGAAACCCTGTTCCGCAGTTTGCAGATCCTTTGTCAGTGTCAGCCATGTGGACGAGTCACGGCCATTGCTTGGCCGATTTGCTCTCTGTGAAAGCCTGAGAGATGTTTTCTCTCCATGTGACTCTCCTTAGGCACACTCTACATCACCGATCACATTGCTCTGTGGATCTCGTGAACAAATTGCTTAACTTTTTAGTTTTCTTACAGATGAAATTTGTGAAATAATATGTGGTTTTGATGGATGTTGAAAGGTTTCAATGAGAACATTCATATAAAATAGTTCACATTTCACACATCTTTTAAGGACCTAATGATGACAGCTATTGTTACCTATCAATTCTTATAATAAATTTGCAATTCCTGAATTATTGTGTCAGTGTTATATCTTAGCGCTGAAACTTTAACTTTTTCATGTAGTTATAGAGAAAGAATAACATCTTATCCCTACAAAAATAACAGAAAGATGAATTTTTCAGAACCAGAAAAATTCAAAGTAGAGACATACTTGGAATGGGTAAGAAATGTTAAAGTCTGTGTTGTTACCTGATATTCAAACGCTTCATTCCATTTACCATCTTGGTTTCTAAGTATGTAGAAGCTATAAAATTAATGTGTTTCTAATTAGGCCTATGCATCTTTATTTAAACTTATAATGTGCATTTCAGTGGAGTGTGTCTCTTGACCACTATTTTTATTGATTTGAGATAATAAGCCCCAAATACACATTTTTTAAAACTAATTGAAAAAATCGTTTGTTCATGGCCTTATTCCCTTCCAAATTTTATTAGAATTATATTCTGATTCCAGGACACATGAATAAAATTTTGTTAACATCATCCGCTGAAATTTTCAGTGAAGTAGTGTGAGTGGTGACTTAGGCATAGAGTGACGTATTTAGGACCACATTAGGGTTGTCCTAAGGCATTTATTTTGGGAAAGCATTTCATGTTAGCACCAAAACATTAACTGCAATGACTGTATAAGTATTTACCCAAACTAAATCCCATCTGTAAAGGCTCTTAAAAATTTGTGAAGCCTGGTTTTAAAACATCAGGTCAAATTACAGTGGTCCCAAAATATATCTTACTCTATATCCTTGTGGGCAACTTACTTTCATCTCCTGTTTCAAATTCAAACTTCTGACTGTAGCCACTGTATCCTGTTGCGGTCCTCACTCGGATGTGGAATATGTATGTGGTGGCTGGCTTGAGACCCGTGACGATGACACTGGGGGCCTTGGACCTCGTGGAGGAGTAGGTGAGCTGCTCGTGCTCCTGGGAAACAGAAAGGAAGAGAAAGGATGTGAATGCAGTCGTGGGAGCCTACCTTTTCCTAGAGATATTCCAAGGTGAAGCTGAGGAATTATGTGCCGAGTATCAAAAGTATTCATTAGCAGAGACCATAAGCTTGTCTTTACATAGTTTGGCACTGAGTTGCTTAGCACTGTGATGCATACGACATGATCCTACTTGGGAAATTTGCTAGGGAAGATGATTGTCTTTATTAAACTTATGTGGACTACACCTCTTCTACTGTTGATGATTGATATGCTGTGATCAAAAATTTGGTGAACACTTCAATTAAAAATTATCATAATGAAAGTCATATTGCCTTTCTCTCAAAATAGTGCTTCTCATTTGGACACACATATCCCATCTTTGCTACTTTCTACAGCAGTTCTACAGGTCCCCTTTTGTGTCTTAAGTTGCATTATTATGGCCACATGGATGTCCTACAATAATTCAAAGCATTTACGTTTCACGGTCATTTTGATTTTGGAGAAGAATCGTAAGGTTAATGGTGCCAAACCTGTGGGTGAAGGCACACCGTGCTGATCTCATGGTCCTTCCTTGCCACTGGATAGCACTTGGCAACATCGAATCCAAATTTTAATTTTTTTTTAAAAAATGACATCTTCTAATGACGTAAAGTAAGACAACTTCCAGAACTGCTTCAGAAAATGGCAAGAACTACAGAATAAGTGTGCTCAATATGAGTGGGAGTTTGAAGGAGATGAATGACAAGGTGCCTTTCACTGAAATACATTTTTAAGATTTGAACATTCACTGGTTAGTCTAATCACATCTCATAGACTTCTACCCAACTCTAAGGAATAGAGGGCATGGGAGCACATTTACACAGAACGCAGCTACATCTTGAACAATATGGCGCATCAGATCAGACCACACCAGCAGAGTGCAGGGAGCAAAGTTGGAGGATTCAAGTACCCGCTACTCACTTCTACCCGCAGGTAGTGCCAAAATGCCGGCGCTATCCGGGGGTAGACCTGTAGGTGAAAGAAAAAATAAATTAATTGCTTTTTAAAGTTTGAAATCTTTTATCCTGAAATGAAGTACTTTGATCTTTAGATCAGTGTTTCTCCCAGTAGGTATAATGGACATTGAGTCAATTTTAAGAAATAAAATGATAGTTTTTCTTTGTTGGAGAACGGACTCTTCCCTGGGTAGCATAGTTTATTTTTTACAAGTTACGTAGTGCAAGCCACATAGTGATTGTAAGATAGATTTTAAAATAGGCTGCTCCTAAAAGAGAGCTAAAGACACAGGATAGTATGAGAGACAAGCCACCTCTACAGAATCAGATGCAGGCCCACGCTGTGGCTCCTGCGTGCCTAGCAATACGGTAACTGTCATCCTACTTCCTTTGACTAAGGTAGGCAGATCTTCAGAGCATTCCCAGAGATCTAGTGAGCTGGGGCTGTCATGTGGGCTTGACTTTTCCTGTATTCATAAGACTGACCACAAAGTACTGATGGTGGGAATAAATTCCTTCATAATGGGTAACTGAAAAATATTATGCAGCTTGAGAATCTCCAGTTGCAGAATATGAAACTGCAATCTGAAATGCTCAAAAGGAGACTTTCTGAGGGCCAACTCAGTGTCACATGTGGAAGATTTCACAATGGCCTCACATGTTGTGTCAGGCAGAGCACTGGTGCATGAGAACTATTGTGTGAAATGACCTTCAGTCTATGTGCAGAAAGCACATGGGACACTTCAATGAATTTTGTGCCCAGGCTCGGATCCTATTCCTGAGATAACTCATGTATATGCAAATATTTCAAACTCCTAAGGAATAGCAAACCTTGAAAAAATTTCTGGTCACAGCAATTTTGCACAAGGGATAGTCAACTCGTATGTGTGTGAAAACCTCTCTGGGTTCTCATGTCAAGCAACCTTCACAGGTCCTTAGGTTAATTTCTATTTTTTTCACTGGAAATTGAATAGTACAAATTTTCAGGGATAAAAGTAACTTTCAAATTCACCAATTACATCACTCATTTGATACTTAAACTATGTATTATATTCTTATCAATATTTTGAGAGAAATGTGAGGGGGAAAGGGAAAAAGTGGGAAGGAGACTGAAAATGATCAGAATATATCTAAAATAGATGTAGATATATCATGTACTATAAATGTATGCCAGTGTAGAACAAGATGGTTTGCCTTGTCACCATTGTTGTGGAGGAGAATTTTCTGACTGAGTTATAAAGATCTGTGCATTCAGATAATGCTCCAAGCTCCATGGATTTGTTGGTGATGCTTTAAGATTTAGAACTAAGAAAATCATCTCCCTTAAGCTACTTTTGAGAAAAAAGTTCTTATCTTAAGGATAATTTTTAAACTTTATGGCCTTAATTGTCAGAATTTTATATGCTTTATAGTGATTTTGCACGTAAGGAATTTAATTTGCCTTCTCTTCCCCAAATAAGATTATTTATTAAAGATGAAGTAAAGTGTTAATGATAGCAATTAGTCTAAGTTAAATAGAAAAAATAGAAAAAGTGAAAAATAGGAAAATTGCAATTTTAAATTACTTTTGAGTTTACAAAGCAAATAAATATTTATCCACCTAGCATAAAACACAAGGAAATAAAGTTAATAAATCATTGATGGCTGTAACCATCAGCTAAGGGTTGAAAGCAGGGGCTTACTAATAACAAAGACCTTATAATTAAGATTGTTATATAGTCATGTTAGAGTCGAATTGTTTATCGACTACTAGAATAAATAATAACATTTCTAGTAGAATTCTACAGAACATGTGAAGTTCTCCATCTTATATACAAAAGGAGATTGTTCTATCTTTCATACAATTTTTTAGCATGAGAGTTATGGTGTGCTATAAACTGTTATGAGTGTTGTTTTACAATACGAAGCAATGAATGAGAGAGCAATTGTTAAACAATGAAAACAGAATTGATTTTTATCCCTCAAATAATAAAGTACAGATTCAGATGTTTACTCTTAAAATGATCCCATAATAATTAATAATTTCACGTTCGTGGTTTAACCAAAACACAGATAAACAGTAATTTGCTACTCAGGAAAGTTATGGGGAAGAAAGAGCACTTTTAATAGGAAGTCTTCGCTTTTCTGCTCTTGTACATACAAGAGCCTTCACAGCTGCATCCCTGAAATAAGAACCCTCAAGCAGTGTGATTAAACAGCTCCTCAGCTGGCTCACTCAGCAGTGCAGCAGCTGATGCCGTGTCTTAGGTCTTGCCGCACGCTAGCCTGTCCCGGAAGAAGGCTTGGAAAGAAGCAGTCTTGAGTTCCTTGCACAGCACAGTAGCAGCACCTGTTCCTCCCGGTACTTTTAACCTGTCGGAAAATCAAGTTGGCTTTCATCTGTGACAGGTATAGGACACTGTTATCTGAGAACTTTGACTGCTTGACTCTCTGCTGACACTTCAGCTTCAATTCAAAGTACCTGTCACAACATAAAGGCCATCTTCACACTGAGCTTTCTAGATCTTTTTATCTACCTTGGCAGTCTGAATTCTGAATGTATGTGAACAAACTATGTGTATAGTTTTTTGGAGTCTGTACCCTAAGTCTGCATTCTAATGGCACATCTATTTGGATGATATGTGTATTCATCCAGTTTCCTCCTCTTGGGATGAAATACATGGCTCCTGAAACTTAAAGGAGAGGACTTCAGCTCATGGATTCAGGAGGACAGGTCGCAAATGGTTTGGCTTCAAAGAAGAAATGGCCTCAGCTTCTAGCAGTGAGGAAATAAGAAAGACGGAAGAGACGAGAGCACACTCTTCCACAACGCCTTGGTCCTCTCCAGCCAGCCCCCGGTCCTACCAACACATTCAGTCACCGAGTTTATCAGGGGATGAGCCCACCGATGAGTGTAGTGTCCCCACAGTCCAATCACCTTCCATACACATGAGACTTTTGTGCAACATTTTAGGTCTAACCGATCATTCTCCGACTCTGGTCCTCCAAAACAATGTTCATCTTATACAAAGTGCATTTAGTCCATTTTTAAGAGTCACCAATCCTAACAGTTCCAACATTTTTGAAAAGTCTATTTCCAAAATCTCCTCTGAGGTCAAGTTGAATTCTTAGCTGTGAGCTCCCAAAAACATAAAAAAGTTCAATATTCCCAACGTACAGAGTAAACATCGTGGTTCCCACGTTGAGAACAGAAAAAATGGAGGTGGAGTACGACAAAACCCACGATGACAAGATTAAGTCCTATAGCCCCGAGTCCAGCATCTTGGGCATGTTTTGGTAAGACATAAATTCCAAAGGATTGAGCTGACCAGCCTCCATAGGTAGTCATTGCCACCCCATCGCTTTTCTCCTGAGATGACCCTTTGCTGTGTGAAGCTTTCTGAGGAGACCCTTCATGTCCCGCACATCCACACACTCCTGGGGTCTCTGCCCCACCTTTGGCTTCAGTCTTTTAGCACTGCACTCTTAGGAACACACTGCCTCTGGCCGGAAACTTAAGTGAAAGCTTGCATGACCCTACAAGATCAGCCTAAAAGCAGCCAGCAACACCCATGCCACACCCCGGAGGCTGGGTTGCCTTGAAATTTCCTGCACAAAACATTTAGTCTACTGCTTTTAATATCAGGTTTTCAAAAACTCCTGGGACATAGGTAAAATTTAGGTAATTTTTCTGCCACAGCACAATAGAGATGCTTGGAGTCCAACAGCCCGTGGAATCTGTTCCCAACTGAAACCTCCTGAGCTTGTTCTTTGCTGTTTCCATTCCTGCAGCATCCTCCTCTTCTGCCCAGGACCAGCACTGCACATCAAGCAGTGCCCACAGCATTCCAGCTGTACTGCCACGTGTTCCCTAACGCCTTCCATAAAACAGCTGCAGGAGTTTCTGGCCTACATGGTTAAGGACAGTCACAGGGACCACACATCTCTCAGAACCAATTTTTTTTTTCTAGTACTGGGGATTGAACTCAGGACCTTGCTCTT
Source organism: Octodon degus (assembly GCF_000260255.1). Taxonomy (NCBI): domain Eukaryota; kingdom Metazoa; phylum Chordata; class Mammalia; order Rodentia; family Octodontidae; genus Octodon; species Octodon degus. Next base: position 977,846 of record NW_004524813.1, read on the forward strand.
GCCAGGCAGGTGCATACTATACTGAACTACCACCCTGGCCCTTCAGAATCAATTTTGTGCATTAGTTGCTTAGCTGTAGTTGGAAAAAGAAATATCTGACTCCAAAATACTTCATCTTAAAGGAAGAGAGGCTTTTTTGGTTCAATTCCTGTGGGTTCAGTGTACAGCGGGCTGGCCACGAGCATCAGTGGTATGGGAGAAAACCTGGGGCAGGAACGGCTCAGCCTATGGCAGTCAGGAAGCGAGGAAGAACAAAGCGAGAAGCTGTGACAAGCTGCACCCTTCCAGTGTGTGCTCCCAAGGACTTACTCCAGCCAGGCCCGCACTGCAGTACATTCAGCTGGGAACTCATCCGTGCATGAGTGTGCCTCAGCGCGTGGTGCCCTCCAGACCCAGCCCACTTTCCACAAGAAGGAAGCTTTGGGGGGGCATCTTACACCTAAGCCACAACTGTATGTATGTTGTGAACACACAAGGCAAAATATCTCATTGCTCATAAAAACTTTCTTACAGTGTTTTGTCTTTGCTAACTCTATGATAAAATTGCACTGATCACTCTTAATATTATTCATTTTTAAATTTTCTTTTTTACTGATTAAAGCTTTCTAGAACTATTTACTTATTTAGTGGCCAACTCAGCCCACCCTGGGGCTTGAAAAACTGGCTTTCCACATGCTGGAAAGTAAGACTAGGTCCAGGTCTATCACCATGTGCTAAACTAAAGTTAAAATGGATTAAAGATATAAACATTAAAGTAGAAACAATAGATCTACTAGAAGAGAAAGTAGGTAGATTTCTTGAAGACATAGGGGTAGACAGAGACGTCATGAACAAAAACCAAACTTCACAGGGACAAAGAATCAACATCTGAGATTTAATCTTACTGAAAAGTTTCTGCACATCAAAAGAAATCATAAACATGGTGAAAAGACAACCCATAAATTGGGAAAGAAATTCTTAGCCAACCGTCACTCAGACAAAGGACTTCTATCCAGAATATACAATGAACTAAAAAAAAAAAATTAGACCCCCAAATTCAAAGATTCAGTCCAAAAATGGACATCAGAGATTAATACAAACTTCTCAGAGGAAGAAATATAAATGGCAAATAAATACAGGAAAAAATGTTCAATAGCACTGGTCATTTGAGAGCTGCAAATTAAAACAACACTGAGATTCCATCTGACCCCAGGAAGAATGACTATCACAAAGATCTCTACTAATAAGCAATGCTGCAGAGGCTGTAGGGAAAAAGGAACCCTTCTCCCCTGTGGATGGCCATGTAGACTGGTACAACCACTATGGAAATCAGTGTGGAGAGTCCTCTAAAAGCTAGGATTGGAGGTCCCATTTAACCCAGCTATTCCCCTTCCAGGTAGGTATTTCTTCAGAAGAACTGAAAACATCATAGCTCAGAATTATGCGCTCACTCACGTTTATAGCAGTCCGTTTTGTCCTAGCTAAATCTTAGAAACAACCCAAATGTCTATCAACTAAGGATGGATAAAAAAGCATGTGGTATTTTAGTACAGTGGAGTATTACTCAGCTATAAAGAAAGATAAGCTTGAAGCTTTTATAGGCAAATGGTCTCAACTACAGGCCATATTCTTAAGTGAAATAAATCAGGCCTTCATGTGCAAACATCATATTGTTTCCTTAGAGTAAGAACCTGAAGGAGTAAATAAAACCTGAAGGGCAGAACAGATACTGTGAAAAGGGGAAAAATGAACATAAAGAATAAATACTTGGGATGAAAGAAAGGAGAAAAGATAGGGAAAAAGAAAAGGAAAGGGGGTAAATAATTGTGGATGTATATACACAGGATAACTAAGATGGCTGTACTACTAATTTCTATTTTATTATTTTGTTTTATTTTTATTTTTAAAAGAGAATACAAAATAATATTAAAAAGAAAATATTACCAATGATACAAAATTTCACTAAACAAAATAATATGATTTTGACAGTATTTGTTGCATTGCATAATATTCTCTTCAAATTAGTTGTTCAGATTAGCAGACACATGCATGCAAAACTGGAAAAAAAGAGAAAAATTTATAAGAAATTAAGAAGGGAGAAAAAGGAAAAAAATGAACAAAGAAGACAAAAATCACATGAAACATTAACTGTTCCTTTCAGTGGAAATCCACAGTACAATTATCCAAACCAGCCTGCTTACATATATAGATACAGCTCTTTCCCCACTCGCTCTCCTGTCTTTCTCTTCATCTCAGTAATTCTTTCCTTTTGAGCAGGTTTAGTTCCTTTCCCCAGTATACAATGTACCCTTCAGGTTTTATTTACTGTTTCTGGTTTTCACTCTAAGGAGACAGTACGATGTTTGCACATGCAGGTCTGATTTATTTCACTTAAGAGTATGTTTTCTAGTTGCATCCATTTACCGATAAAGGCCTCAAATTTATCATTTTAAATAGCTGAATAATACTCCATTGTGTAGAGGTACATCTTTATCCATTTCTCAGTTGACTGATCTGTGTTGATTCCAAGATTTAGCTAAGACAAATTGCGCTGCTATAAACATGGGTGCACATAAGTACTGTGGTGATGCTTTCCGTTCTTCTGGAAAAAAGCAGTTAATGCTAAAAATTATTTTGACATTTTCTGTATGTTTATATCTATAATCTAAAGAACTATATGGAAGAGAGCAGTGTGGCATATAACAACCACTGTGGATTACCAATCATCTTATTTCTAAAACTGTGCACCATTTCTAATGTCTTATCCTTTTTAAAAATTCTCTTTAAAATAAATAGTGACACCATGAAATTAATACAAGTTACCTTTAGCGTCTACAACTACAAGAAATGCTTCAAGTGATCACATTAGCTTCCAGACATGTATTAGTACAGTGCGCTGCTAAAGTGTACGTGTGTATTTCTGGATTCTTCTCTCTCTTAGATGGAGAGAGACGAGAGAGAGAGAGAGAGAGAGAGAGAGACAGAGAGACAGAGAGAGACACAGAGAAAGAGACAGAGACAGAGAGACAGAGAGGAGAGAGACATACATTGATTGACAGAGATAGACATTTGAAATATATTTATATATAAATAATACCTATACATATGAAATATATGTATATATATTTGAGATAAAAGTTTCTGTTTTGCATACACATATTCACATTTTAAACAATACTTCAGAACCCAGCAGTGTGAATATAATCAGTGTTAAACTGGATATGCAGGTAATGTCTATAAAAATGGAGACTCCTCTGCTTTCCACCCAAAATGTCTCGCAAATGATTGATGTGTTCAGAGGCAGGGCTTTCGGAAGGGAGTGAATCGTGGGCGATCTCCCCTCCTGAGTGGACTAATCCACCGATGAGCTCATAACTGAACATCCTGTCAGGACTTGGGGCCTGGTGGAACAATGGGGTCACTGGAGATAGGACATGGAAGAATATTTTTTTGTCTTTGTCTTTCCACCCTGTTCTTTGAGAATAATTTCTACATACTTTAGTTCTGATCAGGTTGTCACAGTAAAATTTATACCTGCTGCTGTCCCCTTGCAGTTGTTTCAATGTGTGTCAATATGTGTATGTTCAGTTACATGGCAAGCTCCTCAACAATGAGCTTGATATTTCTCTCAAAATTAAAGCAAAAGGAAACAGCAAAATAATGTTAGATGCAGATCCAACATCTAGTAAATGTCTACTGATCAATAGTCACAAAGAAAAAGCTAACCTCGTCAACATAGCATGTTTCCCGTGTAGATTTGGGAACATATCCTGGGAAACTGGTCTGCTGAAACTGCTGTCCTAACGCAGGCACCTGGGATAGCTTCCAGCCTCTACTGATTCTTCTCAAATAAGACCTCTCTGGACCCTAACAGCAAAGAGAAAGACCGAAGATTTCCCATTGCCCCAGAGACAAGAATAATGGTAGCTTTCTTCCTCTTGTTGACTGAATCTGTGATGAGGAGCTACACGTAGAGAAACTGCACTGAAATCAAGTCGCCCCAGTTGTCTTCATTATTGCCTGCCCACAACCGAGAGAGTCTTTACTTTGAATTCTGCACTTTGACATTCATAGTTGGGCTGTGTTGCAGGCAAGCAAGAAAGCAGCTTTCTTTTCCCACACTAATTAAAATGTAGAAAAGCAAATTTATACTTTGAGGAGGAAAAGGGTTAAATTCATCGGTAAAGTGGTTTAACATACCATAACTGGTAAGGTAGTCTAAAATATTTCCCTCAGGTAAAAGTTAGCCACTGCTACTACCAAATTTTAAAACATACATATGTAAGAGAAGTGTAGAAGTAGGTATTCCAAGCTCATGAGTACTTTCTGCCTGCACTTACACAAGTACACTGCCTGAAGTTCTGCCCACTGTGATGATTTCCCTTCACCACTGTCCTTTAGTGACATCCCAGAAAGGGGCTGTAATGCTGCAGCTGTCCACTTGTGGGTGGTGCCTGCATAGCGTGCAGAGCCATCTGTAAACCAGGCCCTTGTCTTCTCT
>NW_004524813.1:983085-1005241 GCF_000260255.1 Octodon degus
TCAAAATGAGAGATGAGAAAAAAATTTGGCTTATACTATTTCTATAATCAAAATGCAATAATCTTGTGTCATATATCTGATTTTTTTCCTTGAGAAGTATACGCTACTTTCTCTTAGTTCAATGAGAAGAAAGATCTGCACTAATAGTGTTTAGACAAGAGACCATGTCCCCATCCTGTACTATACATAACTACTATGAAGACAACAATATGCAATGTATTAATTATTGTAACTACCCTACTGGCAAAAAGATTAATTCATTGAGAAAAAAATTCTAAGATTTGTGTTGAAATATCTTTTAGTACATATTCTTAATACTTATTATTTTTAAATGTATTTGGTACAGGGTCTCACTACAAAGCTTGGGCTCCTAGTGATCCTCTTGTTTTCAGCATCCCCAGTTCTGGGACTGCAGGCGTGAGCCACAATGCCCTGCCTTGTTTGCTGGCTCATTGTGCCCCCGAGGCAGGCCCCGCACAGCACAGGCACCAGGGACTGAACTCTGCTCCCTGTGCAGGCCTAAGCAGGCTGTTAGTTTGCTGGGCTGTCTTGCCAGCCCTATGTTTATGAAGTTTTCACTTTCCCCTGTCTTCCTCTAACCGACCTTCACATAGACGGGTACTGTTTTGTGTGTTTCAGCGCACTGTTACTCCATACACATTTATAAAGTTGCTAAGTAAACTCTGAACGATTTACATGGGATAATTGGCCCTCGAGAAGCTTACTTCATCCCAAAATTCCTTAATATTTCATGAAAGTGTATTATAAAAAAACAACAATTTTAAATCTGTCATTTTTCCTTAAAGTTTTTAATGGTTTATGAGATTTTTAAAAGCATGGGTAAATTTGGTGATGAGAATCTTCTATCAATAGAAAAAGTAGGAAGTATAAACAGCAGAGGACTCGTTCATCAAATTATTGACAATAAAATTATCTTATCTAAAAAGGGACAAAGTGCCAGCGAGATAGCTCAGTGGAGTAAATGTCTGTCCAGGCAAGTGCAGGGACCACTGTTCGAGCCCCTGGCACCACATGCTGTGCCCGACCTGCCCCCGTGCAGAGCCGGCCGCAGGGACTGAGCGTGGTGGCACACACCTGTAATCCTAGCGCTGGGGGTGCTGCAAACAGGACGATCACTGCGTAGTGAGACCCTCTACCAAATGCATTAAAAGAAAAGAAAATAAACAAACCAAAAAAGAAAAAAAAACAAAGAAAAAGAAAATAAAAAAAGGATAAATTAAAAAAGTACTTTCACTATAAGAATATTTGAGGAACATACTAAATTTAAACTTAATATCTTCAGAAAAGTTTAGAAATTTCTATGATAGTAATAATTTAGATTAAGTTGTAAAATATCTATGTAAAATAGGGTGAAGACAATTTTATTGTAAAAATTAGCATATGTGAGCAATAAATGTCACAGCAAGTAGAGGAAAAACATTAAGTATTTCTGGAAATATGAATGGTCTATTGTCAATTCCTGCAAGTACAAGTGGCATTACAAATGTCAAATTGAACATTTCTGAAGTTAATTATTATAACAATATTGCAGAATAGAGTAGCTCTTTTATTAATTTTACCAAAGTGTAGGATATGAATTTCCAAAAAAGGAAATCTAGAGGAAAAAATATTTTAAAGTGATTATACTGTTCTTTAATTTACTGGGCAAATTGGCCTATAGGTTAGATAAAAAGTTGCAGAGAAAAATTCTTTCAAAATTAAATAAATGTGTAGACGCAGGTGCACTGACTTCCACATATGTTTTAGTTGTTTTGTTTTCTCACAGACTCAAGTGAAATAACAAGTAAAGTAGAACTTTACTAGAGCCGAGGAGAATGCCAGTAGAATGAGAAAATATTTTGTAGAAAAGTCTTTAGTAAGCAACAGTATCAGTTGTGAATATAGGTCAAGTCTTAACTTATCGGATCAGCTCTAAGAAGGGCCAGGAGGTAGCTCAGCGGTCTGAGAGTGTGCTGGCAAGCACAAGGATCCAAGCTTGATCTCCTGTACCACGCGTGGTGCTGGCCCCGCACAGAACCGGCCGCTGAAACTGGGGGGTGGGGGGGGGCATAATCCCAGTGCTAGGAAGGCTGAGACAGGCGGATCACTAAGAGTCTGAGTTGCATAGTGAGAACCTGTACCAAATAAATATATAAATAAAACATTAAAATATTCAAATCAACTATAAGAAAAATTCATACATGAATGACCTTTTACACTGAAAAGGAACCACATACTCACTTAAGAATGCAAGCATAAGGCCACATCAAATGTAAAGGCTACCTTATTGTTCATTCAAAGTGTATTATAAGAGTGTAGTAGTTAAGAAAATACCTTTCTCTTTAGAGAAAAGAATGCAAGCAGAATTCCTTAATCTCATTTATAACAGGGAGAAATTACTTTTTGAAGATTTATTTTTATATTTTTATCTTTACCACTTTAATGTCTTTTGGTGCTATGGTAAAAAGGTAAAAACTGTTTCTGAATCTTTTTCATTTTCTTTTTTAGAGAAAATAAAAATAGTAGAAAAAAGAACCCATTAGAAATGATACAGAACTTCACTTAAAACTTGTAGGAGCTCAACAATGGTTGATATATTGCATATTGTTGTCTTCAAATTAGTTGTTCCCTCCATCAGATGCTTTTAAGTATTAATTGTGATCTAAGGACAAAGCAAAAATATCTGTGAGAGTGAGCTACAAAGCTACAAAGTGGAAATCAAGTTTCCAGTAACGCTGGCCCTGCTTTCTTAGAGTGAGCTTTTAGATCTTTTTAAATGATATGGCATTATCTTGAAATGTGTATTTTTTTGTGTGTGGTTTTATTTATTTATTTTGTACCAGGAATCAAATTCAGGACCCCGTGCTTGTTAAGCAGGCATTCATGCCACTGAGCTATCTCCCCAGTGAAAAGTGTATTTTTATGTTCTAAATAAGCCAGTGTTTTCAGGCAATGACTTTCGTCATTGAATTTGAGTTTTCTCAGAGAACATTATCTGCGCATCAAACTAATAGCTGAAAGTTTGAAATAAAAATAAAATAGAGATTCATCAAAATATTATAAAAAGAAACTGAAGACCTCATTACTGAGAGATTATAATCCAATAAATAAACTGCAGTAACTGACAGCCTACTGCAGACTACATATCCACAGAAAAGGATTTTCCAGACCAGTGAGGGTACTTGAAAATTCAGGAAGATGCAAATATATAAATAAGCACCTGCAGATAGATTTAAATATAAGTAGAATAATTCAAAGCAAAGCAAGCTCATTTCCTTGAAAATCATATTAGTGTGCATTATTATCAAACATTGAACATCTTTTACTTACATACATCAATTAGTTTGAAATCAAGTTAAAATGAAAATTATTATGATGCAGCAATAAGGAAAATTTAGGGTAAAAGTTAATCCAACTACCATGAGCAAGTCTCTGTTCTGCCATGGTTACGAAAGTGGCTCTTTTAAATGATACAAGTTTAGAGTTGTAATATAGTATTTTTCAAATCAGTTATTTATTCATTTGGTACAGGGTTATATTGGTCAGCATTTACTTAGAGGAACAGATACAATACAAGGAACAGATACAATACAAGGAACAGGTATTAACACAAGATATACAGTGTATAAAGAATTACAAGATTGGCTTACAACCGTCAGCCGCAGAGTCAGGTGGAGGAGTGTGCAGAGGGCGTCTGCACACCCCAGACTGAGGAGTTCAGTCCCAAGGTCTGAAGCTCACTGCTGTGCTCCGTGCAAGTCCTTCCTCAGCCCCTTTATATGGTCTCTTCACGCTGAGTCACTCTGGGGGCAGAACCAACTGTGCCCCAGGGTGGGACCCCCACCAGCCGGAAGTGCACCGCGGAGTCATCAGGCCAAGTTGACACAGTGTATCAATCACCACAATCCACCCCTTGTCAACTTGGCATATTTTAAACCGGTCTCCAAATACAGAGGTATGCATATAATTACACCTAACATTGTTATAACTATCCTGCGAACAAACGGAAATGCGCTAATACCCAAAGAGGAGGTAAGTTTTCTTGGTTTATGCGTCAGCATTAACACAAGTTTGATAATCCTAAAATCTTGTACTAAATCTATCCCTATTACATTATAACAGAACCATATATGGGGGTGAAGTAGTACAGTTATAATCCCCTTTTCTGTAGCTGATCATGGGGTTGTAGCTGGTATTTAGAGCTACCTTCTTCTACTACCCATTCTGCATTCCCTTGGCCCTCAGCAAGTACGTCAGCAGGTCTGGGTTCTTTCCTTCATTCCTGAAGGCTCTGGACCATTTATCATCATGCCTGTATTAGAGTGTTGCAATTTTCCACTGACTTTAGAAACAGGGCATGGCAATACTGAGAGGCGCCCCAAGGTATCTCCTGCACTCCAGTATATTTGTCCTTTCCTCCATTGTGGAGTAATAATACAATTTCCCTTGATAGTCTGGGTCAGTCACCTCTGACAGCACTGTGACTCCCTTTTTAGCTTGTTTCCTCAGAGGCATGAGGAGACCCAAGTGACCAGGGGGAAATCTTAGCTTCCAGTTCAGTGGTATCATTGCTGTGCTTCCTGGTACAATCCTTCCCCCTTCTGGGACTAGGACTTCTAGTCCAGCAGAAGATAAGGCTGTGGGGTCAGGAAGCAAGAACTTTGCTAGTGGATCACTAGGAGTGATGGTGAGTGGTACCATTCCTACTCCCACCCCTTGATTCCTGGACCCATGAATCCTGGCTATGGAGACACAGTGCCATACAAAGGGCGCTGATTCAAAGCCTATACAGCCTTCTGAAGTACCTTACCCCAGACCTGCAAGCCATTGCCACCTAGTTGGCACTGTAACTGTGTCTTCAAAAGCCCATTCCACCTTTCTATTAATCCAGCTGCTTCTGGATGGTGAGGAACATGGTAAGACCAGTGAATTCCATGAGCGTGAGCCCACTGCTTCACTTCTCGGGCAGTAAAATGTGTTCCTTGGTCAGAAGCAATGCTGTGTGGAATTCCATGGTGGTGGATAAGGCATTCTGTAAGTCCACGGATGGTAGTTTTGGCAGAAGCATTACATGCAGCAAAGGCAAATCCATGTCCAGAATATGTGTCAGTGCCACTGAGGACAAAGCGCAGTCCCTTCCATGATGGAAGTGGCCCAATATAATCAGCCTGCCACCAGGTCGCGGGCTGACCACCCCGGGGAACGGTGCCACATCAGGGACTCAGTGCTGGCCTCTGTTGCTGGCATACTGGGCACTCAGCAGGGCTGTAGGATGAATGGGAGTCCATGTTGCTGGGCCCTGCATAGCCTCCATCCCTGCCTCCATGGCCACTCTGTTTATGGGCCTACCGGGTAATAACAAGGGTGGTTGAGGAAGGAGGCTGGCCACTATTCACAGAATGGGTCATCTTATCCACTTAATTATTAAAGTCTTCTTCTGTGATGTCACCTTTTGGTGAGCGTTCATATGGGAAGCAAATATTTTTTATATCCTTTGCCTACATGGAGAGATCTATCTACATACCTCTTCCCCAAATATCTTTGTCACCAATTTTCCAATCATGCTCCTTCCAAGTTCCCGACCATCCGGCCAAATCATTGGCTACAGCCCATGAGTCAGTATACAGTCGCACGTCTGGCCATTTCTTTCTCCAGGCAAAATGCACTACCAAGTACACTGCCTGAAGTTCTGCCCACTGTGACGATTTCCCTTCACCACTGTCCTTTAGTGACGTCCCAGAAAGGGGCTGTAATGCTGCAGCTGTCCACTTGTGGGTGGTGCCTGCATAGCGTGCAGAGCCATCTGTAAACCAGGCCCTTGTCTTCTCTTCCTCTGACAGCTGATTATACGGCACACCCCACAATGCCATAGGTACATGCTGGGAAACAGAAGGCAATATGGCAGGTGTAAAAGGTATCTGGGCAACTTCCTCATGTAATTTACTTGTTCCATGTGTACTTGCCCTGGCTCTGTCATGAATATACCACTTCCATTTAATGATATACTCTTGCTGTGCAGTCCAACCTTATGACTTGATGGATTAGATAATACCCAGGCCATGATAGGCAACTCAGTTCTCATGGTGACCTGGTGCCCCATAGTCAAGTGTTCTGTTTCCACCAAAGCCCAGTAACACACCAAGAGCTATTTCTCAAAAGGAGAATAGTTGTTTGCAGATGATGGCAGAGCCTTGCTCCAGAATCCTAAAGGCCTCCTCTGCAATTCACCTATGGAGGCCTGCCAGAGGTTCCAAATAACATCTCTATCTACCACTGACACTTCAAGTACATTGGATCTGCTGGGTCATATGGTCCCAGGGGCAGAGCAGCCTGAACAGCAGCCTGGACCTGTTGCAGGGCTTTTTCCTGTTCTGGGCCCTGCACAAATTTAGCAGCTTTCTGAGTCACTTGGTAAATGGGTCAGAGTAAGACTCCACAATCCAAATAGCCCTACTAAGTGCTGTGTCTCCTTTTTGGTCATAGGGGGAGCTGGATACAACAACTTATCTTTTACCTTAGAAAGAATAGCTCTACATGCTCCACACCACTGGACTCCTGGAAACTTCACTGAGGTAGAAGGATCTTGAATTTTTGTGGGATTTATCTCCCATCCCCTGGCACTCGAATGCTGCACTAACAAATCCAGGGTAGTTGCCACCTTCTGCTCACTAGGCCCAATTAGCATGACATCATCAATGTAATGGACCAGTGTGATATTTGGCAGAAGAGAAAAGCGATCAAGATCCCTACAAACTAAGTTGTGACACAAGGCAGCAGAGTTAGTATACCCTTGTGGTAAGACAGTGAAGGGATATTGTTGGCCTTGCCAACTGAAAGCAAATTGCTTCTGATGGTCCTTATGTACAGGTATGGAGAAGAAGGCATTTGCCAAATCAACAGCTGCATACCAACTACCAGGGGATGTGTTAATCTGCTCAAGCAAGAAAACTACATCCGGTACTGCAGCTGCAATTGGGGTCACCACTTGATTCAGTTTATAGTAATCTACCATCATTCTCCAAGACCCATCTGTCTTCTGCACAGGCCAAATGGGAGCACTAAAGGGAGATGTGGTGGGGACCACCACCCTGCATCCTTCAAGTCCTTGATGGTGGCACTGATCTCTGCAATCCCTCCAGGAATGCGGCACTGCTTTTGGTTCACTATTTTACCAGGCAAGGGCGACTCTAAGGGCCTCCGTGTGGCCTTTCCAACCATAATAGCCCTCACAGGGCAGCTTAGGGAACCAGTGTGAGGATTCTGCCAGGTACTAAGTATGTCTATGCCAATTATACAATCTGAAACAGGGAAAATAACTACAGGATGGATCCGAGGACCTATTTGACCTACTGTGAGGTGAAACTGTGCTAAAACTCAATTGATCACCTGCCCTCCATAGTCCCCTACTCTCACTGGAGGACCACTATGGTATTTTGGTTCCCCTGGAATCAGTGTCAGTTCAGAGCCAGTGTCTAATAATCCCCAAAATGTCTTATCATTCCCCTTTCCCCAATGTACAGTCACTCAGGCAAAAGGCCTTACATCCCCCTGGGTAAGGATAAGAGGAAGACTGACTGTAAAAATTCTGGGGACATTAGGATCCTTCCCCAAGGAGATCTGGCCTCCCCATCTTTCAGAGGGTTATGGGTCTGTACCTGGCTCAAATCTGGGAACTGGTTGAGAGGCCGTGATTGCCTATTACCATGATTCGAAGTAGGTCTCTGTTCTTTTGCCCCATTATTCTTCCAATTATATAAATCTAGCAAAAATTTTGTAGGCTTCCTATCTATTTCATTTTTGGGAAAACCATCATTAATCAGCCAACACCATAGGTCTATGCATGTCAGATTATTCTGGTCACTGTTTTGCTTCTGCCATCCACAGTGATTAAGTGCTGCCACTTGACCTCTGCCATTCCGGGATCCAATTAAGCCCATGGTCCTTAAGTTCCTTAATTGAGTAACTGCAGCCCCCACTGTAAGGTCTGGTGTGCAAAGAGGAGCAATGACAGGGCTCTTCAGGGATGCTGGTGCTCCCCCCACAAATCTGTTTCTCAAGGTATTAGTGAAGTGTATGTTTTCAGGATCACCCTGATGTGAAGAGTGAGGCTTCACATGACAGATCCACTCCAGCATCCCCATTATCCTAAGCCTCTGAATCCCTTCATCAATAGTAAACCATGGAAGATCAGGCATCTCTAGCTCATTCACAGTGGGCCATCTTTTGAGCCATACTTCTGTCAACCATCCAAATAAACTGTCAAAACCTTTCTGTACTCCATGAGCTGCAACATTGAATTCAGAATCCCTGCTTAAGGGGCCCATATCAACAGACTCAGCCTGATCCAGGGGTATGTTTTGCCACCATTATCCCACACTCATAAAATCCATTCCCAAGCTTGCTCATTAGGCCTCTGTTTATAAGAGTTAGAAAACTCAAGAAGCTTTTGAGGAGAATAATGGATCTCTTCATGGATCACGTTATGTATCTCTCCCTTAGGCAACTTCTGTGATTGAAGCCTGCTTATGGGCCTAGACGCAAAAGTGGGTGCTGAGGGAGGGTCCTGAGAAGTCACAGCATTATCCTGTTTGTTCCATATGGGATTGGTGTGTCCAGATATATTAGGAGATAGTAACATGGCAGAGGGTGAAGGCAGTGATTCCCCTGCCACAGTGGACAGGGAATTCTCTTCCTCAGGCAACATAATCTCATTAGCATCTAAAAATTCGCCTCCTCAGCCTCCTCAGGATTCTCCCACATATCTCCATTCCAATTTATGGGGTCCCATTCTTTTCCAATCAGTGCCCTCACTTTTGCTTCAGATACCCTTTGAGGCAGAGTTTCTAATTTATGTTGCAGTTCAGCCATTCGAATTATGAGGGATTGCATTTGGGTTTCTGCAATCTCGCCTTGTGGCAAAAAGAAAGGAGATTTTCTATCAGGACACACTTAGAAACTTTTAATTTTTTTTTAATCTGGGTCTGAAGGTGGGAAATTGAATCTGTGAGCTCCTTATTTTCACGCATAAGTTTGTCCACTGAGGCTAAGACCAACCAACCAGCATCATTATATTCCCTACTCCACCAAAGACGTTCAAAATTTTTATGTATGGAATTGCTAAATTCCTGACATCTCCCAAGTGGTGAGTTAGGATAATCAAATCGATCAATACGGCGTATTACTTTAAACAGCTCACACCAAGGAGTGTGAGTATGGTCCTTAAGATCAGGAGAGACCATGGTGTCTTTAGGTCTCATCAAATCTGAGAGCCAGCTCCAGGCACTCTTAAAGCCATTTTAAAATGCCATCATTATATTCTGTTTCTCTAGAGCCACTCCCGGTACCATAGTCTGTACTGGTCAGGGCTTTCCTTAGAGGAACAGCTATGCAGCTGGACTCAGAGAGCTTCTCCTGTCTCAGCCTCCCCAGCACTGGGACTGCAGGTGTGCCTCCCACGCCCAGTCTCAGTGGTGGGCAGGGCGGTGGCACAGTGTTATGGTTGGCATGTGTTTATCCCCCCAAAGGCTCATGCAAAACTCTAGACTGCTAGAGTTCGTGATTAACTCATGACCCACTGGGATTGTGGGTGTGAGTGCTGCACCCAGCCTGGGCCGGACAGCCTGGATGCAACTTAAGGGAGGCAGACTTGCTCTCTGTATCCATTGTTGCTGTTACTCCCCTTTGCTGTTTTGCTGTCTTCTGCCACCGTGAACTGCTGCCCTCTGCCATGTGCCGCTCTGCCTTTGAGCCAGCTGAGTATGGACTGAAACCTCCACTAACTGTGAGCTAAGTAAACCTTTCCTTCCTTCATTTTGGGTGTTGGGTATTTGTCCCAGCAACGAGAGAAGAGTAAATGAGACACACAGCATGCAGTACTGGGAATCAAACCTAGGTCCTTGCCCTTGCCAGGCAGGTGCTTAGACTGCTGAGCTATCGCCCCAGCCCAGGGTTGCTAATAATGGGGGTCTTTTCCTTGTACATGCAGGAATTTTCTTCTTTTCACACTTGGATAATATGATTTGGATAATTTATTTCTTTTAAATATATTGGTAGAGGGGCCGGGGAGACGGCTCAGTGGAATAAGCGCTTCCCTGGCAAGCGCAAGGGCCTGAGTTCAATCCCTGGTTCCACCAAAATAATAATAATAATAATAATAATAATAATAATAATAAAATAAACTGGTAGAACTCAATGTACAGCACAGACTTAAAGAACTGGAAAAATTTCAAAGTTTCCTATCTTTTTATTACATGTTTACTTTTTCTTCGCTGTTTTGATTCTTTTTTTTTTTTGCAGAACTAGGGATTGAACTCAGACCCTTGCACTTGCCAGGTAAGTGCTTATTCTACTGAGCCATCTCCCTGGCCCCTTGTTTTGATTCATTGATATGAATTAATTTTGTATGATTAACTTTTAGAAAAAGTTCACCTAACAATATTTCCAAATCTGAACCATTTAAGCGCATTTTGAATTTTATAGTTATATATATATATATATACCAAATTAATAAATTTGTTTTGACCAAGACAAAAAATAAACCTTGATTTTCAAATCAGTACAAATGAGAATTATAGCAAATAATGTAGGGATATGAGGGCTTAAAATAAGCTAGTAAGGCAAAATAAAGATATTTGCATAGTCTGAAGCACTTCTCTCATTGAAAACCCCAGTCTGTGTCCCCCTCCCTTCAGTCTGGCCCAGCCAGGGAAGGAATACCCAACAGAGTAGGACAGAAGGGATGAGCGTCCGGGTCCTGGCCCAGCCTCTGAGAAAATCCACTTTCTACTTTTGTCTTGATGCTCTGTCGCTATACAGAGCTATTATCAGGTGAGACTGCAAAGCTGTGGGGAAGACTGAGACAGCCACATGGAGAAGTTCTGGAGAGAGAGTGATGTGAAGGAGGCAGTAGGGAAAGAGTGGAGAGACAAGGGTAGAAGGAGGGAGGGAGGGAGACGAAAACAGGGCTAACTCCCACACGCCCCAGTCTCCAGTGAGTTCTCTATCTCAGCTGATGTTCTGGGTTGTAGAGGAGAGCCTAGCTGCTTCTCCTATGCCTCATTCAATACCTGATTTATAGCTTGTGGGGTGTAAAGGAACCCCCACATATGGGCAAGACCAGTTGGTTACTATTAGTATAGCCCTCATGGGTACAGCAGGAGGATTCTTGAATATTGCAAGTTTTAGGACCCAGAGAGGGACCATACATCTCGCAGCTACCTCCATTTGCCATGTGAAGAGTGACAGCAAAAAAGGACCCTTCACTCCCGTTCTCACCAGTAACTGGAGTCTGCAGCAGGACTGCATGATGGATGCTTTAAAATACAATGTTGTTGAAGATGATAATTACCATACATCATTAACTAGGTAGGAAATTATCAAGGAATTATGGACAATAGACATTGTAATAGCTACATACATTCAGGCATGACTAAATTAGATAGGACAAAATTATTTCATCCATCCACCTGCTGTGGTTTATACCAAACATCACAAGAATAAAGGGACATATGGAAATAATGACTGCACTGATTGCTTTCCTTAAATGTCCTTGTGTGAAAGGGAAGGACCAAATGCAAGTTCTAGCAGCAGTCTGCTTTTTCCAACTGAAACTTAGCCAAAACGATTAATTCACATTGCCTTCAAACATGAAAAATTGCCAAATACCTCTTCAGTGAATATTCTACATTGTTCCAGTTATAGATTTAAGATTGTCTGTTACTGAAAGTTTAAGAAAATGTTAACTTAATTTCAGTTCTTACTTTTTCAATCATTCTGTGGGACAGTTGATATTTTTAATAGTACCTGAGTCAGGAATATCTAATTAATACACACACACACACACACACACACACACACACTGAATATTAATCATTTAGAACATATACAAATTCAGATAACAAAATTTTAAGAATAAACACCTAAACATACCCAGAGTAGAAAATATTTACCAGGAAAGTTTAAAGCATTAATAAGAGATATTTTTAAAATATCAAAATTTACAGTAAGCAAATATTTCAAATTTTCCCACTGACATACTGAAGTAAAATGAACAGAATCCTTGTAGTAACAAGCCTCAGACCCTAGAACTTAAAAAAAAGGTAATACTAATTCATTTTAAAATACTTATGACTAAAACCTATTTAGTTTCAAACTCACATGATTTTACTTTTATTCAGAATAGTAAAATTATCCTTTTAGATGAGTGTCTGATATGATCTTGTTTTTACTTTCCCTAACATTATATCAGGACATATTCTACAAGGTCATTGCAAATTCTAAAACACAGCCAAATTCTGCAGCAACATAAATGTTTTTATGAGCAGCAGGTGTATTCTTCGAAAGACTGTAACGCTATTAGCCGCTCAGTAAGGAGTACATAATTATAGGCTGTTAGCTCAGCCTCCCTCATAAGAGTCCTGAGGAAGGACGTGTGACGCTATTAAGACAAACGCACTTAGCAGAGTATCTTATATAAATGCTTTATGAGGAGAGATTCATTTCGACTTTATCTCATTAAAGTAATGAATTTAGCCTTTTGAATTTGAATATGCTCATCTAAAAGGATAATTTTACTATTCTGAATAAAAATAAAATCATGTAAGTTTGAAACTAAATTGGTTTTAGTCATAAGTACTTTAAAATGAATTATTATTGCCTTATGCTTTGTAAGTTCTGGGGTCTGAGGCTTGTGACACCATTGTATGATCTAGTACATGTGTCTGCCATCTAAGAATTTAATATCTGTCTCAATGAATGATTGACTGACTTCTTAAAATATTTTATAGGATGTTATGGTTTGTGTCTAGTTGTCTCCTCTAAAACCTCATGCAGTCATGGGGTGGGGACTTCTAGAGTTTGTGATTAACCCCCGGTGCACTGGGATTATGGGTCTTAGTACTGCTGGGATTATGGGTGTGAGTGCTTCTGTTGTAGGCAGCTGAGTTAGATAGAAATATTATAGGCAGTCAGACAGGGCCAGGCTCTCGAAGGAGATACCACAGAAGACAAGATATCTTGTCACTCTGGGAGGCACAGATGCTCCCGCCTGGGCCTAAAGACCAGAGATCAAACAGATGCTGACCTCTCTAAAGATTGGCATCTGAGATTGATCATCACCTGAGGGAGCCACAAGAATCATCAGTCTGACTACTATGGGATGGCTAACTGGATGGTTACCTCATAAAATCTTGTTCTACATTCATGCCTGCTTGCTATGTTACTCACTTCCTCATTTGGTCCTGGACTTAATCAATTTTATCTGAGCAATGTTGCTTGCAATCCCATTGGGTAACCAGAGTTTTGTCACACCCCACATCCACCTAAGCGAGTGCCCATGTTCTTTACCACCTTAGACCTGTCTCACTGCATGGTTTTACTCTATAGAAGTCCCTGGAAAAGACAGCTTCCCAGGGAACAACCAGCTGAGGCCCCTCCTGTCCCTCTCTTGGACAGGAGCTTTCTTTCATTCAATAAATACGTTCTGCTCATAACCTCCGTTTGTTCCTAAAATTCATTCTTTGGTTTTAGAGAACACGAACTTGCAGGTCAGGCTGGGAGATGATCTTTTCCCTGTGTCACTTGGAGGTTCCCCATATCACTTGGAGGTTCCCTGTGTCACTTGGAGGTCACCCAACTGAGGTCAGTTTTTCACCCTGTATAGCTTCCTCCAGCCTGAGGTGGATAAGCCTGAACATAACATAAGAGAGACAGAGAGACAGACTCTTTCTCACTGCTGTTGCTGTTCCATCGCCGTGAGCTGCTGCCCTCTGACCTGCGCCTCTCTGCCTTGATCTGGCTGAGTGCGGACTGAAATCTCCAGAAACTGTGAGCTAAATAAACTTTTGCTTCCTTCATTTTGGGTGTCAGGTATTTGTCCCAGCAACGAGACAAGAGTAAATGAGACACAGCATGTGACATTTTACTTGCTCACTTTCAAAAACGGTTTGTTATTAGACTTCCATGAGATCACCTCCAGATATCAGATTAAGTGAGAGACTAGTTTTACTGTTTTGTTGGAACTATTTTTTCCATCACTACCATACCCGTTAAATAATGTAAAATTTTCTTCTAGATTTAAAAAGAACAAATGTCACAATTGTTTCCAGTTATACATCATTTGTGTGGCACGGGATATTTGAGATGCTCAGTGAGCTATATCTGGGTTGGATTAGCAACCGCAGAGACCCAGCGCATAGCCTTGGTCTCCATGGGGCCGATGGCACACCCAGAAGGGGCCCCATGCTCTGTCCCAGTTGAAATTCCTTAGGTCACTGGGCAGGTTCCTGAAGGAGGCAGGCAGGCAGCTTCATCACTCTCAGTCTGCCTCTTGACTCATGATACAAACAGTTTAACCTGAAGAAGGGTCCTTTCCCCTGACATCTGCCATCCTCCTCAGAAGACCAAGTCACTGGGGCCTAACTTGAGCTGGAACTTCAGGAAGAAGGAGCTATACGAGCCTTATTTTGAGTAAATCAATTGCCTCACGTGTCTTATTGTAGTAATCGAAGCTGACATATGTCTATTTGTTACAATGGGTTCTTTGACTTATACATAAAACAATTTTTTAAAAATTCATACAAATAGAATCTACTTTTATAATTTTTGTTTCTTAGATTCCTTACTTTAGATTTAAGCTTGATTTAAATAAGCAAAACTATATAGTAGAAAAGCAAAGTGATTTAGTAAAAAAATTTACTTTGGAACTGAAGATTGATTGTCTTTTATACTCATTCTGAAGGTAAATCACAACATTTCAAAGAAAAAGAATATGCATAATTTCCAAATGATATCTTCCTTCTATAACGAATGAATAAACTAAAACACAGATTTATGCTTCTGTAATGTCATAATTTGCCAATAATAAATTTAGGAAGAAAATGGAATTTTTCAAAAAGTTTCACATAAACCATTATTCCTAAGCAATATGCAACATTGAACTTAAACAAGTTCTATGATAATGCATGTTTGACTTCTCAGGATCAGAATCCACAGCAATGGTGAAAGTGAAAGAGGAAGGAAAACATCTGTGCAAGTCAAGGTGTGCAAGGTGGAGGTGTGGCGACAGGCGTGTGGAGTCCCAGCACGTGGGTGGGTGGAGTAGGGCAATCACTAGCTTGAGTCCAGTTCGGGTAACATAAGAGCTTAACATGGCTCCGTGTGTGTGTGTGTGTGTGTGTGTGTGTGTGTGCGTGTGTGTGTGTGTGAAAGGCTGCAGATATATTCAGTGTGACGTTTCTGTGTTCAATCACCAGTGACACAAAGTTTTTTTTTTTAAAGTTCAAGAATAGGCATGAAGTGATTTCAGGCTACAATACACATGCATTGAGAAAGACAAAGTTTTTAAAATTAATTTTATTGACAAATAGCAATGAGAGAGTTTCAAAACAGGTTAGTAGGACAGTTGCAATAATTAATACATTGCATATTGTTGTTTTCATAGTAGTTATTCATAGTACAAGATGCAGACATGATATCCTGTCCAAACACTGTTAGTACAAATCTTTCTTCTCATTGAATTAAAAGAAAGTAGCTGTATATCTATCTATCTATCTATCTATCTATCTATCTATCTATCTATCTATCTCACTACAAAATGGCCCTTCATTTATATCCTCCTTTTTTGTTTAGTTTTGTAAGAGATGGGTATTCTGAGAACTTAAGAATTAAATAACGAAGAGAGGGCAAGGAGGAAAGCTAGGAAACATGACAGAGGCAAAGACATACATTTATATGCACAAAATGGGTAAGGCAATAATCTTGTGCATCTTCAGCAGGTTTTTGAAAGTAGTAGTTAATTGGTAGGATTCTCATCTTGAATAACTCTATGTGCTGATACCTGTGAACTAAGCAACTGCACTGAAGATAGCAATGTGGAATGCTAGAGTCATGGTTGGAATGCCTGTCATTCTGGTCTTCTAAATACGTACTGCTTGTCTTGTCATACCAATTACTGCTATACTGTCTCTCCAGAAAGACAAGGTTTAGGAAATAGTGTTGAGTAGGAAATGCCCCTGGCAGCAGCTCAGCTC
Organism: Octodon degus; assembly: GCF_000260255.1. Classification (NCBI taxonomy): domain Eukaryota; kingdom Metazoa; phylum Chordata; class Mammalia; order Rodentia; family Octodontidae; genus Octodon; species Octodon degus. The sequence goes on from NW_004524813.1 coordinate 999,114, forward strand.
TGAGAACATCTTGGCCAGGTACTCTGGAGCCTGAGGTAGACTGCGTCAGGCAGGAGTTCTGCATTTGCTGAGAAAGGCCAGTTGCTGGTGGCTTGGGCTCACACACAAGGGGGCTGTGAAGGGAGTGTGGTGGTGTACCCTGGCATCATAGCAGCTGCCAGAGACCTTGCTGGCAGCAAGTTCTGTCTTGGGAGAACACTTAATGCTGCCACCTAAATTCAATACATTGGTAAAGTACCAGGTTAAAGAAAAGTAACTTGGTGACTCGGCTGCAGCTTTTCCTTGAGCATATAGTATGTCCAGTTGACCACAACACATCAGAGATGGGGATACGCACTCTAGCCTTCCAACTGCTTGAGCCCCACCGTGGGAGAACATCTACCAAGAGTAGCTCTTCCATCACACCTTGTAGAATATTAAGATACAATAAATTGATATAAATTCAGAGCTATCATGAACAGTGTTTTGTTTATTGATTTTTTTCTTGGGTCCAACTTTTTTTTCAATAATTTTATTGAGAAACAAATAGCAATGAGACAGTTTCAAATCTGGTTAGTAGCATAGTTTCAATAATTAATACATTGCAAATTGTTGTCTTAGTGGTGATTCATTGTACAAGATGCAGACATGATATCCTATTTACAAACACTACTAGAACAAATCTTTCTATTCATTGAATTAAGACAATGAAGCTGTATATCTATCCTAAATACTTTGAATATACAGGGGGGTCTGCTCCTTAGCTCAGTTCTTTAAGTGGCTGCTTCAACAAGGGCTCAGGTTGCTGTGGTTCGATCTCCACAACTCAAGCAGGCCAAACCTGCCCTGAGGTCATTCGGAGCCAAAAAAAAAAAAAATCCTATTTTGAATATACCGATACAAAATGATTGATCATTTGTATCCCCTTTTTTTGGTTTAGTTTTGTCAGAGAAGGGTATTCCATTGTCATTTAATTGTTATAGGTGCAAGAATTCAGCAAAATAGTCCAATATAGTCCAGTAGTCCAAAATAGTAGTGGGTTTTCCATAAGACCAGCAATGTCAGAAGTCGTTGACTTGAGCTTTTTACAGCTCAGCATATTTATACAGCTTTAATTTTTATACTTTGTTTTTATACTTTTCTGCTGGATGGTTAAGATCAAGATAAAGCAAGACCTATATAACAAGAAATGTAGCTTTTGTATCTGACAAGGTCAGTCAAATCTTCTCAGGATTTACCCTGAAACCCTGTATCACAGTTTGTACATCCTTTGTCAGTGTCAGCCATGTGGATGAGTCATGGCCATTGCTTGACCAATTAGCTCTCTGCGAAAGCCTGAGAGAATGTTTTCTCTCCATGTGACTCTTGTTAGGCACACTCTACATATCGATGACTTCCTTCTGTGGCCCTATAATCTCTTTGATCAGAAAATTTGGGACACAACTGAGTCACATGATGTTACAGTACAGGTTCTCCTATGTCCTGAGTCTTCACTGACTTTGAAAGGCTAGGGCCAAAATGCTGGCTGTCCTTGCAGCCCTCCTTTTTGTCTGCAAACTTATATTGTTAACCCTCCAGAAGAGAAGCTTATTGTTATTACCCTACAACCTAGGCAATTGAGCTTAATTAACCTCACTATCTATCTGAACATCAAACATCTTAGGCATGACATGAAACAGGTATTTTTCATCAGGTATTGATATGTTAAACTTTAAGTCTCTACAGAATACGAAGAAAAAAATTAAAAAATAAAAATAAGTTTAAAAACGTAGGAACCACTACATATTTTTATACAGAAGTTTAGAAATCCAACCATACACAACATTGTAGCAGGGCAGTCCAGCAACACCCCTTTTCCTGTCTTCTGCCTTCATTCACCACCCCCTTCCTTTTTAAACAAACATCTACCAGAGAGACAGCCCATCAGCAACCGGCATGTCATGACAAGCAGCATGTATTCAGAAGACCAGAATGACAGGCACTCCAAACGTGACCCTACTATTACACATTGCTATCTTCAGTGCAGTTGCTTAGTTCAGAGGTATCAGCATATATACTCAGTCAGGGTGAGAATCCTATCAATTAACTACTAGTTTCAAAAACCTGCTGAAGATTCTCAGGATCATTGCCTTATCCAGCTTGTGTGTATAGATTTATGGCTTTATGAACAGTGTTTTAATGTGAATATAGTGATGGCTTATTCTACCATTAGGTTGTGTTTATTTTTTTGTTTTTTTCTCTGTATAATTCCCTACATCTTTCATAGAGGTATTTTCTATGCTAAATTTTGTGTTTATATTTTTCCTTGTTTAAATAAATAAACTTAATCACAAGTGTAAGATTCCATAAATAATGTATTAGTTAGTTTTCATGTCTTTGAGTTTTCTACGAATCTTGTTCTACTCTGTGTATTCTTCTGGGGCTTCATTTGTTTCTAAGGCTTATTATTTTGTGGCCTTCTGTATTCATTCATTTCACTAATATGAATTATTCATACTTTAATATGCTATAATTTATTTGCCCATTTTTCAAAAGATAAAAAGTTGGATTTTCTCTGAACATTTTAGGTATTACCTTGATTAAATATCTTGAATTTTTAGGATATATGTCCAGCAATGAAATTGCTGGTTGACTGGCTACAGATAAGTAGAAGTGTATGGAATTATCTTTCAAAATGATTTATCAGTTTTTAACCAGGGTGGCAATGTATGAATTCTTAATTATATCATCTCCAATTCTTAGAAATGTCAGTTCTTAATTTCTGCCAGTCTGTTACATGCAAAATGCTTGCTTCTGTAGCCTTCTTTGGCACTTTCCTTTTTACCAAGAAAATTTGAGTGTATTTTTTTATATAAATCGATATATAGTTCTTATACATGTTTTATTGGCTTTTGTTAAAATAAAAAAATATTTTTTAAGATAAATGTTAATTGTTTCATGGGATTTAATCATGCATTTGAATGCTCATCATCGGCTAGGTGTGTACACGGCAGTCATCTTCCTATAATTTGCATCTCATCCTTTATCATTTTAATAGACTATAGGGGCGGGAGTCCTCCCTTTTTTTTTAATGTACATAGTGGTACAGGGTCTCACTATTCAGCTCGGACTCAGCGACCCTCCTGCTTTCAGCCTCCCCAGCGTTGGGATTACAGGTGTGCACTAGCACACCCAGCCTGGGTGGCCAGCTCAGCATGCCCCGGGGCCAGGCTGCTGAGGCGTGTGTGCTCAGGATCAAACCTGTCCCTGTGCTTGCCAGGCAGGCACTTAGGCTGCTGAGCCACCGAGCCGGCCCTTGGGTCCTCACTTTGTACTGTGCCTCCGCGGAGCTGTCCAGTGGGTCCCCTCGGGCGCTGAGGCCATGTGCCAGATGCGGCATGGAAGGGCTGCCTGCCGCTGCAGCAGGCCAGTGCTGAGACCAACAGCACGCCCGGTGAGGACGGATGGGAATGGAGCACGTGTTAGCTTTTGCACTGACTCTCGTCTTTTGCTTTTGCTTTCATTCTTTACCTTAGAGCATGATAAAACCAGTGAGTGGCACAGCAAAAGTGGGTGGCGGCACACAGGTCATTCGGTGCTGCGTGTCACCCTCCCAAACTCATTTACTCTTCAAGCTGGACTTGGCTGAGACATTCTCAGTTAGGAGGCAGAAATTTCTTTTACATCTTCCTAGGAAAACCTGAAGGACACAGGGTCATTTGGAAGAAAGTAACATATATTAAGAATACTTTAATTATATTCATCCTTAAAATGAATATAATTAAAAATATCAGCTTTTTTTATGGCAAAGAATTCCATTTATGATATGCTTACCTTACTTTGATGAAAAAAACTCGTGATATTCTATTAAATTTTTGAATTTCATCCTTCTGGATTTTTTAAAGTTCTTCCCAAAACACTTATGAAATTAGAATATTTGAAGCTAATTTCTGTCAATTATAGGACACAGTGGTACGGTTTCTCTTTTTGCTCTTTTTCAGGACAGACTGCTCAATACCATGTAGCAAATAGACCATTGGTTCTGCGATGACCTGCAGCACCACGCCGTCTGCGTACCTGAGGAATGTACACACGTACAGCTGTTTCTGTTTGATAAAATGCCAACTTGTTTCACTCTGGAGCCCTCAGCCTTAACAGCTACACTTCAGAATAGCTCTTTAGATGCACCAAGATGTACAACATTAACTTATTTTCATTGTTTTTTATGTCCCCCTCTTTATTTCTACTATCGTTTCTAGAATTGGTTTATCAATTTCCACAAAAAAGACCTACTGAAATTTTTTATTCTAAAGTCACATTGAGATTATTTGTAGAAAACTGACTTTTGTATGATAACCTGTTCTTTTATGCATGCCTGTGGACCTACCAGAATACTTTTACTGAATCCCTACAAATCCTTATTATTGCTTTCCTTATATTGAAAAATATTTGATTTGCTCCCAAATACTTTATGAGATTAATTTGATATTGCAAATGTAATTTATTTGAAAATTGTATTTTCTTTTTGCTACTGGTGTATAGAAATGCAATTGAATTTTTATAGCCAGAAGTTTTGTCAAAATTTTAATATTTAAATGACTTGTAATAGATTTAGGGACAATTTCTATTCACGAAGATGTCATATGAAATAATACAAGACTTTTTTCAATTCACATTTAAATTTATTTTATGTAATTATGAAACGGATAAGTTCTCTAATATTTAGTAGAAACACTGATCGTGGCATTTTTGTGTGATTTTTTCTTTTAAAATAATTAGCTGGGCATTTTCTTATGAACCAGGATATTTGCTTGATTTTAATTACATTCAGAAAGTTATGTTTGGGCATGGGAGATAGTTCAGTGGAATAGGTGATTGCCTGGCAAGCGCAAGGTCCTGAGTTCGATCCCTGGTACCAAAAAAAAAAAAAAAAAAAAGGTTATGTTTCTAGTTTCTTAAGAATTATACCTAGGAAGTATGAAATATGTCAAATGACTTTCTTGTATCTATTGAAATGATTATATGAATTGTCTCCTTTAACTGCTAATATGTTAAATCACATTTATAAATTATAAGATGAGAAAACTCCCATGAATGTTTTGAAATGAATAGAACAATCAGTTTTTCATTTGTTTTTCTGTATTCTGCTGGGTTGTGCTAACAGTTATTTTAAGATTTCCTGCCATGCACTGATGGGAGCTAAGGCTGGAAGTTGAAGCAGTCCAACTACCCAGTCTTGGGAAAAACACCCCGCCTGCATGCTGTGGGCTGCTAGTTGCTGGGCAACCTTGTGTCTCGCAACTTCATAAAAGTATAAATGCAGGCTACTACTGTTCAAGGTTCATTTCCCCAGTCAGGCAGAAGAGTGAGCACCTAACCCAGCTCTTGTCTTCTTGTCTATCTTTTTTCATTCCTGACCCTGTTTCTCCCTTGATACAATGGACCACACTGGGAGACCAAAGGTTCCGTCACAGGCATGCACATGAGAGCAGATAGAGGCCGAGCCCATCCTCACTGGGAGCCCATTCAGGCCAGAAGCCACAGCTTAGCAACCTGGTTACTTTTTAAAAAAAGCTTTAGCCCTCAACATGTTTGCTCTGGGGATTAGGTTTCAACATGAAATTTATAAAACATCCATACTGTAGAGTATTTTCTGTTATCCCTGTTCCTTTTGTTTCTTCTACTAAATTCTTCAGTGGGATAATTTATTCATTATTTCTTGTATTCTAATATTTCTAAAATGATTATTTGTTACAAATTTCATTTTATGTACTGCTTGTACTGCATGGTGCAATTTTTGCTGTTTTATTTTCACTGTCATGTATTGAGAATTGCTTTAATTTCACTAATAATTTTGTTCAAAGTGTACAGGTAGGCTTTGTGTCACTACTACAAAGTAGTGGCCACAACCTACTTATAAGTAGCTATCTATCTTGCTTCATAGTTCAGGAGGCTCAAGCACAAGGCTTGATGGAGGCCTTTAGCAAGGGCACCATCCCACACCGTGTGTGTAGAGCTGGGGTCCATACAGAGAGAGAGAGGAGGGAGGGAGGGGGGGAGAGAGAGAAAAGGAATTCCCAACCCACCCTACTTTTTTTGTAAGACTGGGTCTGGCTATGCAGTCCAGCTGGCCTCGAACTCACAGCAATCCTCCTGCATCAGCCTCCCAA
>NW_004524813.1:1005467-1006250 GCF_000260255.1 Octodon degus
GGGAGGGAGGGAGAGAGAGGCAAGGAGGGGGAAGAGAGAGAGAGAGAGGAGGGCGAGGGGGGACATTGGGGGTTTGAGATGTTCCTCAAAAGCCCAGCGGCTTCCCACATGCTTAATCACATAAAAGCCCACAGCACTTCTGAACACCGATAGTGCAGGGATCAAAGCTTGATATGTGGACATTTTGGAGACGTTCATCCAAACCATAGAAATATGTAGGCTATTTTCATTTAATATATGAGTTCTTTTTCAAAACAGCACTACATGATGGCGACTTTTTTCATATTTATATACTTGTGTAATACTTTCTTTAATCATTCTTGCTTCTTACATTACATGTCTGAATTGTCTTCCCCCTTACTGCAGCTTATGGTAGGTCCTTGGCTGACAAATGCTATCTTTTTGTTAATCTCTTGTTCTGAAAGGCATTTTAGCTCAGATCATTCTGGGCTGACAAAGGTTTTATACCATAAAATTTGAAGGTAAGATTTTTCAGTTGTTTGTATTCTATTGTGGTAAAAATATTTTTATATCTATCATTCTTTCGTTGGTGGTCTCTTCTGTATGCTAACAAACTTTAAAAGTATCCTGTGTTTGTATCCTTTATATTGTTTTTAATGTATTTGGTACAGTGTCTCACTTAGGCAGCTCAGACCCATGGTGATCCTCCCATCTCAGCCTCCCCAGGGCGGGGATTACAGGCGTGCACCACCACACCTCCCCAGTGCGGGGGATTACAGGCGTGCACCACCACACCTCCCCAGTGCGGGGATTACAGGCGTG
>NW_004524813.1:1006350-1068552 GCF_000260255.1 Octodon degus
CACCACACCTCCCCAGTGCGGGGGATTACAGGCGTGCACCACCACACCTCCCCAGTGCGGGGATTACAGGCGTGCACCACCACACCTCCCCAGTGTGGGGATTACAGGCGTGCACCACCATACCTCCCCAGTGTGGGGATTACAGGCATGCACCACCACACCTCCCCAGTGCGGGGATTACAGGCGTGCACCACCACACCTGGTCTCTGGCCAGCTCAGTGCACCCAGGGGTGGGGCCAGTGTAGCATGTGGTGCTGGGGATTGAACCCCAGTCCCTGGGCTTGCTTCAGTATGCTGAGCTATCTTGTTGGCCCTTATATCCTTTATATTCTAAGTTGCTAGGTGTGCATTCTTACTTTTTCTGTTTTGGATATTTTATCCTTTATGAATTTATTATTTCAGCCATTATGCTTCTAAATATTGTGAGGACTTCTTTTTACTTTCTTTTTTTAGAAAACAGGCCAGTTTATGCGAGATTTTGTTGTTTTACCTTCCCCCAGCTCTTCATTCATCCTTTGTACTCTTATTTATCTCCTATGTCAAGTCTGGACAACATTTTCAGACACATATTGAAGTATATAAACATCTCCTCATAAATGGTGCCCGAGTGTGGTGTGCCTGAGAAATGCCGACCTAAAGATACACATGCGCTCATCCACGCGTCAAATGCACTTATCCCTTTCTAATTTAGAAGTTTCACTTCTACTTTGATTAATCTTTTCCCCTCTTCCTGTCATGATTGCACTTATTTAAAAAATTTTAATATGTAGTTGTTTTATGTATGATTTTTTAAATATATGCTCTTCTTGGGATTCAAAATCTGTTGCTGACTGTGTTGATGGATTTATGTTTTGCTTTTTCTTATGACTGATAGTCTTTTCGTTTTTTTAGCATTCCATCTAACTTATTAAAACTGTTCATTTCAGGCCTGAGCTTTCATAGCAATTTCACAATTTCATTTCATTAGAAGAGACAGTAAAATAAGAGCCCTTTGAAATCTCATTTTTCACTAATCAATTTAGAGTTTCAGTGCAAGGAATAAATAGATTTTAAGTTTTATGTAACTACAAATTTACCTGTTCACTTACACTTATGCCTACACAAGATTACCTTCACTCCTGACACTAACTGTAACTTCAGGAATTCCCACATTCACAATTCGTGATAAAGACTGAAAAAGCTCAGCCAAGATATTAAGCTCATGCGCACAGCTCATTACAGCAGACAGAGGCTGAAATCAGGCAAGGGAAGGTGCCACCGGGCAGGAGTCCATAAGCACAGGTGTGTCCCTCTGCAGCGGGCGAGGACAGTGGCTCCTTCTCTCAGCAACGATGTCGGAAAACAGAAAGGGCAGCTTACCTGAGCTTGGAGGTCCAAAGATTCTACTAGGACTTTTCACGGAGATGTAGCTGGTCTCATGACTGAGAGTCTTTGGAAGTGTTACTGTCTGCTCGTGAGCTGCCGTGCCTTTGATTTCTAAACTGAAAGCTTTCCTCCGCAAAGGTTGGTTTCCATGTCTGTGTGCTGCTGCAAGAGCTCACTCCAGCTCCTCCTGAGTGTTGCGGTTCAGTGTGGAGTCTCAGCGCTAGGTCCTGCTCTTTTGCCATGGCCCCACATTCTGATCCAAACCATCTAGCCCAGCAAGAACCGCTTGCACTAGAGTAAGTCCCTTATTACTCCTCAAAGAACAGATATGCTTTCCTTTTTAGGTGAGAAAAGGCAAATCTTGGAGCTCTACTTCAGTTATTTTGAGACCAAAATTTTTCTTCAAAAGGAAGGTTCTTTCTTTCAGTGTATTTGGTGGTTGCAGGGTCTCACAGACTCAAGGTGATCCTCTTGCTTTCAGCCTCCCCAGCGCTGGGATTACAGGTGTACACCCAGACTGTGGTGGGCTCAGCCTGTCCTGGGGGAGGAGAGGCTGGCGCTGCATGTGGTGCCGGGGACTGGTCCCCTCGCTTGCTTAAGCTTGCCTGAGCAGGCACTTTAGTCCACTAAACTATCTCACCGGCCCATCAAGAAGAAGGTACTTTCAAGACTTTCCAAGATCTTCTTCTTCAAGGAATGGGAAGGCCCTTCTTCATTCTTGACCATTTTTAAAGGATAAACTTTTCAAAATAACTAATCTGACATCATTCTAGGAACAAATAACTTTTTGTCAAATCCTTTTGACACAGAACTTTCCAATAAGAAGGAATATGAAAAAAGAAAGAAGTTTAGCAATAATAATTAACAACACTGCATTCCTCAGTTTTCACTGGGTGACCATGTCCACGAAGTGCCAGTTGCCGTGGATGTGAACATTTATCATGGAATGTGATCCCAAGAGGACGCCCAACCAAGCATGTGCAGATAAGCACAGAGAACCGGCCACAGTAACCTGTGACCTCTATTGTTCTTGCAAAATTTGAAGAAAAAAGTAGCTACGAAACACATGTAAGGACAATGGGAAATATAGTGCGTATTTGCCCTTACATATGCTTTCACTGTAATGCTTTATCTTTTGAAGTGATATAAGCTTTTATTCATTCCAAACTAGTTTGAAAAATGAAACATATGAACCACATGTAAGACTTTATGATTGCAAAGATTTTAAAGACTGACATTTAGGGCTGCGGAGATAGCTTAGCAGTCTAAAGCAGTCTTAGGCAAGTTAAAGCAGGCACAAGGGACAGCAGTTTGATCTTTGGCACTGCATGCCACACCAGCCCTAAGGGCAGGGCTGAACTGGAAAAAAAAAGACTGACATTTGTAAACTCCTGTCTTGATGTGCAAATCCCAATTAAAAAGAAAAGTATGAAGTTGTTTAGCTTCTTGAATGACAAAATGGATGAAAAATATTGAAAGATAAAATTTCAGTAATGAAGTAAAAATGGCATTAATGAAAGGCATGAAGATACTGTATAGTCATAAAAGAGAAACTTTCAAGTGAATTATAGTGTAAGCACATTCAACCAAATATAAATGAAATACTGTTTAAAATTTAATATCGGCCTAGAATGAAGTTTCACATACTAAAAATACAAGACACGTAGATGTGAAAATATTTGTTGAACGAAGGAAGGAAAAAGGAATGGTGTATATGTTTTCGTTCCATCCACCCTGTCAGCCGCAGACTCACCACATTTCTCTCTGCTCTTGGTTTTCTCACTCCCTTTGCCTGAAATGTTCTTTTCTACTCTTCTATTTTCCAGGGTTATTCATACTAAAGACCTGGTACCACTGATTGGTACCTAAACTAGTTAGTACCTTTTGTCAACTTCAGAAAGTTAGAAGTTTAACCAAGCCACTCAGTAAGGGGCCAGAGTGCTCACTTTGTAGACATCCTGAGTCTGTGCCAGAGGATGGTACTGATATGCGGTGGGTTTAAGGGGCCCACCATGCTCTACCAGGCTACTTACAATATGAGAGAGAAAGGGGCTTGCTCACCTGCTTTGGCTCCTGTTGCTCTTGCTGTCTTCTGCTGCTTTGAACTGTTACTCTGCCGTGGAGGCCACTGCCTATGGACTAAAACCTTCACAAACTGGGCTAACTCATCCTCTCCTTCCTTAATTTTGGATGTTGGGTACTTTGTCCCAGCAATGAGAGAAAAGTAATTCAACAGTACCTAAGCACAAGATGGAAATGTTTTATGTCTTTAATTAGTTTTATATGCAAAGAATTTTCATTATGGCAATTAATTCCACTAAAATGGCCAATATAATTTTAGATTGTAAATGAGTCTTGGGTTCAATTTTCAAGGGACAACATAGCATGAAGGAAAGAATTCTGAATTTGTTGTTAAGGGTATGTATCAAAAATGTGTAGCTCAAACCCTGGCACATATAGGTATTTACTATGTCTTAATGTCTTCCTAATTCTATTGGTGTCATAAAGTAAAATATCAGCAAAAAATTAAGCATTCATATGTAATAATAAAAAGGAGTGATTTGTTTTCTGTATTAAGTGTTTTACTTCTATATTCCACCAATAATAGTACTTGGCCAAAAAATAGTTTCAAAAATTCCCAGTGATCAGTTGAAATGCACTTGGTTGTTGCAGGGTCTCACTAAATTTGTGGCAATTAGTTGAAATTAATTTGAGAATAAGCCAAATTATTAAAATTGTATTTTTCTGATGGCAAAATGAAAGTAGGAAGATTGAAGTGCTTTACAGTAAAGATTTGTGAGTAAACCATAACAAAATAATTTTGACCAATGTGTTTTGAAGGCAGAAAGCAGGCATACTGGGGAATTTCAGCTCACTGGCATACTATTTTCAGGTGGCTAAGATTGTGCATCGCAGACAGTTTGTATATCATCATTTAATTTAGCAAAGGAAAAGAAATCAGACTCTACGCGACTGTGATTCTCAAACGTCTATTTTGTAATATGCTTCAGACAAATGCCTTAAATAAATTTGTTCAAGTCCCAGATTTCATTTGATTCAATGCCAATTTCCTGAAAAAGTTTTTCTAATAAAAAATTTCAAAAGCCTAATATGATGTTTGTTAGTCAAAGAAATAAATGGTCAAGCTGGGACCACGGTGTGCTGCACAGGATGACTTTAAATCAGTTTTGTTCCCTTCATAAATTCATATTCCAAATTCAAGATTGATCTTGCCTAGAACATTTATTTTTAGCATTTTTTGAAGTTTGTCTGCATCTCAAATTTTGCTTTTAGCTTACTGCCTTTTAGAAAATTTTATCAGCTTCCAAGTACCAAAGGAATAAATAAGAATTATAAAATACTGGTCACATCTGGAAACTCATTCATATTGGATGACTATAAAAAGACTCTTTCCAGCTAATGTTAAAAGAGGAATGGTGTTAAGGAAAGCAGAATGTGATACATTCAAAACAAAGAAGTTGACAAATGTACCTGCAGAAACCAGCTAGCTTTCGATTAGAAATAACGATTCCTGATGGCTTTTTAATTTTTTTCTGCAGTTGTGCTTAGTGACAGCGAAGTTATCATCCATTATTTACCTCATTTTGGGGAATCAATGTTTCTATGGCAAGGCACTCCGAAGGCGGCGAGCTCCACTGTGTCCTTAAGGAAAGCCGGCTTTCCTCAGAGGGAGCCTGCTGGTCTGCACGAGACATAATCAGGAAATGCTCCGTAGGCCATTTAACGCGAAGTACAAATGCGTGGAAATCCCCTGTAAATCACTGAAGGCAACCCTTAGGACTGTAGTCACGCAGGCTCTTAGCCGAGCGGTCAAGAAGGACGGCAGGCCCAGAACCTTCACGAAACGTCCGAGGAACTTTGGGTGGCTCACAATTGATTTTTCCAGCCAGATTTCCTTTTTCAAATAGTAATTATATCAGTGTCATAAGTAATGGCTTTTGCAAGACGTTTTGCTTTACTCTTCAATGCAAAATTAAATTTGATCGAAGAAGCTTTGTAACTATTTCTAATTATTTGAAAGAGAAGGTGGCTTTAGACTTTTGCCCTTCATTTGAGAATGTAAGACACTGTGAAGTCTTCCCTGAGAAATGAGGATAGTAGAGCTGGGAATTAAGCAACTTACCACACATCACTTACTATGTGGGAGTAAATTTAGAGTTTTGTTGTAATAGTTTAACTCCCAGAGCACTTTTGTAGCAATTATTTTCCCCCTAAAATTCTAAGTTCTGCTACATTTCTTGAGGCTATTAAGTATCTGTTTAAATTAGGAAAATAAGGCATGTTCTAAAAGAACCTTCTTATAAGGGCCTTATTAAATCAACAATTACAAAAGAAGAGTAAGTATCAGAGTTGTGAGACCTGGTTGAACCAGGGAAACAGACGTCACTGTCTAGCTATTCCTTTATCTACATTTTTTTTAGAATGTACTGGCTAATACAAATCTCAACAGAAGTTATCACTGAAAATGACTTCTCTTGATTTTCTGTTTCAAAACTCAACATTAATTGTACAATTATTTTAAAATAAAAGGTTGAGGTAAGCAACATAGAGGACGTAAGACTCTTTCTTTGTGTCCCTACCCACAAAGAGCCATGCTGTTTTCACTTTGCCACTCTGAGTTGATTATTTATTTATTTATGAATGTATTTTGTTGCTGCAGGGTCTCACTAGCCAGCTTGGACTCCTGGTGACCCTCCTGCTTTCAGCCTCCCCAGCACTGGGATTACAGGCCTCACCACTACACCCCGACTCTGGCTGGCTCAGAGTGCCCGGGGGGCGGGGCTCGCATGGCGTGTGGTGGGGGGATCGAACCCCAGTCCCTGCAGCTGTCTAACCTTGCCCAAGCAGGCGTTTCAGTCTGCTGAGCTATCTTGCCGGCCCTGAGTTGATGTTTTAATCTAGCCTTCTACAATCATGTGGCACAACACTTTTTTAATGCTATAATTGGTATTTTTGGAAAAGTAAATATGTTACTGTTTAGGGACCCTGAGAAGGCAATTTTTTGAGTTCATATAATCACAGTCAGCCATTTCTTTTGTAAATGCAATTTCTTATTTACACAATATTAGATTCTTTTCTATTTGTTTTACCTATGAAAAATTAAATACGGAGAACAGACTCCTATTGTTTACAAAGTTGGGTTTATTCTTATGTAAAAGGGAAGACTTTTGCCTTCATGGGATCTGACCTTTAGTACAAATTATTAAAGCTTTGCAAGGGTCAAAACAACCTAGATTCTTAGAGCTGAATGAGGTCAAAAGTATGAGTTTTTTTTTTTTAACTTTACTTTTATGAGTACAATTGCTTACTTGAAAATGTAGTTATGTTGTTTACCTTACTTTTTTTTTATTTTGGAGGCAGGAAAATCCCACACAGACAATTGGAGTGTCATGGTTTGGTTATTTGGAAATCAAGAGATTTTTTTTTTTTAATGAGTGAAATTAATGTCAGTATGAATTAGGAACAGCTTAGCTAAATCTTCCAGGGAAATTTTTGAAAATGAAATGAAGTTATCATGGAACACATCAGCAATATCACTGAACTTCCTCATGAGCTTTTGGAATAGATATATAGCATTTCCTCCCAAGTGATTTTCCTTCTAAAGACAAGTTGAGGCACTGCAGATTCTGACCATCAGCCTATTGTAGTGCCCAGCCCCAGTACCATGCAAATCATGTGCCCCCCTTCTGCCACACACTGAGTCTAGTGTCACATTCCAAGGATGGCCTGTGTGACCAACCAAAGATGATTAAAGTGATTGTAACATCTAAGATTGAATTGTAAGTGGTACTGCAGCTGTGCAGTTGTGATCTTGAATTTCACTTTTGGATGTGATTAAGTCCACATGCAGAGGTGATGTCTCTTCTCCTGAATGCCACTATCTTGAGGTTAAGCAAAGTTTTCTGGGCCCTGGAACACTGCGACCCAGAACAGCTTGCCCAAGAGGCCAAGGGAGATCTTCAGTTACAACTGTCTAGCTGAGCTATTTCCAGATTATTTCTGATGCTCAGATCCTGTACATTGTGAGATCATGTATAAACATGGTTTTAAGCTGATCAGGTTTTAAGTAATTCTTGAATGAACCAATAGGAAACTAATACAATTGTTCTCCAAAAAAGGTTGATAAGCAGTACATGTTCCTCAAAGTGTAGCCTATTACATTGTGTCTTACAATTGGAGTGAAGCATTAGATGACCACTAGCTTTGCATCTAGGATACCTGACCTGTAGTCTCGGCCCATATCACACAGCCCCAACTATGTGCAATGAAGCCCAGGTGTTTTTCATCTAGCTTTCTGATGTCATGTACGATATATAAAAGAGTTAGATTAAATTAACTATAGTGACATTCCTATTCTCAAATATTCTAATTCTTAAATACTTCACGTGTTTTTAATTTGAGATTTTATTTTTGTAAATGAAGATTTAACTATTTACCATAATATTGGTTATTTCCCTGTATAGAAATCTATTTCTATGATTGGTTAATAATCAGAAAGCAAAGATATTATTAAAAAGATGTTAAATGAGAGGAAGGCAATGGCTGGTGGTCACTCACCCCTTACACAAACTCTATTTCCTTTAAGGCATATGGAGAAAGAAGAAGAAAGGATGTCCACCAGGAGAGAAATGTAAGGGTGGACACAGTAAAGTAAGTGTGCTTAAAGAAAAATAATGTAATAGTGATAAAATCTGCCAAAATAAATATAGCTTATACTTAATGAAACAGTCTCTCTCTCTATAGATATATAGATACATATATTATATATGTAATAGATATCTTTGATGTATACATGTATCACTCATCATATCATACATATATATCTTTGATATAGATATCAAAGAGAAGAACCAAAATCCTGAATGAATGCAAAAACAGTCTGTATATACTATATACTTGGAAAGTACCATAATAATGAAACTTTTTCATGCATAGATTCACAATATTGTACATTTATATATACAGTATATAATTTGGAAGAACATTTTTCTGTTAAATGTGAAATGTTTTGCAGTTCATAAGTGTTTTATCAGCTAATATTTTAATATATCAATTATATGATTTAAAATTATTATTTCAGTTGATATTTACACTAAAACTTGGGGACAATACAATAATGTAGCATACGATTATTTGATTCATATTGATTGATGATAGTTTTAAATGTAGGAACTGGTTTGAAGTTTACATAATAGGATTGATCTATAAACATTTGACTTATGGTTACCCCTTTTATAGAACAGGAACAATTCTTTTGATGATTGTGCTTAAAGTTTGGTAAGATGCAATTCTATCTGGATGAAAGGAATTTAATGCACCTTTTGTGTGGGACTGGAACTACATAAAACCAAAACTGATACCAATATTGATACACCCATTTTAGTAGACCATGTGTATATAAATACTCACTAGAGGCATTATTTGTAAGCAGTAAGTGAAATTACATTTGAAAGTTTCAGTTAGCTAATTCTGTATGATAGCTTGTATAGTGGTTATCAATTCTCTCTTAATAGAGGAGGAAAATAAAATTTATTATTAGCTGCATGTGGTTATTCAGCTAATTAGTATTAAAACCTGAATTCTAACCCAAGTTTGGCAAAATCCACTATCAATACAGAGATAAATATTTTCTTTAATTTCAAAGAACTTAAAAAATATAGGACCATTTCAATTCTGCTGGAAGAAATTGATGCAAAAAGAATTAATACTTGTCTGAGTTCTGCAATTAGAACTGATAGTAGAATGAAACTATCCAGTTAGTTTTAATTCAAACTGGTTTATGATTTTATTTATTTATTTTACTGGAATCAAACTCAGTACTTTGTGCTTGTGCTGCTGAGCTATATGTCCAGCCTGGTTTATGATTTTATTTTTACTTATTTATTTATTTTTTGTACTTTTGTTCTTTTGTGTCAGACACTTCATTTAATACATACTAATATGAATTGACTAAAAAGTCATCAAAATATCAATGATGTACACAAAAAATAAAATAAACATTGATGTATTTTAATATTCCAATAATTTTTTAAATGTATTTTTATCATAGTTTTCTACTGCCATTTGGCAAGTGGTAATCATGAAATAAGTATGTGCTATGAATTACCTAGCACCTAATCAACTTATTTTAATGAGATGAGATGGTTGACATGCATAGTAAAACTGTTATCTTTTTCATAATCCAGGTTAAATATCAACATAAAGACTTTGTACTCTATCATCATTCACATTCTGAAAAGTAGTTTCAACAATTAGAAATTTGAAGACACTTGAGGTTTAGATTCATTTTTCATTCCATAATTTAATATTTTGTAACTTGTCCAACAGATTCAGATATTGATCCTGCCATATATAAGGGTTTCCTGACTCTGGGAAATCTTCAAATCTCGGATATCTGACTTTCCTTTGGTAGTTAACAATTTGTAAATAGAATCAAACAGAAGTAGAGCACAGCTTGTGGATTTCTTAAGGTACATTTTTATTAAAAGTTTGCATTTTCTTTTTGTTATATTTTGAAAGCTACTGAGCTTAAGAGAAATTTTGTTTAACACAATCTAAACACATGCGCACGTGTGCGCGCACACACACACACACACACACACACACACATCTTTGATGAAGCATTTCTTAGAAAGGGACATTTCTAAGGAGGAGGCCCAATAAATGTCTGATTGGCTATCAAAAAAATGTTTTGTTGTTTTTGCCATACTCTCCCTTTGGTCTATATTTCCTATATAAGAATTTCCTGAAATATGCCCAAAGATAACTGGAGACAAAGGATCCCTATAAGAAGCTACCTCATCTTTTTAGGAAATCTCTTAAACACTATATAATTTGTATTTCAAAATTATCAAAGAGGGTAAATGTGTCTTTGTTCACTTGTAGACTCACTTATTATGTGCCTGATTAAGGAGAGTAGCAGTAGAATCTTAGGAAAAAAAAGAAATTTATGAATTGATAATTATTTATGTTGCTAGCCTTAAATGCTAATTATCTGGGATAGGCAAAAATAGAGATTTTTAAAAGTTGTTTTGGGGCTCGGGAGATGGCTCAGTGGGAGAAACACTTTCCTGACAAGCAAGACCCTGAGTTCAATCCTCGGTTCTGAAAAAAAAAGTTTTATTTTTAAAAGAGACTACAAAATAGTATTAAAACAGAAAAATTACAAATGACACAGAATTTCACTAAACATAGTGATATGAATTTCATGGAATTTGTTGTACTGCATAGTGTTGTTGTCTTCAAATTAGTTGTTCACATTGCCAGATATTTGGAGGAAAAACAAGAAAAAAGAAATAAGTATATACAAGTAATTAAGAAGAGAAAAAAGTCAAAGAATTGAAAAAAAGAGACAAAGTAAGCACCAACTGCTCCTTCACAGACCAGCAGAAATCCACAGTAGAATTGTATAAACCATCCAGCTTACCTACATAGATATATCGCTTTGCCCCACTCCCTCTCCTATCCATCTCAACTCAGTAATTGGTACATTCCTTTTCCCAGTATTGATTATGCTCTTCGGGTTTTATTTTCTTCTTCAGCTTCTCACACTAAGGAGGTAATGCATTGTTTGCACACGTGGGTCTGATTTATTTCACTTAAGACAATGGTCTCTAGTTGCATACATTTATCAATTAAAAACCTAAAATTTATCCTGCTTTTAGCTGAGTAATACTCCATTGTGTGACAATACTACACCTTTTTTTATCCACTCCTTAGTTGATGGGTATTTGGATTATTTATAAGATTTAGCTATGACAAATTGCACTGCTATAAATGTGGGTGACATATATTACAGTGGTATGAGGTTTTCGGTTATTCTGGAAGAATACCAAGAGGGGAATAGCGGGCTTGAATGGGACCTCCAATCCTAGCTTTGTGAGGAATCTCCACATTGATCTTCACAGTGGCTGTACTACCCTGCACTCCCACCAACAGTGCAGAAGGATCCTTTTCCCCACAACCCTTCCAGCATTTGTTATTGGCTGACGTTTTGATGATAGCCATTCTTTCTGTGGTGAGATGGAATTTCAGTGTTGTTTTAATTTGAATTTCTCTAATGACCAATGCTGTTCAACATTTTTTCATATATTCACTTGTCACTTATACTTCTTTGTCTGAAAAGTGTGTATTTATCTCAGATGCCCATTTTTGGATTGGATCTTTGAATTTGGGGGGTCTGATTTTTAGTTCTATATGTGTTCTGGACAGAAGGCCTTTATAAGATAGGCAGTCAGCTTTAATTTTTTTTGCTGTTCACGAGTTTTCTTTTTACTCTGTTGGCAATTTCTTTTGAAGTGCAGAAACTTTTCAAAAAGATGAGATCCCAGTAGTTGATTCTTTGAAGTATTTCCTGTGCAGTTTGGTTTTTGATCATAATCTCTCTCTGCCTATCTATTTTTAAAGATTTCTATCTACTTTTTCCTCCAGGAGCTTTAGTGTTTCTGTTTTAATGTTTAAATCTTTGATCCACTTTGACTGTAGTTTAGTGCATGGTGATAGACATGAGTTTAATTTTAGCTTTAAGCATGTTGGAAAGCCAGTTTTCCCAGTACCATTTATTAAAGAGGCTATTTTTCTTCCAGTGAACATTTTTTTCACCTCTTTATCAAAGACAAGGTGGCTGAGTGTTTGATGTGTGTCTGCATCTTATCTGTTCTGCTAATCATCAGGTTGGTGTTTATGCCAGGACCACGCTGATTTTATCACAGTAGCTTTATGGTATAATTTCAGGTCTGGGATTTTGATGCCTTTTGTCTTTTCTTTGTTTCCCAGGAGTGCTTTTGATATTTTACATCTCTTATGGTGACAAGCGAATTTTAGAAATCTTTCCTCTAGCTCTGTGAGTTACACTAATGGTATTTTAATCAGGATTGCACTGAATCTGTATAAAAATTTTGGGAATATGGCCATTTTCACAATGTTGGTTCTTCTTATCCAGGAACAAAGAATATTTTTCATTTCCTCAAATTCTTATCAATACTCTCTTTCTCAGAGTATCATAATTTTCACTGTATAAATCTTTTGTTTCCTTTGTGATGCCTAAATATGTTTTTGGATGTTGTTGTGAAAGAGATATTTTCCCTAATTTCTCTCTTGGTGCATTTGTTGTTTGTGTATGAAAATGTTAATGATTTTTAAGTCTTGACTTTGCATCCTGCTATCTTACTGAATTTGGGTATTAAATCTACAAGACTCTTGCAGCTTTGGGGATTGTCTATGCAGACTATCATGTCATCTGCAAATAATGATAATTTCACTTCTTCATTTCCTATCCTTATTCTTTTTTTTCCTCTGTCTTGTCTAATTGCTCTGGATAATGTTTCCAGAACTCTACTGAATAGGAGTGGAGACAGTGAAGATCATTGTCTTGTCCTGATTTTAAAGTGAAGACTTTCAGTTTTTACCCATTTAGTATGATGTTAGCTGTTGATTTCTCATAGATGGCTTTTATCTATAAAGGTTGAGATATAGACCATTTATTAATAATTTCCATAGGGTTCCTTTTATCATCAATGAGTGTTGCACTTTGTCAACAGCTTTTGATGCCTGGCAAATGCAAGGGCCTGAGTTCAATCCCCAGTTCTGAAAAAAAAAAAAAAAAAAAAAACAAAAAACAACCAAAACCAAAAAAAGCTTCTGATGCATCTGTTTTTTGTTCTTGGTTCTATTAATGTGATGTATTACATTTCTTCATTTGTACATGTTGAACCATCCCTGCATTCTGGGTATGAGTTCCACTTGGTCTTGATGTATAACCTTTGGATACCTTGCTACATTCTATTTTCTAGTATTTTACTGAGGATTTTTGCATTCATATTCATTAGAGAGATTGACCTGTCATTTTCCTTTTTAGTTGGATCATTCTGTGGTTTTGGTATTAGAATAACACTTACCTCCAGGAATGAGTTTGGCAGAGTTGTTTCTCTTTCAATTTCATTGAAGGCTTTGGGAAAAGTTGGCATTAAATCTCTAAATTTCTTGTATAATTCAACTGTTAGTCCATGAAGGCCTGGGCTTTTGTTTTTTGGTAAACTTTTTGTCATATTTTTCAATTTAATTTCCTGTTATTGGATTATTGACAGTTTGTATATCTTCTTGACTCAGCTTTGGCATTTCAAATGTATCTAGGAAAGTGTCTGTTTCCTCTGTTTTCCCTCCTGTTAGAGTAAGGACTTTGGGAGTAGGTATTGATGATCTTCTGATTTTCTATAGGGTGTGTAGTAACTTCACTCTTTTCATTCCTTATTGAATGAATGGTTTTTTCTTTCCTTTTTTATGAGGTTGGGTAGGGTTTATCAATTTTATTTATTCTTTTGAAGAACACACTTCTGATTCATTTGTTCTTTGTATTGCTTTCTTCATTTCCATTGCACTAATTTCTGCTCAAATCTTTATAATTTCCTGCCTTCTTTGGGCTTTGGGTTTGATTTGCTCTTCTGTTTCTAGGAGCTTGAGGTACAGCATAAGATCATTTATTTGGGCTTGTTCTGTTTTCCTAATATGCAAATTTACCACTATACTTTTTGCTCTTCAGACAGATATCATTGTGTCCCTCAGGTTCAGGCAAATTGTATCTGCATTTTCATTTGATTGCAAATTTATTTTAGTTTGTTCTTTAATTTCATTTATGACCCACTGGTTGTTTAGGAGGTTGCTATTTAATTTTCATGCATTTATGGTGTCTTTGTGGTTTCTTTTGTCAATAATTTTCACCTTCATTGCATTATGCCCAGATAGTATGCATAACATAATTTCAATTTCTTTGCATTCAGTTAAGCATGCACTGTGTGCTACTATGTGGTCTATTTTGGAGAACATCCCATGGGCAGCTGATAAGAATATGTATTCTGTTTTGCTGGGTGAAACAATGTAATGGTCTACTAAGTCCATTTGTTCACAAGTTTGGTTTAGTTCTATTATTTGTTTGTTGTAGTTGATCTACCTTTTTGTGACAGTGGGTCTTAAAGTCCTCCATTACAATTGTGTTATTGCTCTTTTGAATTTTTCATGTCTGTTAAAATTTTTTTTTATGTCTGTTAAAATTTGTCTTATGTCTTATGTAGTCTGTTAAAATTTGTCTTCTATTTGGTGCATATATATTTATAGTTGTTATCTCTTCCCCTTGCATTTTTACCCTAACAGGTATGTAGTGACTATATTTATCTTTTGAAATATTTTTTTGTTTGAAGTTGATATTGTCAGCAACTACAATTGCTACCTTGTTTTTTCTCTGGTTTCCTATGGCATGGAGAATTGCTTTCCATTCTTTGACTTTTAGTGCGTTAAGTTTCTTTTGAGTTAAATGTTTCTGGTATATAGCATAATGTTGGATTTCGTTTCTTAATCCACTCTGTTGGGCTGTTTCTTTTGATTGGTGAATTGAGGCTATTTACATCGATGGTTATACCTGATATGTATTATCTTATCATTGTGATGTTATTTTCCTGCTATAGTTTCTGTACTTTTCTCCTTTTAAGTTACTTTCTCTGTTTGGTGGTTCCTTTATGTTGTTCTTCAAGTTGTTTTAGTTTCAGTTTCTTTCTAGATTATCTGTCAGTACTCTTTGTTGGGTTGGTTTTGTTGTCATGAATTTCTTCAGGTGGTCTTTGTCATGGAAGGATCTTAGGTTGCCACTGAATTTGATAGATAGTTTATTCAGGTTACATCAATCAGACTTGGAAGTTATTTCTTTTCAGGACCTGCAATACTTCACTCCACACTCTTCTTTTTTTTTTTTTTTTTTTGCAGAACCAGGGATTGAACTCAGGCCCTTGTGATTGCTAGGGAAGCGCTTATTCCACTGAACCATCTCCCCAGCCCCTTCCACACTGTTCTTGATTTGATGGTTTGTGCTGAGAAATCTGCCATGATTCTAATGGGCTTTTCATTATAGGTGTTCTGTTTCTTCTAAAAGAATATTCTATTATTTAGCTGTATTCCTGAAAGCTTGGTTATTATGTGTTTAGGTAGGGATCTAATTTGATTATGGCTATTTGGAGTTCTATATGCCTCACATAACTGTATGGCACATTCTTTTCTCGTGTTTGTAAAATTTTCTGCTAGTACTTCTACAAATAGTCTTTTTATGTCATTTGTATTGTCGGCTACTGTTTCATTGACACTTATTTTTCTTATATTATGTTTCTTTGCATCATCTTGTAGGTGTTGAATTGTTATTTCCTGGTTCCTTGTTAGTTTTAAGGTATCTTTCCTTTCACATTCGTTAGCTGCACCACTGTCTTTGAGGTTTGAAAGTCTATCATCAGTTTCATTCAAGTGGTTTTGCCAGATTTCAATGGAATTCTTAATTTCCTGGATATCTGGTTGACTCTGTTTCAAGCAT
Source organism: Octodon degus (assembly GCF_000260255.1). Lineage (NCBI taxonomy): Eukaryota > Metazoa > Chordata > Mammalia > Rodentia > Octodontidae > Octodon > Octodon degus. The sequence goes on from NW_004524813.1 coordinate 1,022,084, forward strand.
TCTAATTCTTTCCTGTTTTCTTCTTTCAGCATTCCCATCATTGTTCTATTCTCCACTAGTTTTATCTTTTTGTTTTGGTTTTATCTATGTCATTGTCAGCAGTGCTGAGCAATTCTTTCACAATTGTTGTCATTTGTTTTTCAACCTGTGAGGTTATTTCTGATCTTATTTCTTCTATTTCCTGATGGACTTGTTTCTGTACTTCAGTTGTTATCATGTCAGAGTTTTCAGGTGTGTGACTTCCAGGTTCTTTTAAATCCTGTCTCCTGCATGTTCTCTGAGTGGGTAGGCAGATTGAGATTGCCTTTGCCTCCTGAATTTTGGCATTTTTGAAGCTCCTAATAACCACTCAGACTTAGTAGTGGTGAGGGAGCAGTGGGTTGTGGGTCAGTAAGTTACCTGCTACACTGGGGAGCAGGGTATCACTCACCAAGTCTCTCACTACTAGTGAGGATGACTCACTGATTCTCAACAAAACTTCAGCATAGGGGGTAAGTGTGGGCTGGAATCACCAGAATTCCACAGGCTGCCCAGAGTCCTCCATGGTTCTTAAAAAGTTGGACCAGGTGCTAGTACAAGCTCCATGCCTATGAGTGGGCCAAGGGATGCAGCTCTCCAGAGTATGATCCACACAGAATACTCCTAAGTTCTCAAATCTATAGCTTTTAACTAAAAGTGAAATGAGTAAATCTTCCTTTCCTCTTTCCAGACAATGGCTTTGCCAACACTATTTAGGCCAGTAAATAAGAGAAAACCTCCTTATGTTAGATAAGGTATTTTCAGCTCTTACCTTGAATTTTATACTGAAACATCTACTGTATGCATTAGAAGGTTTACCAATAGGTATTACACAGTAACTTTTATGTTTTATTCATTTTAGGACAGAAAATTAAATTCTTGTGTTATATGTTTGGCTTTCAAATTACCTGCGTTACAAACCACAGCATTATATTCATATTTTCCATTGTACATTAGCTATAATTTTAATTTATGACAATGCCTGGGAGAGGTTTTGACAACCAAAGTAGATCAAATCCTTCAAGTAAATTTAAATGTGTCTTTGTTACTTAGAATTTGTGGAAGAGTAAAACTATAATAGAAAAGTGTTAATTTTTTATAGTTTAAGCCCAAAATGATTCTTGATGTTTATTAACCCATATACTTCAGCTTGAGAATTTTTTTTTTTTATTGTTGCTGTTACTGTTGATTTTTTTTTTTTTTGAGACAAAGTCTTACTAAATAGTGCAGGCGGGCCTTGAGCTCGTTTTTGTAGCTCAAACTCATGGTGATCCTTCTGCCTCATTTCCTGAGTGCTGGGATTAAAGGTGTACAGTACCATACCTTGTGGATTGAACTATTTCTGTATTCTGACCATGGTTACCATTTCAGAGGACATTGTTATTCTCCGATAATTTACTATCATAGGCAATATAATCTCTATTCCTGCTTGCCACTTTGGATAACTTTCTTCAGTCCAAAGAATAAGAATTCCTCCAAATGAGCTACAAATTTACACAATTTCTCATTTTAAAACAGTTTTATGTTTTTATCTTTTCTTAAAAACGTAAAACTTGGTAGTAAAATTTTAATATGGATCCCCAAATTTCTTTCATCTTTGTTTATTTGTAATTTAAAAATTTCCCTCTATAGTGTTTTTCATATTTTTATTAAAATATTAAATCTTTCATTCTTTGCTCTTGTTTCCTATAGCAAAGCAATGCAGAATAAAGATGAAAAGGTTCTGCATATAACTAGTTTCAGAACTGGAAAGCAATGTAGCATATCTGTCCCAACTTAATTAAAAATAATGTCTCACAGAATTCAGGAAACTGATGAGGAAACAATTTAAGAAATGCAGCGACACAGAAGAAACTGATTATAGTTTTAATATGTGAAAGTGAATTAAAATACAGAATTTAAGGCAGATTGAAATACAGGTAGTTAGAAGAAGTATATTAATGTATAGCCTTGTCCTGTTGTAGACAGAAACTCCAACTCCAGTAAATACATGCCAGCAACAGAATGTGAGGCCCTCCAAGTAACAGTGGGCAAGATGTGGTTATACTCTTTTGTGTGTGTGGCCCGCTCAGCCTACTTTGGGGGCGGGGCTGGTGTGGCATGTGCTTCCAGGGATCAAACCCAAGTCTCTGCACTTGCCTAAGCTTTCCTAAGCAAGCACTTTAGTCCACTGAGCTGTCCCTCCAGCCTGATTATGCTTCCCTTAGAAAACAGAACATAAGCTTTTGGTACTCATTACATTTATAGCCTCCTGTTGTAATGTATAACTTGAGCCTATGGTTTGGATTAGTCTTTGCTATTTCAAATATGACGACTGAGGAAACAATAGAAGCAGAAAGGTTGCTTTCTCATCTCTACCTGCACATCTCTCCTGAAGCATGTCATGAGACCCTCTTTGAGGAGGTGGTGTAGTTTTACCCAGGAAAATCCCTGTCTCCGAGGTGACACAGAGAGAGACAGTGATCAGCCTGAACAAACAGATTCTACCACAGCTCACCCCACTTTATTAGGTTTGTCCAATCATATTTCTCTGTGACTATTCATTCTTCATTAAACCTAATCATAAAAATGCTCAGATCTCTTTCTGTCTGTTAATCTTTATATCTGAAGGCTCATATCATTAAAACATGAATTAATTAAATTTTCTAATATTAACCTGTCTTTTGCCTGAGAAACCTTAGTTTTACTGGCTTTTCCCCCCCTTGCTTGGATTAAACATATCTTTGCCATGTTAAAACTCAACTTCTATAATTTTAAGCACGTCAGTTCTTCAAACAGAACAAACATACTCCAGGAGTACGGGGGTTCATGAGCTTGATCTGCTCCACCATTCTGGGGGCTCTAGCCTGTTCATATGCATGTGGTGAAGATGGCCTTGGTCTTGTTCTTCACTCCATGCAGAGTTCACAAACAGAAGCAAAATTTGCTAAATGTTTCTCTTTGTAAACTGAATTGTTTGTGAACAGAAGCACGCATGAACCAAGGTATTCCTATATAATTTTATAAAGAAGACCCTCTAAACTGGAAAAATTACAGACATTTGTAACATTCATGTATGTGTAGGTTCTATGCTTGGCGCAATGGGTAAACATTGTTTAGTTTCTTGCTGCTTTGGCATGTCTCTGCGTAGATACAGGAATGTTGCTGGCGCTGTGTTGGCCCAAGTCTTGGCCTTGCTACCATGGGAATCTCTGCTCCAGGAACCTTGGGGTCCCTGGGCTCACAAACCACACAGGCTTCCACAAGGGGTGTGAGCTTCGCTGCATAACATGAAAATGTACAGAGGAAACTTTCATAGTGTTTATATCACTAATTTCTCTGTGTGTCAGTTTTCTTTCAGGTGATGTTTTGATTACTACCAAAATGTTCATAGCCAATTTCTCTGCAGTGGACAATGCAACAACTAAGGATTATGGAATAACCCCATAAAAGCCTGGCATAGAAGCTTGAGAATTTGCTGGTTCTCTTGCAAACACTGAATTATATGTAAAACTTAGTCCTTTATTTACTGTGTTTTGCTTAAACTTTTTAGTTAAGATTAAACTTCTTAGTTTTGGTAAGTAAGTTATGCAGTATCTATAGAGGCACAGGCTAGTTATAAAGATAGCAGTGCACTAGTTTATATTGTAATTAATTTTCCCTTTATCCACACTTCATGAAGTGAATCACTGGCGCGGTGGAATTCCTAGAGAACATACAACTTTATGTGTTCCATGGATAATTATATAGAGTTGAAAAATTTCACCCTAATCCTGGTTTTACTTACTCGTCTGATTAAATGACTCATAATCTGCACCTGAAAGATACTCATACAAGTTAGGTAACCTATCAGAGTGTCCTTAGATTCTTGCATATGAACTGTATTTAGGTTCCAGGTAAGTTAATGTTTCCTTCACAAAACATAGGTGTTGAATAGTCTTACGGCAGTGCAACAGCAGGGGTTGCCGGGTGCCACTGAAAGCTCTCAGAGCTCAGCATCACCATTGCAGGGGCAAAGAAGACAGAGAATAGGGGCGGGGAGATAGCTCAGGGGAATAGGTGCCTGCCTGGAAAGAAAAAGAAGGCAGAAGACAAAGGTGAGGTGTTTCTGGGCTTACATAATAAAGGGAGGTAAGAGTGGCACTCTTGCAAAAGTCTCTTCTTTTCTCTGGAGAAGGAAAGAAATAGCTATCAAAGAAATTTGTATTTACCATAAGGAGGAAGGATGTTTTTCATTCTTGATTCTTGCTATAATAATTATTCTATTTTTATACAAATTTATTGAAATGTCATCCTTGGAAAACTAATTGAGAAAGTAGAATAAGAAGAGAATAAAAGAAGAAACGGACATTGGTGCAAAGTTATATTGAACAGTGTCTTAGTTACCTTTTTAATTGCTAAGAAAAAATACCCAACACCCTCAAATTAAGGGAGGAAAGGCTCATCTCAGCTCACAGTGTGTAGAGGTTTCATTCCATAACTAGATGGCTCCAAAGAGAGTAGCTTCATAGAAAAGAAACAGCTCATGGCAGGCAGAAGACAGCAAAAGGAGGGAGACACAAGCCCCTCTCTGTCCTTTTGATTGTTTTCAGTCTACCAGGATTAGGGGACTGCCAAACTAGTCAGTGTGCATAGTTAGTGATCTCCACACTTGAGGCAGCACCCTTGATCCCATCGCTGTACTGTGAAGCAGTCACACACTCCAGATTCGCCCGCTGCTGCGCAAGCCTCACCTCTAACCAGATGAGGCTTTAGGGGACTTCTAGACCCCAACCATAGCAAGCAGCATGTGACTTTTGTTTCTTAAAAGAATGAGACTTTAATCAGTTTTAAGTGGAATTTATAATACTAAGAGATAAAGTGTTGCTAACAAACTAACAAATGGACATCTGATTGGTATGAGGCATTACCCTGTACACGTGTGTGTGTGTGTGTGTGTGTGTGTGTGTGTGTGTGTGTGTGTGCATGCGCTCAGTGCATAGCACTTATACACAGAGCCACTGCTGCACAAGAATATCTGAAGAGGCTGAACCAGAGTAAGGCTGTTTAACAGATTGAAAAATTTTAATGTATATATTCTATGTGAAAATGAATTGAACTTTTGAACTGGCAGATAGAGGGCAACTCTGCCAAATACTCCAGTTAAAGCCTGGACTTGAGGACACAGTTGCACCCTTTCCATCTGCATGCAGGACACTGACAGTGTTTAGAGGTAGTTGAGGCACTTTGCGGCAAGCACAGCCATCGCTAGGAACATACTGCACAGGTTTTCTAGTACTGAGCATGTGGCTGTACCCTGCTTTTATTTTCTAAAGCTACAACAATTGCTGCTACCGGTGAACTCGGCTGAACTTTACAGCTTCAGGGCCACAGCGGAGAATGGTGATGCTATTCCAGCGCTGCTTTATGATAATGGCAGAGACAAGCAGGAGGAGTTGCGGAGGACTCGGGGTGGCCCAGGGCCCAAGACTTCCTAAAAGCGGTGGCTTCACGTCACTTCAGACATGTAACCTGCTGCACGTGCAGAAAGTCTTAGAAAACTCCAACAACTCAGAAGAAATTATTATAGAATGCATTTCAGGCTAATTATGAATACTGTCATAAATGGGAGTTTTGAGTAGGACTTGAAAACCTTTCAGCCATAGCAGTTCTTTTCAAAGTCTATGGGGATGGTAAGTACAATAAAGAAGAGTATGTTTTATATATTTATATATGCTGTATATAAATATATTTATAAATACATAATATATAATATCATTTTCCCATTTCCAATGTCCACACCATAAAATGTAAGCAAGGCTTCTCAACGACACCGAAACATTCTAAATCAAAACCCTCAACAAGACCTTCACATTCCAAAGGAAAGCTACTAACAGTGCCAAAGCCCATTATATAGTTATTATAACCCTTCATGTTACATATTGAAACAGTGCAAATTACATTTTAATATGCTGTACTCAAAACTGTAACAAAAATATTAATAACTGTCTCCAAAATGTAAATAGCTGATTTTCATTTTAGTAAATTTTCAGCAAATGCTGTGTGAGTGTGTGACTTTTAAAAGGACACCAAGAATTCACTCTCTCCAAAGAACCTGTTTTAAATCATCCCTGATTGGTGATAAAAAATGTTTCCCATAAAGAAAACCTTTCCACAACTCTCTGCACCTTTTAGTAATAAACTGATTTTAATGTCATTAAATTATATGTTTTTAGTTAAAACTCATAGCTATTTCTACAACCCATAAGTAATTGAAGCAACAACAAGTTACATTAGCTCAGTATTTTATGTGGATAATTATTGACCATCTGGATGTGACAAATGTTTCCTTTCTTACGATAAGTTTTCTTTTTTTAAAAAAAATCTAAAGCCTGCTGATGATGGTAAAAATTAAAACAAAAAAACCACAGTACTTTAAGGAAACACCATACCAGCCACAGAGTCTTTAAATATGGAATGAAAGAATAATAACTGTTGTGGGGATTCATGTTTACAAATGAGCTTCTGGTTGGCAATTAGTGGAGCTGAACAACACCCTGGTGAGACGGGTAGGCTTTCACGCTGCCGGTTCACAGAAGCAAAGCACGTCAAGAGAGCAATGAAGTGTTCTGCCTCAGGGAAACTACGAAGTCAGCAGCAGCAGAAAGCACGGATTTTGGAGAAAGCCATTGGGATATAAGGTACCCCAGCCAGGTTTAACACCACCTTCCAGCTGGTGTCGTTTTAGTGACACTGGAATCTCTTGTGTCTTAGTGTCGTCGTCCTAGAAGAGGGGCAGTAATCGTATTTACTTCAAATGGTATGGATGATTGAGTTATAATTTAATCCATACAAAACATGCAAGAGTATAGTCCCTGGCATTTAACTGGTCAATAGTTGCTGTCTATTAATTATTAGCTGTGTGCGACTCCGAGTGTTGAGGATGGCACAGATGAAAGAAGCCCCTTGCTCTCGTGGGCTTACATGCATTAGTAACAGAATGTTCTCCCAGCCTGTGGGTTTTTGTATATTAGATTACCTCATGAATACACAGAAACAGAAAATCATACAGGCTTTCTTTCCTTCATTTTATTTATTTATATTTTAATCTCTAGAGGTAATTTAACAGAGGCTGGGTGACTTCTTCATTTCTTAAAAACAAGTTTTAAAGAGGGAGCACCTTATTGATGCAGCTAGAATGTGGTTGAAAGGAATTTACAAATTAGTAGAGAATTCTAATACATACGTAAGTCAAGGCTCGTTTTCTTTTTTCTTTTCTTTGTTTTTTCAGTGATAGGCTTGAATCCTGGGCCTTACACAAGCTAGCCACTAAATTCTTTTCATGTTTTATTCTGAGACAGGATCTCACTGAGTTGTCCAGGATGATCTCTAACATACGGTCTTCCTGCTTTAACCTTCCAAGTACCTATGATTGCAGAGAGGAGCCACCTAATCCTGCTTAATCCAGACTAATTTTGATTCAATAGTTGGTATAGCTTAAACGCTTGCATCATTCTAAACTTCATATATGGAAATAATACATGCCTCCAAGCAGATGGCAGTAGCATTTGAAACTTTTCAGGGGTTATATGCTCTGGTGGATCTCTTATGAATAAGATTAGTACCTTCATAAAGGAGACCCCAGAAAGTTCTCATCCCCCCTACTACAAAGACACAGTAAGGACAGCTTTCTATGAGCCAGGAAGGATGCTTTGACCTCATACCAAGCATAAGAAGGTAAAATAGGGAAAGGAAGGAAAATTAATAATGTGAACAAAAAAGATAAAAAAGGGAAGCCTAGAGGTAAAGGGTGTTAAGGCTTGAATGTGTATCCTTCCCAAACTCATCCCGAAGCTTAATTGCCGCTGTGACAGCAGTACACGATGGAACTCTTGTAGGTCATTAGGCTACGAGGGCTACACTGCAGGTTGGACTTGGTGATTTAGAAAAGGAGGCGACCAGCTACTTTTTGCCCTTTCCTTGCCCTTTCAGCCTTCTTTCTTTGGAGAAGAGTATTTCACTTGATGTATGTTACCCTGTTTCTGTCTTTGTTTCTTATTTTTGTTCTTGTTTGTTTTCACTCTTCAAAATAAAATATATTGTAATAAAAAAGAAAGATAGAATTTACATAAGGGAAAATGAACTGATGGATTTGAAGGATTCTGAACCTCGTTATGTGTTATAAAATGACAAAGAAGTTCTTTTCAGGAGAAAACCGCCAGGTTGTGACCAAGCTACCCTCACTTCTTCATCAGAAGATCGGTGTGGACAGAATAAAGCTAGGACTTTTTCATCAGGACAATAACATATTTACCCCAAAGGCACCTAGGGGGTTACTAGAGCTGCTGCCTCCACTGCAGGCCCACGGTGCCGAAGACCAGTGGAAAGAGGTCAGAAAGCAGCCCAAGGGACCCTTCAGGCCTTGAGTCTCACTGCGTCCCTCATAAGTCATTGCTCCTCAAATTCTGAGGTCTTCACCTTGGACTTCCTGCACTCTGGAATTATGAGAAATAAATTTCTCTTATTTACACATTCCCAGTCTTGGGTATACTGTTATAGTAGTATAAAACAAATTAAGATAAAGAAGATGCTTGATATTGAATGGACTTTTTGATCTTTGCATTTGTTTTTTCAAAATCTATTTTGAAGACTGAGAAGTTGCAAATATATTATGACTTAGTTTTCTTTTTCTAATACGAGGCTCTGATTTTGCAGAAAGCATTTTTAGTAAATAAGTAAGAAAATATAATGGTTTCATCATTTACATTTGACATCTTTAATCATGCTAATGTTACTCTTTGTATTCAAGCTGTATTAAATAAGGCAAAATAAAATTAAATACCGGGGAGCATAATAATTACTATTTTTTAAAATTTTATTTCCATTTATTTTGTACTTAATTTATTCCCATGCCATAAGTTTTTGTTTCTTTAGTTTCTTCTGGGGTATCTTTTCTTCTGTGCAGCTTCCTCCGCTGGTTTAGGAACAATCTGTTCCTTTTCAGTGAGGATCATCTCAGTGTGGCGGGGAGCTCGTGGATGGGGTAACCTGGCCCTGAGCTCTGTAAGTACGGCGGAGCATCTTGGTGCTGTGTTCACCTGGATGTGTTCAATAACCAGAGGATCTACTTCTAAACTCTTAACTTCAGCATAGTCTCCGCAGTTTTCGGCATGTGCATCAAAAATTCTGCACTCTTTTCAGGCCACCGACCCTGCGCCCAGCCCCACTGTTTGGCCTGGGTGCACCTCCCAACTCCACCATTGTAACGCCAGAATGGTACACATTGCTTCTTTAATGTGACATCCTTCAGATACTTGGTGGCCTTTCGGATACGCATGACCTTGATGGTCTGGGAAGTTCCAGGCGTGCTCTTAAAGTGAACATAAAGATTTGAGCCTCTTGATTTGCATGATTTTGTAGAGTTTTCTGAGTCGAGAAAGTAGTGAACCATTTTCACAGGTCAACTCAGGCTGCTCACAGGAAGAGAGGGAGCATAATAATCAAATAGCGAATACCTAACTGACTCCAACCAATGAAGCAGTATCTGTCTTTCTGTACATCATCCTTAACATATATAGGTGCACACAGAACCCCCCAGAAGACAATGATACCAGGGTCTCAATTCTTACAGTTATGAGATGAGGATTACCACTCCCTGTGGTGAAAGATATTAAAAAGTGTGTGTGTGTTTCATTACAATAAACGTAAATGAAAATTTGTAACTATATAAGGGATGAGATAAATACCTATATAACAATACAGACATCAATATGCCTATAACTATGCCATGAATATACCTAGACTTATAAAAAAATATCTTTCTAGACTCTTATTTTTAAATGATAAAACAGGACTAAGAACATTTACTATGTGCACCAAATCCAAATCATGTAACAGTGACAGTGGTACTTAAAAAAAGAATGCCATATATATATATATATATATATATATATATATAAAATATATAGAGAGATATATATTGCATTCTCCCAGAAAAGGTTCCATCACAATAGTACTTTGCTGGTCCTCAGATATTTGTAGGCACTTTACATTCTAAGCCAATAAATTCTTTCCTAATTTATGCATATGTACTTAAAACAAGAAATTAATAAAATAACACTAATTTTTAAGGAAACGGTAAGACTACTAATCTTTCATAAATCAAATTTGCGTATCAATACAGAGTAACTTTGATTAGAAGAAAATGCAAGGGAGAGCAAATGTTATCGCATCCATGTGGAAGATTTAAGCAAACAGGAAGATTGCTGTGAGTCAAGGATCAGCTTTCCTCTGGCTCTCTAAGTGTTTAGATGGGTGCTATTGTCAATAACTGGTATTCTGGCAGACATCCTGAGGCCATCTCTGCCTTTCCTGTTCTCATTTCATAGGTTTTGTGTTTTTATTTTAAAAGCTTGCATCAAAGTCCTCTCCCTAGACTGTAAATTTGGGTCACTCTTAGAAGTAGACATGCCTACATTTTGTCACATTGCTATGTCAGGGAGCCCATGTGTGCTTTGTTTTTCTTTTGTATTGGGCATCAAACTCAGAACCTTGAGCTTGCCGGACAGACGCTTACGCCGCTTAGCTATGTCCTCGGCCTAGGGAGCTTATGTTCTGTGTCTCTACGGGATGATCCTTGGAATATAATTTAGACTCCAGATCTTCCCTCAGTCATATTGTGTTTGATTGGCATCTTCCTTCATAGTCCTGCTTCTGGCATTCTCTTACCAATTTTCCTGGAAATCTTTGTAATTAATCCTTTGCACACAAATCTTCATCTTGGGCGTCAGCTTTTTCTGTTTTTTAAAATGTATTTAGTATAGTGTTTCATTGCACAGATCAGACTCATAGTGATCCTCTTGTTTTCAGCCTCCCAAGCACTGGGATTACAGGTGTGCGCCACCATGCCCAGTCTGAGTCACCTGCTCACAAGCCCCAGGGGCAAGGCACCCTGGGGATCTAAACCTTGTCCCTGCATCTGCCTAAGCAGGCATGTTAGTCCACTGAACTACCTGGCTAGCCCTATCAGGATCAGCTTTTGAGTAGATAATTACTAAGGACAAATCCTAAGGCTACTTAGGATCCATCCATCATTCCATCCACCCATATTTGCTACCTCCCTCTGTTTCTGCCTGAGTGTCTCTGGTGCCCTAGCTCAGATAAGTAACACTAGGAACAGATTGGTGTGCATTCTATTACATGCTAAATGTCTATTACTCATATAATTGCATATGAATATGTGTTTATGAGGAGTTATTTTTATTTAAATGATATTAAGTATATGTATATAAGTATGCATAGATAATTGTATACTTCACCATCTTGTTTTTCTTACTATAAAATAATAATTAGATTTCTAGCAATAAAAAAATTGGACTTTTAACTGAGTTCTATTGTAAGCCGCCCTAATTATCTTCTCAGAAGGAGCAATCATATTATGGATGGAGACACAGAACGTGTATACTTAGAATCTAAAGTCATGGCAAAAATTTAAATAGTCCCAATTCTTTTATGTTCTCTCTGACACGTTTTACTATTGCATTACCTTTGGCTAGTTGTCCACACATTTATATATTCATACATGAAAAGAAAATTATGTTGTAAATATAACTAAATAGTTGTCATAATTCCCATATTATTGTTTTCTGATTTATATAAAAATCTTTTCCTGTTTATTTAAATAATTTTGTAAAATGTTGATTTAGTGTTTTGCATTTTGGGGTCTGCTTATAATTAATCTTTACAACCCAACAAGAGAGTTTATAGCTTTGTTTCCATTTTGTAAATGTGATGTCTCAGTCAAGGAGATTGTTGGCCTTGTCCTTGGCCAAAGGCACAGTGAGAGTAAGAGGAAGAACACGAATTAGGGTCTTTGACTTGCAACAAAATGTTTAATCTGTTGTCACTGGGGCATGGCCATTTCCTTAAGAGATAAATCTGTTCACAATGTTATCTATTAGAGCATTAAAATAAAACGTACATAATAAACCTAAACACGACATTGCAATATGTGAAGATGGATATAATATTAATTATTGTACTATAGAATTTCCTACATTCTAATTAGATGAAAACAGTTCTCTTCTTATGGAAGCTCTGTACCTATCTTTACTGGGAAGTAGCGCAGGTAATCCACACTCTCACATATATGAAGTTTAAGTAACTATAAATGAGCAGTGATTTTCTGTGCATGCAATACAACACAGATTTTTTTTTTTTTTTTTTTTTTGTACTGGGATCAAACTCAGGACCTTATGCGTCCAGGCAGGCGCTTATGCCACTGAGCTATATCCCAGGCCGCACACAAAATGTTTTTTAAAAATAAAAATAATGTGATTCTGAAAAGTTTCTTGTCTCTATGTGGGCATTGCTTTTTGGTGACTATGCATTTTGAATATATATATTTTTTTTCTTTCTTTGTGGAACTGGGGGTTGAACTCAGGCCCTTGCACTTGCCAGGCAAGCACTTGTTCTACTGAGCTATCTCCCCAGTCCTTATAAATATATATTTAAGTCAGCAGTCAGAAAATATATGTTTTCTTATGGCAGCGTAGTACATACTTACAAGCTATAAAATTTAAAGGCCAGCCCTACTAGATTGTGAGCCTGGGCTGTCTCATTACTGTTCAGATTGTGTAATCTAATTTAAGCTCAGTAAATTTTTCCTTAAGCTTTGGATTTATCCACATCTGTTAATGATAGTGTCAGCTTTTATTGACTACACGATGCTGAAATTACTAGAGTGCCAAGATGAACACAGTCATGCTAACGAGTTTCCTCTGCCTTTAGTCAACCTACATTACTCACAAAGCAGTACAATAAAAGTAAGCTTCCACTTTTCCTCCTCCCCTATATTTCTTTAGAGAAATCTCCCTTTATTTAAGATGCTTCTATTAGGCTTTAGAAAATATGACCTACAACATTCCTGTTTTGACTTCCAACCAAGAGCACCTGAAGAACAGCTATGCAGGAAGGGCTTTCCCTGAAAGTTTCTTATTGACCGAAAGACCAGATTTGCCTGATGACAACAATTGCCATTCATCTTTTAACTGAAAATTTAGAAACCAAGCAAGATTAAATTCATTATCATAGGAAAGAGACTGAAATTCAAATAACAGATGTCTGCTCTTCCAAGCCAATCATTTCTAAAAATTATTTACTAGCTCTCTAGTGTACACGCCCCCCTTGTAGAGGAGAGTGTGTACCTCTCCACCATCTGAGCCCCTGAGGCTCGTACCCTGTGTGGCTTTTGTGCATAAATACATATTAACAATGAGTGTACATTTTCTCCTGCCAAAGTGTCTGTTGTCCATTTACATCAGCAGACTCAAATTTCAAAACTCCAGAGAGAAAATTGAACTTTTTTGTCTTTGTTTTAAGTATCTCACAGAAATGAAAGACATTCTTTCTTATTGCAATAAATCACGTATAAATAGTCTGCCAAAAATACATACATATTAAGAAAAGAAAAATGTGTGTAATAGTAAATTTATTGAAACGTTAATACAAGTTGCCTTTGGCCTCTACAATTACAAGAGGCACTCGAACTCATGGCTATTAATTTTCAGACATTTATTGGTATGGCGAGCTGCTGAGGTGTACATGCTTCTTTTTGGCAGACTGTATATGTGATCTTTATATTAACTTTTTTTTCTTCAATGTTCTCTTGGTGAATAGTCTAGAAGCAGTAGTGGAGCAGTATCAGAGAACTCTGTCAGGCGGTGTTAGACATGCCACAACTGACTCTGTGCTCTGCTGTAGTATCTATACCACAAATGTTTTAACTGTGAGGCGCATGGAGGGAAAAGTATAAACAAAGAAGAGCTACATTAGCATGAAGGAAATATATAGTTTGGGAAAATACAACAACTGAGAAGAATTTAAAATGACAAAATAGAAAATAAAATTATTGATCTGTCATACAAACTTGGCTTGCCAGCTTCTTGCAAAATAAAATAGATAATGAGTGTAAGGAAAATTTTGACTTCATTAGTAATTTTCTGTTGTCCCTTAACATGTTCTTTCTATTTGAGTGGAATATAATTTTAAATTGGTTGGCAAATGATGTGTAATTCAACTTTACAATTTCTTGCCAATTGAATTTTAGAATTAATGTGAGAGCGGCTGAACTGTAAGGTGAAGGAGTTTCTATTTCTTACAGCACTGTGCTGTAAAACTTCCCAGAGGACGCAACAGAGATGAATGGTTGGTATTTTTAACTTTAATAAAACTAAAATATAGGATTCAAATAGTATTAGGATAAGCCAAACAAAAGTAGATTTTACGGTAAAATAGTATACTATAAGACATGCTTAATATGCACATATATGCACACACACACACACACATATATATATATATATACATACATGTATATGCATACACACACATGTACACTTAGGAGAAGCTAAGCAAGACCTACTTTCTCATAGTACTTGATCTCGTAGTCCAGAATGGCTCCGTTGGAGAAGGCGGGCGCTTGCCATGAGAGGGCAATGCTGTTCTGGGATGCCCAGTCCTTCCTTACTACACCTATCAGAGAAGGTGCTGAAAGCAAAGAAAATAACTAAGAATTAATCATCAAGAATCATTTTCTGCATCCCTTTCATATTTCTGTTTCAAGAAAAACATAAATTCTTGCTGAAAAGGACGCCACCTGTTGCCACATTAATGAAATGGCTTCACGACCTGCTCTATTCAGTCCAAAAAAGACACTAAAATACAATTAGATGCATTGTTGAGAATCATAGGAAAAACTCAAGTATTCCAAGTACATGAGCCAGAAATCACCCTATTTTTCTTTATTAGAGGAAGATCTTTTGCTTTAAATTTGTTTTGATCTTGATTATGATATGAAATTTGATATCTTTCTTTCTATATTTTATTAAATCTACATTTACCAAAGGAGGATCTATCTATTTATCTATCTATCTATCTATCTATCTATCTATCTATCTATCTATCTATCAACTTATCTATCCTTTAATTATAAGATTATTTGTAAGCTTTTATTTCTCCCAAAGATATCTTAGTGATTTACAAAAGTATATTCTAATAAAATTATTTACAATAAATTACTGCTTGTCATTACTGAGATTTCTTCTGTGTCATATATGTGTTATTTGAATAAAATTGAATATTTAATTTAAGTAGTTTATTGTCAGAATCATGTTCATTTTACTTTCTTTTATTACTTTTTTTAGAAACTCAAACCAAACATATAATAACCTTGTGTTAAGCTTCCAAACCTTAATTTTCCTTGTACCTTTCACAAAACACATTTCATTTTATAGAGTCACCTCCAAGTCAGAATATTAAATGAAATAGTCAGACACTGAAGCTTAAGTGTTCTTTTGTGAACAGTAGTGTTTGATATAGAAATTCAAATTCATTTATTAGACAAGAATTCTTAATTAAGCTGCATCATTGACAAAAATTCTAACATTATAATAACACCGTTCCCTAGGATTTGGGAAGAAAGCACTTTAATGCCTTGGTTGAGACAGAAAATGGCACAATTTTTATAGAAGTAAACTCAGTAATTTTAGAGACATTGTGTAGTCGCCTATACTTTGGCTTTTGGAACTCTATCTCAGAGATGCCCTGCAGAAGGAAGCATATTTACAAGAAAATTCATTGACATTTACCTTTAAATCTTGGAAAAACCTAATGGCCCATCAATAAAAGACTAGTCAAAATCATATGGTACATTCAATAGCATATTATGAAGTTGTGGAAAGGAATTACATCAATCTATAAATAGCACAATGGAGTTATTTCACGATATATATCCAAGTGAAAAAAGTAAAGAAAAGTATATGAAAAATAATGCAAGAATAATGATAATAAAAATGCTACTGCAGTGACATTCTTGGTGGGAGAGGTGAATGGATGAACACAAGATGCTTAGAAAGTGGACACCTAAATACATCTTACCTTTCAGACTAGCCTGGGAATCCAGTAGATATTTGAATGATTAGAAAATGAAGCTAAACACTTAAAATAATTTTGTAAAATTAAAAAGAAATACACAGAATCCTACACATTGACTTGGAGACATAGCTCCAGAGTATTACAATAACTTTAAAACATAGTAGTTTAATTTCCATTCTAAAGAGATATGTATTAAAGACCAAAAAAGACAAAACTGCTAAAATTATTGAACTGTTTTAGGTGTGATATTGTTGTAATAGTACTGTACTTTAATTCTAAAGTTGTTGTACTGAGGTATAAAGAAAGTAAATACGTTAGTGTTATTAAGAAGTGGGTTTTTTCCCCTTTGAAAAAGATATGTCAACAATGGTGAATAAAAACAAATGAAAAGTATCATTCTGAATTCATGATCTTTCTGATCATGAAATGCATTAAATATGCAAAATTGACTCACTGTGATGTCTTTCTTTTTTTTTTCTTACCTTGAACCTCTCTCTGTCCCCTCTCTCTGTCTTTCTCTCTGTCTTTCTCTCTGTCTCTCACTGACTCTCTCTTTGTCTCTCAGTCCTTCTCTGTCTCTCTATCTCTCCTCTGTGTGTCTGTCTCTCTGTCTCTGTCTCTGTCTCTGTCTCTGTCTCTCTGTCTCTCTCTGTCTCTCTCTCTGTTTCTGTCTCTGTCTCTCTCTCTCTCTTTCTCTCTCTCTGTCTCTGTCTTTTTTCTCTGTCTCTCTTTTTTCTCTGTCTCTCTGCCTCTCAGTACCTTGCTGTCTCTCTCTCTCTGTCTGCCTGTCTGTCTGTCTGTCTCTGTCTCACTCCCTTTCTACCCCCATTCTCTCTCTCTTCTTGTTCTCTTTGTCTTTCTGCTATGTTTTCAGGAGTTTTTCCTCTACAAATGCAACTCTATAATTCTATTTCTGTTTTAGAATTAAGCAATAATGGGTTGAACTGTCTGAAACCATGAGCTACATAAACTTCTCCTCCTCAAGCTAGATATGTTAGGTATTCTGTCCCAGTGACACAAAAGTGACCAATACCCACCCCCATCCTATACATCAGTAAACAAAAAATAGAATTTGTTTCCTAATTGTATAGGTTCCTCACTTAAACATAGCCATTACGGTACAAGAACAATGCTAATTTCTAAATTCTCCTCATTTTATAAATTCCACTTATTTCAGGGCTGGCTAGATAGCTCAGCTGACTAAAGCACCTGTTTAGGCAGGCACAGGGACCAGGGTTTGATCGCTGGTGTGCTGCACTGGCCCTGCCCTTGGGGTGCTCTGAGATGGTGACTGAGACTGGGCGTAATGGCACACGCCTGTAATCTCAGTGCTTGGGAGGGTGAAAACAGGAGGATCACTACGAGTCCAATCTGTGTAGTGAGACCCTGTAGACCTTTCACTAACTACATTTTAAAAAATGCACTTATTTCTAAACATCAGTATTTTACATAGTTGTTAAATATACATAATTTTAGGTAATTCTGATTAAAATATTTCTTAAAATTTCATCTGTAGTTTTATAGCTCTACAATAAGGGCTAAATTATTCAGTTATGCTGATGATTTGCAAATCATTTTTTTCTAATACTAGATGCTGAAGATTCCAATTTTGTCTTATTAAAGTTCTTATACATCATCGTTTACTTTTTATTTTGAGAGGTTTCTCCTCCCTACGCCTGATAGGACCTCACTTTGTTTTTTCAGGCTGGCCTGAAATTCCTGAGTTCAAACGGTCTTCCTTCCTCTGCCTAAGCAGAAACTGGGACTACAGACACGCATCATCATACCCACACTTTAAATTTTCAACTGAGAAAATGGCTCCAAGTGATTTCAGTTTTTTGAGCCATACTATGTATTAGCATATTAAAAAGAATTACGTCACTATGCTTTAAGAACACATTTTATTTTATTTTATGAGCAGAATATATTTATTGAGGAAAAGAAAACTCCTGTCTGAGAGAGGGACAGGAGGGGGGCCCGAGTGGCTTGTCCCCCTAGGCACAGATTTTAAACAGTTAATGATCTAAAGCAAAAAATGTGAAAAACAATTTACAGTGTAATAAATGTCCCCAAGCATTGCACTTTGTATTCATAGAAGCCAACATTATGCAAAACTTTATTTTAAAATGAAGTTTCAATATAGGAAATCTGAAGCATTTGTTTTGAATATATTTAATGAATTTGTTTTGTTCATGACCTAGTAAGAATACATATAGTCCAGCAAGCTAGCTCGGTGGACTACGCACCTGTTTAGGAAGTGCAGGCGCCAGGGTTCAACCTCTAGTATCGCACGCCAAGCCAGCCCTGCCCTTGGATGCACTAAGCCAGCAGCTGAGCCTGGGCGTGGTGGTGCACGCCAGTAATCCCAGAGCTGGGGAGGCTCAGAGCAGAGGGTCACTATCACAGTGCTCATTAGGAGTTGTCCAGGACAGCCCAGCTCTTAGTAGAACTATATTTCTGATATCTGTCTTTTCTTAGGCCATCAAAATCTGAGGTTTGCCTTTCATAATAGTGATTGTTGAATAGATGACAATATTCTTGAAAATGCTCTTTATACAAACTTTTCTGATTACTACATTTACTGACTCAAATAAATTACAAATACTAAATAATAGAAAAATTTTTTAAATTACGATGAAATAATGAAGTTCACAAGTAGATGAGCTTTTTCCTCATGCTTGTGTAGAGATAGTTGGAAAAAGAGTAAATTATCTTAGGTAATCTGATATTTACTAAGATGTAGTGAATTATAAAAAAAGATAAAAAATAACTAAGATGATAGGTATGAGTATCAGTTTTCCAATGAGAAATATAATCATTATATAGTACAAATGTGTACTACTAAAAATAAAAATAACAATCTTCAAAAACTTCAATAAGTTTTACTAAAATTGTACTTTATATCATACTATTTTCAATCTAATGAACTTAAAATGAAGATTATTACTATTTTAAAGATAATCACACTGAAGATGAGAAGAGTTGAGCAGTTATTTAATGAGAAACTTCAGGTGAATTTTCATATTAAAAATATGAAGTTAGTTAATTTATAAAACTAACATTGTTACCATCTTTCCTCTTAAAACTAATTCTACAGGACATAAAATCAATATTAAGAAATCAGTAGCTTTTAATACAGTAATGGTGACTTATATGAGAAAAAAAATCAGAAAATAATTTCATTCACAATATCTTCAAAATAGAGAATATGTAAAATTCAACCAGAGGGTGAAAGAGCCCTACAATAAAAATTATAGAACTCTGAAGAAAGAAATTGAAAAGCATGCCAGAACATGAAATATCTTCCAATTTTTATGGATTGACAGAATTATTTTTTTGCATTTACATAATTTTAATGAGATTTAAAGTTTATTTTTTAATTTAAAAATTAATTAGTACTTATTCACAGTACATAATATAATCATCGTTGGGAACTGGTACATCTACACAGCATATCCTAATTATTTTATGTATCCTTTCCTCCCCTCCTCTTCTCTCTCTTCATCTCTACAGTGGATATATTAATAAAAGTGATGTAAAGATTCAATAAAATCCTCACCACAATTCCAATGGCAGTTTTTATAGAACTAGGCAAAATAATCTTAAAATGTGTGTAGGTGGTAGCAGCCCTCAGTGCCTAAAGCAAGCAGGCTACCTCAGTCCTGAGGAGAACATCCTGTCCGGTTAAGGTTAAGGTCAGCTACTAGTCACTAGGCAAACTTGTGTCACATGTTATTAACTTCACAAAAGTATAATAAAGGACCATTTTATTGTGTAAAATAAAAGAAAGAATCTATCTATCTATCTATCTATCTATCTATCTATCTATCTATATATTGTACAGCTACTTGCTCTTACTTCATTGAAAAGAAAGGTTTGTACTAATCTTGTTTAGACAAGATACCATGTCTGCATCTTGTCCTCTGAATAACTACTATGAAGACAATATGCAATGTATTAATGATTGTATTTGTCCTAATAACCTGTTTTGAAGCTGTTTCGTTGATATATTACCTTTATTCTCATTAAAATTAATTGTAAAAAAAATTACGTGTAAACACAGAACACCCAGAGTAGACAAAACAATCTTAACCAGAAGGCGAAGGCTGGAGGCATCACGATACCCAAATCCAAATTATACGTAGAAGCCACAGTGACAAAAACCCAACAGTGCTCAGCAAACTGAAGACCAAAACTAGAACTCTATCTTGCATAGTACACACAAACTATTTCAAATAAAAAGAGGACCTAAGTATAAGACCTGAATATTTGAAACTGCTCATAGAAAACATAGAGGAAATCCTTGATGTCATAGGCACAGGCAAAGTTAATACAATTCCTCCAATACCACAGAAAATACAGATGGGATTACATCAAATTAACAGTTTCTGTACAACGATGGGGACAACCAAGACAGTGAATATATATCAAAAGAAGGAGAGAAATTTTTGCTAGCTACTCTTCAAAGGATTAATATCTAGAATACATGAAGAACACCTAAAATAACATGGCACAGGAGATAAATAGACAAATGAATTGAACAGGCGTATCTCAAAATAACTTCTTTCCCAAAGAGATAAAAGGATTGTGTGTGTAACAAAGCTTGCTTGCTCTTCCTGCTTTTTGCTACACCAATGTGGGGCTAGCTGTTAGCTTGACGTCAGTGAAAATTATGTGGAAATATTTGGATAGGACAGTTTCACTGTCAGTGGAAGCCACAGTGAAAGATGAGTAAAAATGACTGCTCCTCCAGAAATGAATTATACAAACTAAGATCTGACAGTTTAAATTTAAAGATCATTGCAGCAAGACTTATATGCCTTTTAGATTTCTTGTGTTTTGTTACATGATTTACAAAATTAATACAGTCACTTAATTTTGTGTTTAGGCACTATAGGGACTATTTACTATTTAGTTCCAGAAGTATTAGAAATTCTTTGCACTATAGATACTATGAAAATAATATCTTAGAAATCCAAGAGAGAGAAAGAAAAAATATCTTCAACTTAGACCAGCTCTGCGTGGCAGGACATTATCCTGCACATTAGTGCTCAGACTCCGGGCAACGAGTTGTCAATTTCTAAACTTTGCTTAATGTTGTTATTATTGCTCTCTGCACTGCTGCAGTGAGGACAGCGTGACTCTTTTAACCCCTTGCTTTCCCTTGATAACCATACTGGCAAATGCTAGGGCAATGACCTCACTACAGCCCTACACCTAAACATGGAGGACAGAGCCAAATGGAAGCCAGTATTCCACTCCCAAGTGATTGGGAAGGCAAGGTCTCCAGACAGACACACGGAAGACAGCCATGAGCAGCAGACTTTTTCTAGAGTGGCCCTGATAGCAGTGATGTAGCTACCTACTATAAAATTTCTAAAGGATTATTGTACAAGTCGAGCTGTTCTTTCTGAATATGAAAATAACAAGACAAAGGAGAAGAACGCAATTTCAAGACCTAGCCCAACAAGAAAAAAATCCAGAAGACAGCAACACAGAAGAAATTGGAAGACACACACAATGGCAAATAAATATGTGAAAAAAATGTTCAACATCATTGGTCATTCAAGATATGCAGAGCCCAAGCCCAGGCCCTGCTGGTATGTGGGAGAGCTTCTGTGCTCCCCTGCACCCACTGGACCCCTCTGGACCCAGCCCAAGCCTGGCGTGTGAGTGAGACCTTCAGCTGTGCTCTCAGGACCCCTCCAGGCCTAGCCAAGCCCAAGTCCAGCAAGTGTGTGGGGGAGCTTCCACACTCCCCTTTGCCTGCTGGATCCCTCTGGACCCAACCCAGGCCCACTTGTGAGTCAGTCCTTCTGTTCTGCTCTCTGGACCCCTTCAGACTCAACCAAGGCCTGGCATACAGGCCTGGGATGAAACTCTGCAGCTGAAGTCCCTGCAGAGAGGATAGGGGGCAAAATCACCCAGCTAATCCAGGAGCAGAACATCTTGCCAGAGGGGCACAACAGGTTCACTTCCAAGGGCTGCAGCAGGGAGAAGCTGGGCACAGCAGCCAGACACAAGCCAGGCACAACTGGATGAATTCAAACTTAGGTAGATCTGCACCCGAATTTCAGTAGGTGCTAAGTTTATAATTACACCAAAGCTCTACACCAAAGGTCAGAGGATAGTGCTATTAAAGGTATGCAAATTAAAACAATGATGAGATACCATCTTACACCAGAAGGAATGGCTGTCATCAGGAAGACAACCAAGAACAAGTGCTGGAGAGGCTGTGGGGATACAGAGACGCTTCTCCACCGTTGGTGGCAGTGCAGGCTGGTACAACCACTATGGAAATCAGTATGGAGATTCCTCCAACACTTAGGACTGGAAGTTCCATTCAAATCCTCTCGTAGGTATTTTTCCAAAAGAACTGAAATCCTCATACCACAGTGATATATGTGCCCCCATGTTTACAGCAGCACAATTTGTCACAGCTAATCTTGGAAACAATCCAAATGCCAATCAACTGAGGAATGCACATAAAAGATATGGTATTTTTACACAATAGGGTATTACTCAGCCATAAAGAAGACAAATTCAAGGCTTTTGTAGATATGCAAGAAGAGACTGTATTGGTAAGAGAAATAAATCAGACCCACATATGCAAACGTTGTATTGTCTCACTAGTGTGTGTGAGCCTTTAAGAATAAATATAATCTGAAAGTACAGCAGATTCTGTGGGAGGGAAATAATTTTTCACTGGGAACCAAAAACTGGGATGAGGAATAGGGCAAAAGAATGAAGGAAAAAATGTATAATTGTGTATATATGCAGGATAGTTTGAATAATTATACTGCTGATTGGGGCCGGGGAGATAGCTCAGTGGAATAAGCACTTGCCTGGCAAGCTCAAGGATCTGAATTCAATCCCCGGTTCCGCAAAAAAACAAACAAACAAAAATTATACTGCTGATATCTGCTGGTCTTTTGAAAGAAGTAATTAATGCTTAATTTTATTTCTTCTAATTCTTATTCTTATTTGTTTTTAATTTCTTATAATTTTTTAAAATCAATTTTGCATGTTTATATCTGGTAACATGAACAACTAATTTGAAGATAAAGTCATGATGTAGCAACTATGATTGAATTCCTGTTACTATGTTTAGTGAATTTTTGTATCATTTTTAATGCTGGTATTTTTAAATTGCTATTTTGTGTTCCTTAAAAACTGAATTAAAAAATGCTAAAACTAAATCCATGTCTACACAATGCACTAAAGTCAAAATGGATTAACAATATAAACATCAAAAACTATTTAAACATTAGAAACACTAAATCTACTGGAAGAGGACGTAGGTAGATTTCTTGAAGACATAGGGCTA
The DNA here is from genome assembly GCF_000260255.1 of Octodon degus. NCBI lineage: Eukaryota > Metazoa > Chordata > Mammalia > Rodentia > Octodontidae > Octodon > Octodon degus. The sequence continues at coordinate 1,045,320 of NW_004524813.1, forward strand.
TGCAGACAGTTTATGAATGAAAATCAAGCTGAACAGGAAAGACTTTAAAGAATCTACAACTGAAATCTCATTTTACTGAAAAGTTTTTGCACATCAAAAGGAATGAAAGGAAAACCCCAAAATTGGGGGAAAAAAAATCTAAATCACTAGTTACTCAGACAAAGAACTTCTATGTGGAATATAAAATGAATTTAAAAAATAGGCCCCAAAATTCAAAGACCCAATCCAAAAATGGGCAGCTGGCACGAATATACATGTTTCAAAGGAACAAATAAAAATGACAAATAAATATATGAAAATATGCTCCACAGCACTGGTCATTTGAGTAATGCAAATTAAAACAACACTAAGATTCTATCTCACCCCAGAAAGAATGGTTAACATAAAGAAATCAAGTAATAACTAATAGCAAATGCTGAAGATATAAGGAAACAGGAACGCTGTTAGGGGGAGTGTAGAATCAGTGTGGAGATTCCTCAAATTTTAGAAGTGGGAATCCCGTTTGACCCAACTAATCTCCTTTTGAGCATTTCTCCGGAACTGAAAATATCATACCACTGTGATATATGTGTACTCATGTTTATAGCAGCTCAATTTGTCATAGCTCAAACTAGGAAACAACTCAAATGTCCATCAATTGAGGGATGGATAAAAAAAGATGTGGTATTTTTGTACAATGCAGTATTACCGACGAATTAAGAATGAATAACTCAGGGCTTTTACAGGTAAATGGAAGCAACTAGAGGCTATACACAGAAGTAAAATAATCAGACCCACATGTGTAAATATTGTATTGTCTCCCTAGCATAAGAACCTGAAAGAGTAAATAGAATCTGAAATGTACAATCGAAATAGTAAAAAGCAAAGAAACTATGCAAAAGGAATGAACAACTGGGATGAGGGAGAGGAGGAGAAGAAAACCAACAAAGGGGAAAAATCATGTATTTACATACACAGAATAGCTGAGATGATTGTACTACTGCTTTCTGTCAGCTTTTTAAGGGATAAGTTAATGCTTACAAGTTTTATATTGGCCAATGTTACATGTTTGTATTGGGTAGTCCGAGCAACTGCATTAACCACAACCATGTACAAGGTTACAACCACTTTGAATACCTGTCAGCTTGTTCCCTTCTTGTTTTTGAAATTGTGCATCATTTTCAGTGTCTTATCTAATTTTTTATTCTGTTTAAAATAGAAAAATTAGATCAGGCTAGATTCTTCTGAATATATTCACTACTAAGCAAGGTTCAGTACAACAAAATCAACTAACTGAAAACAAAACAAAACAAAGAGTACATATGTTACACTGTTTTTTTCTAGGAATCTAATGTAAACTATTTCTCTAAATTTCAGAGTAGCTGTCCTGGGTGCTGAGGAAGAACAAGAATTCCCCATTCTATGCCAACTTCAAGAAAACTCCTTGGGCTGATGAGATAGCTCAGTGGTCTGAAGCTCCTGCTTAGACAAGCTCATGCAACCGCAGAGACCATGGTTCGATCCCTGGCACCACATGCCACATCAGCTCCACCCCCAAGATGGGCTGAGTTGGCCACACACGAAAGAAAGAAAGAAAAGACCTTATTCATTAGATCTCATTTTAATAAAACCAAGATCACTGGTTTCTCTTAAGTTTTCCAGGAAAAAGTTTTGTAGTTTGAACTGTATGATTATGTCAATTATATATGAAAATTATAACATATTTTGAATATATAAGGATCCTAATATATCTGAATATGGTTGTACTTTTGCAACCTCATTGATTCCACAAAATGTTTACATTGTATTTAAGACAAAGAGAAAATGAGATCATTTAAATGCTATACATAGTGAAAAAAATATTACTATGACTAGAAAAGTCATCTTTTCTAAGTGACTAGAAATTTTCCAGATGATTATAAATGACTAAAATCACCTTAACAGTAGAAAATAAGCAAGTAAGTGGGATAGTTTATAGAAATATAAATCTTTAAAATAGTATGGACTCAAACCTCCACACTGTGAGCCAAATAAAACAAATAAATCTTTCCTTCATTTTTGGTGTCAGGTATTTTTGTCCCAGCAATGAGAGAAAACTAACTGAGATACTCACTCTTGCAGTCTGATAGTATTCTAAACCAAAAAGTTTTATGAAATTTAAGCTTGTTTTATGATCTTGCTCACTCAAGTTTTATGATCTTGAGAAAGAAAGAAAAAATGCGTCTTATCTGAATGCTAAAGTGTCAAAAAGATTTCAGTCATCATTTGGGTCCATGAGGCGACTTATGAATAAGCTCGGGCCTTTCAGAAAAGTTCACATTTAAAAAACTCCCATTTGTACTATGAAATACAATTACCTTAAAATAGAAGACTCAACTAGCTTCAGACTTCTTTGGTCATTGCAGAATTGATTCTAATGTCTGCACTCCCACATTTATTGCCTGTGCCTTATGACCACTGCTGTCTGAAGCAGCGAGCACCCCCCCCAGGGGATGCTCAGATACATATATTTTACTGAACCTTTGAATTTCCTGTGTCCCTTCATATATGTTTATTGAATGCCTTAAATCTACTACAATTTGGCAAGTATACTTATTTTTATTTTAGGGAAATGAAACATAGTCAGACTGAAAAAGATCTATCCAGTTATGGAATGTGTAAGGGGTCTGCCCACACAGGTGTATCACTTGGAGTTCTACTCCAGAAATACGGAACCTGTAGGGGTCTGAATCTCTCATGCTGCTTGGTATGAGATCACATAAACGTGTTAGGTGGCATGCATTTAAAAGTCTCTTTTATTCAAAATATCTGAATCCCAGCCAAATAGCTCAGCAATTAAAGCCTCTGCAAGCAGGCACAAGGGCTGGGGGTTCAATCCCTGGGCCCGCCGTGCCGGCCCACCCACAGGGCACTCGAGATAGCAATTGAGACTGGGCATGGTGGTGCATGCCTGTAATCCCAGCTCTTGGGAGGCTGTAAACAGGTGGATCACTGCGAGTCCAATCTAGCAGTGAGACCCTGAACACCCTGTAGACCATTCCCTAAAAAAATACAAAACAAACAAACAAAACAAAACAAAAAAGTATCTGAATCTTATTTCAATTGCATTCCTCTCTGAAGGTTTGTCCAACATCTCTAATGTAATACCATTGTATTCCTATTTATTTATTTATTTTTTGTATTTTAGGGAAGGGTCTACAGGGTCTTCGGGGTCTCACTACTAGATCGGACTCCTAGTGATCCGCCTGTTTACAGCCTCCCAAGAGCTGGGATTACAAGCGTGCACCACTACGCCCAGGCTCAGTTGCTGTCTCACTGCACCCCGGGGGCGGGGCCAGCATGGCGGTGCCAGGGATTGAACCCCCGGCATCTGCACCTGCTAACAGGTGCTTTAATCCACTGAGCTATTTAGCCAGCCCACCATTATGTTTTTTATGAAATGAATGCTATTTTACTAAATAATTAGTGTGAGACAATATTAGTTGGAATAGTCATGCCAAAGAATGAGGAAAGAGTCTTCAATGTGATGGGAACATGGGCCTACTGTACTAACGACAATAGGAAACAAGTTTTCCTATGAGTGCATGATCCTACAGTTCATCTCGAGCTAGCTTCTTAATTTTTGAAATTTTTCCCATTCCTGACAACTTCATTTAGAAAAAGTATTTGGATTGGAGCAAAAGCAAAAATATTTGGAGTTACTTTACTGCTTTTTGCAAAGCTGCCATCACACAGCTGTTCCTCAACTCGACCTCCGGGCCCGCCATCCCCATTGTATTCCACACCGTAAACTGTGCGTTCACTTTCCTAGCTACTCTTTCACACTCACTGATCGCAATTCCAACTGGCAACATTCTGATGGGCTCCACACACTCTGTGGGGTAGAATAATTTAATTTAAAATTGTAATCAATCCACTGTAAAATATTTTAAAATTTTATATTTTTATCTCAATTATTTTTTCCTGAATGAAAGCTATATTCCATAACAGTCTAACTGAATATAATTCTAGGAGGGAGAAGAAAAAAGATAATGCCATAGTTTGGGCCTATTTAGATTTATGTTAATATTTCAATTACATGTATACAAATTTTGCACTCATTCCTGTAGTAAAAGCAAATAATTTGAAGGGTGACCAAAATTCAAGGTTAAACCACAATACTTTAACTAATTAGTCTAATTACAAACGTATGTTTGAAAATGACATTAAAAACATATCAAAAGTCACAGTCCTTATTTCCCATTAATTTTTACAAAGCGTGGCAAGACTAACAGAGATCGCCTGCAATTTAAATGCATTCTTCTCTTCAGGTGAAAAGGCTTCAGCTTAATTTTCTATTGTCCTGTTCTTAACGACAACATTCTCCTCTACTGGATCGTTGCAACTCAAAATGTTTCATAGGACTTTACTGACTCGTCACTCTTTTTTTGTTTTGTTTCTCCATACTTTTATTGAGATATAAATAGCAATGAGACAGTTTCAAATCAAATTGGTAGGACTCTTCACTCTTGATTTCAAACACAGATCTGGCCAGAAGCTCCCAGCAGTAACAATGCCACCATGCTAATTGCATGGAAATTTTCTTTCTCCACCCAGGCAATGTCTCTAACACGAGTGAAACGCAGACCAACTTTCTGCCAAAGCACAACATACTGCGTGGTCCAGCAGCCACCGCAGCTCTTCTCGACCGAAGCCTCCCAAGCTTCGCCCGAGCTGGCAGAATTTCCACCAGTGCTATATGGTTTGCCAGGCTCCAGTCAGTCTCCCATATAATTTACAGCCCCTTATGGGGCTGCCTCTTTGACAAATCTTTCAGAACTTTTCCATACTAATTCCACATGCTCTCAGGTTACATGGCCTGCCCACATCACGACAATAACCGCACTCTTCAGGTACCAATTTCATCATCGTTTTGGGTCTTGCAAGGGAAACAATACAATACAAGACACGTATATATAAGACTATTTATAATAGTCACCCAAAGAATCATGTACAAAAAGGGTACATGAAATCTGTCCACATAGTAAGACCAAAGAATCCAGCTGAGGGTCTGGATCCCAGGGTAATGTCCTGCATGAGTCCAGCTGAAGACCGAGAACCCGTAAGAAGGCCTCCCACAAGTCTGCCCGGAGGCCTGAGCCCGACAATGGCTCACCTGCCCTAGGAAGACCCAAAGGGCAGCCGTGGAAGATAGGAAGTCTGTGCCAGCGAGCTGAGGGATCTGCCCTGGAGCCAGGAAGCGATGCTCAGGTAAGAGCCAGAGCTCCCGTGAAAAGTGCCGCCGCCGTCCTCAGCACAGTGAGGTCCTGCGCTCCTCCAAGGATGAGAAGAGCTGAGTTCTTTCCAAGAAGGCCAACGTCGCCAGCTTCTCCAGGAGGCCGACAAGGGCCCCATCTTCTCCTCTGGAGTCAGGAAGCGATGGCCAAAGTGAGGACCAGAGCTGCTCCAAGGTGAAGCTTACCTTTGTCAGCGACAACGAGAACCCGAGCTCCTCCCCCCGTGAGAGCCATCGAGTTTATCAGGAAAGCCACGCGGCCAGGTTCTCCAGCGACATAGCCCACGCGAAGCTGCAGCTCCCTCCAGCGCGCGGCTTCTCCAACAGCGCTTTCTGCTGCCGGCCGGAGTCCTCAGGTGGGCCTCCCTCCGCGCGCACCACGCCCGTTCCGTGGAGCTGGCTGTAATAACTTGGCCACCGCTTGGCAATCCACGGAGAACGAATTCCCCTGGAGGGCCTGCTGGACGACGCCGGCCCTGACGTACGTAGCGAGGAGCAGCTCTTCTTGCCACTTCACCGGAAAGGAGACTGCAGAACGGCTTTTGTTCTCTCATTAAAGAAGTGACGCAACGTAACAGCAAAGTCTCTGGCCTGCTTCCGGTGCCCGCGGAGAGAACTGAGCGTCGATTCGCCCTTGATGGTGGCAGGCTCTGAGCGGGCCGCTAGCCGGGCCCACAGCTGCCCTGAGACGGTGGCGGCTTCCCGAGCGAGCGCAGGGGAGGTGCTGCGCTCAGGGGGCCCAGCTGAGTCACGTGCAGTGCAGCGACGCCTGGCTGAGCCCCAGGGCTCCCCTGCCTTCTCCAGCTAGTAACTGCTAGCTGCGGGTCACTGCGTGCGCAGGGGAAGAAGCGCCTGCTTTCCTAGACGGCTCGTAGCTCGCAATCCCTAGTCCAGGTTCTCGCAGTAACTCGGAGGCGTTCAGTGCACGTTACACTTTTTTCTGGGATTTTTGTAACTACTTTGTTTGCAAGCCAGATGGCATAGCTCCCCATTTATTGAAGAAATTAATAGAATTATAAACACTTGTAAAGTAAAAATGTTCTAATTGTTATTTATAATAAAAAATATTGCAAATCTTTTCCAGAGTTTTGCATTTCATTTCAAATGTAAGATGGGGGCCGGAGAAATGGATCAGTAGAGTAAGTGCTTCCCTGGCAAGTGCAAGGGCCTGAGTTCAATCCCTGGTTCTGCCAAAAAATAAAATAAAATAAAATAAAATAAAATAAAATAAAATAAAATAAAATAAAATAAAATAAAATGTAAGATGGTATTAATTTATATTTCTACAGAAAAAAGTGGATAAAACTCAGTTTAAGGTTTTTAGTTTACAAATGTGCAAAATGAGCTTATAGAACCAATACATATTTGTTTGCTTAGGATTAATGCAGTTAGGATTAATTGTGTTAGGAAACAGAACCACAGGATCTGACGGGTACAGTGCAGACGCAATGTGTGGCTGTACTGGTGGTTCACAGCAATACTCCTCTATTTGTCCTGGACTTACAACAGAGTTTAAGTATTTTGAGCATTAGGGGCATGTATGTACTACTGTCCTAGATTATTTTAGAGTTTAGTTATTTAGTTTGATTCTTATCATAATTTTCATTTTGGATTTAGGAGTTCAACTTTATTTGATGGTCAGATTTTTACTATTTATATACGAATAAGTCTCAGTCTCTCTCTCTCTCTCTCTCTCTCTCTCTCTCTCTCTCTCTGTATTTTAGTACCGGGTCTACAGGGTCTACAGGTTCTCACCACATAGATGGGCCTTTTAGGGATCCTTCTGTTTTTCAGCCTCCCAAGTGTTGGGATTTCAGGCGTGCGCCACCAGGCCCAGTCTCAGTGGCCCTCTCAGTGCGCCCGGGGGCGGGGCCAGGGCGTCATGCTGGGATCACACCCTGGTTGCTGCGCTCTGCATAAGCAGGTGCTTTAGTCAGCTGAGCTAGCTGGCCGACCCTAATTAGTCTTTGATGTGTATTTAGAGACTTTAGTTAAAGAACTTCATTCATTTCTTGAACAGACACATATTTGATTAAAGTGGCTATTAGGCCCAAAATTGGCCAGTCAGTGAGGAAATATGACTAATGGATATTTGTTTCCCAGATGACCACGACGTTTCTGGCTTAAAATTGTGCTTCAAAAAACCTGGGAATAATTTTCTCAGATCTTACTTCTTATTTCAGCCACTATTTCTCTGAATTTTTAGGGACTTGTCCAGTTGAAATTTTTGTTTTTATTTTCTTGTTTGCTTTTAAGAGACCTGATCTCATGATTTGCCCCAGGATGGCCTGGAACTCGTGGAATCAAGACCCACCTGCCTCAGACTCCTGAGTGGCTGGAACTACAGGATGCACCATAGTAGACTGCCAGGCTTCATCAAGTTGAAATTTGAAGGGCTTCAGGATAAGTCACCATGAAGTACCCTGCAATTTACTTTATCTGCCTAAAAGCAGAGTCTCCCCAAAGGAATTTAACTCCCATATAACTCTATCTCAAAGGGCTGGGGATTTAGGTCAGGGGTGCAGCACCAGCCTGGTAAGCAGGAGGTCCTGCGTATGGTTTTAACATTTTATTTATTTAATTAATTAATTAATTTATTTATTGGCTATAGAGTCTCACAGCATAGTTCAGATTCACAGTGATCCTCCTGTCTTAGCCTCCCCAGAGCTGGAATTACAGGCATGCATCACCACGCCTGGCTGGCATAGTGTAGCTGGGGTTCCTGGGACAGCACGGCATACAGTACCTGGCATCGAACTTGGGTCCTTGTACTTGCCAGGCAGGTGCTTGGACTGCTGAGCTATCTCCCCAACTCAAGGTGCTGAGTTTGATTCCTGGTACTCCTTCCCCCCAAAACAAAGCAAACCAATCAATCTCATTCTGGGAGTTTCACACCTAAAGAAGACTGACACAGAGAGAAGCCTGCGCTGGGAAACGAGATCACCCAAGTAGGTCTGTCACAAAAATCTCGCGTTTCCTAGCTGAACTTTTTTGTCCTTGCACCAGGGACTGAATTCATGACTTTGCCCTTGCCAGGCAGGCACGTATGCCCATAACTATCTCCCGGGCCCTCCTATCTATGCTTCTAAAGCCCAATTTATCTTTCTTAAAACTAATTTGTTTTCCTGCAAGTTTTGTTCTTTCTTCCCCTTCCTCTGTTAAAATAATACATTATCCACCAACTCTAGCCACTTACTGTTCTTCAGGTGATATTTTTCTGTGAACTCTTTTGTATACATTTTAATAAAAATCTGTTTTTTTGTTAATATAAATTTTATTTTAATTGGTGGGCCTCAAACAATTGAACTTAGAGGTTAGTGGGGAAATTTACCCCTGGACACCACTAGTTTCAATGCAAGGAACATGACCCCAGTGCAAGTAACTTAATTGTAGAGGATGTGGTTGGCTTAAAAGTTTTCATGCAAGAAGCTGTAAAGACTGAAAGCAGACCTTTGTTGGAATAAAAGCTAAAGGAAAACAACACACACACACACACACACACCAGATTTCAAATGTATATCACCATATTACTACTCATAACTCAATATTTACCAAACTTAGTGTGTATGCTTTTTTTCATAATGATGATGGAAGATACCCTACTTTTGTAATAATCTTGGGAAATGGTAGGCAGAGCTCCTACTGTAAATGCCCCGTGCAGAGCAAGTAGTGTATCTTGGTTTTCTGGTTTTTGTTTGCTATAACAAAACGTCTACTGATGCCAATTACATAAATTCTCATAGTACTGTCACGCTATTTTGGGGGAAATGTTAGCCTAACCTTTGGGAAGTTCATGTTGCTGGCTCCGGCTCAAGTCTTCATGTGGACTGCTGCTACCCTGGTGGCATGCAAGTGTCAGGCCTCTAAAGTGCTTCTGACGTTTGAACCAGGACTCGATTTCCTCTTTACTGAGACACTCCTGGCTGAAGCTGCCAGGAGCAGGGATGGCTGAGCCTCTGCAGGGTCTGGCCACATGTGAAGACAGCACTGTCAGGAAGAAGATGGGCTGTCAGCTAAGCTCCTTGGGCACACACTCCAGCCCTGCCACTCCCTGGCTGTGCGACTGTGAGCAATTTACATAATTTTGCTGGCTTTCCAATTTTTTTCTTCTAAAAAATGAAAACAGAAATATTCACATTTAGAGGTCTTTTTGGTATTAAGTATATTACTTCATGGAAAAACTATATTCAAGAAACAGAATAGGAAAGGGGGAGGCAGACACATGAAGATGGGAAGAATGTCAGTGTGTAGGGGAAGAGAGGAAGGCCAACAAGGAGGAGGAGGAGGAGGAAGTGAAGACGACTCAGATGAGAGTCATATGTACTAGTTCTCCAAGATGAATGTTAATTATTATAGATCACAATCATCCAAATAAATAAAAATTTTAAGAGTACATTACTTAATTTAAAGCACTTAATTCTCACAATATTAAAAATACTGTAAATTGGGGCAGTGAGATAGCTCAGTAGGCTAAGCACCTGCTTAGGCTAGTGCAGGGACGGGGTTCAATCCCCAGCACCACATGCCTCACCACCCTGTCCCCTGGAGCCCTGAGCCAGCCACCAAGACTGGGCATGGTGGCACACACCTGTAATCCCTGCGCTGGGGAGGCTGAAAACAGGAGGACCACTATGAGTGCAAGCTGTGTAGGGAGACCCTGTACTACATACATAAAAATACTCTATTCATTTATTGTTGTGTAAAGCAACAAGTTTGAGTAAAATTGTAAAGGTCCTTAGAATTATTTCATTTAGCTTTAGAGAAGCTAATACAATTGTTAACATCACAATCTAGGAGACGTGTACATATTTTACATACTAAAAAGTCATATAGGAGAAAACATATTACTTCAAGTGTGAGACAGTTTAGTCAAATATTTCTCAAAGGATGTTATTAAAACTTGAATCTCTGGATAAAAAGCTTGAATCTCTGGCAAATACTCTTTCTGTATGGTGCAGGGGATCATGAGTTATAAACTGAGGCTAGGGAATGCCCACACTGGCTCTGGTCCTGCCCTTGAGCCAGATGGAAACATGGGCTTTCGCCACTCTCTTCTGGTCACAGCCGGAAGCCCTAGGGCTATGATTTCTGGGCTCCCAGCTCTAGATCCAGTCAGTTCCAGTTTCCTCATTGGCCCCTCTCACTCATCCTTGTCCTTGCAAGAGTGTCTTGCCTTTGCAAGAATGATTTGATCTTCCTAGCCCACCACAGTTGTCATTACCGTTCCCAGAAACACCTACTGCCACTCACCCATTGTCCTTAACTCATGAAATGAATAAACACCAAGGTTCTCACTGCTTTGCGGCCTTTTGTTACCTGAGAACAACTGGTCATTTCAGAGCCATGCCTGCACCTCTATTACATCTCTTGCTGTCATTTGTCCCATTATGTGCCATAGACTTGGCAGGAGACTGGGTGGGTGCTCACTGCAGGGGCCCCAATGACTGGCACTGTGGAGGGTCTACAATACTCTGGGGACACTTTCCTAGAGAAGTTGACTCTTTCAGATTTTAATAAACATTGGACACATATTTCATTAAATACATTATGGAAGCAGTAGTTTAAAAGGCCCAAATGTTTCTTTATTGAAGAAATAATCAGAGCTTTTAAATGTCTACTCTGTAAGTCATGGAGTTAGCAATGCTTTATCTGTATTGACTATGGAATCTTTTATTGTAAAACACATCCTGGGACCTCTAAGAAAATACTTTAAGGAATGGTAGTATAAAAGCTAAGTGCAGGAAAGTCAAATGTTTATTCAAACTAATAAACTATTGGAATTCTCCATGTTGATTGTACATCAATTAAACATACACTGATTTTATGCTATCTACTGACAAGCTGAATTTTCTAGAAATTACACCAACATTCTTGAGTTCAATTTGCATGACTTGGGTCTTTCTTTCTTTCTTTCTTTCTTTCTTTCTTTCTTTCTTTCTTTCTTTCTTTCTTTCTTTTTCTTTCTTTTGTATTTAGGGAAGGGTCTACAGGGTATTCAGGGTCTCACTACTAGCTTGGACTTGTAGTGATCCTCCTGTTTATAGCATCCCAAGAGATGGGATTACAGGCGTGCACCACCACACCCCATCTCAATTGCTGTCTCAGCGGGGGGCTGGCACAGCAGGCCTGGGGACTGACCGCCCGGTGCCTGCGCCTGCTTGCAGGCACTTTAATCCACTGAGCTATTTGTCCGGCCCTTGTGTTTTTAATAACAATATTAACAATATGAATTTGGTATTTTACCTGTTTTAATTCTGCAAAATTTTGGTAACAAAATATAGATCATGTTTTTTCCAGTTTTTCTTGCTGTGGTGCATAGATGTCAGTTTTAGCTGTGAAATTGCTCTTAGTTCAGGGAAATGCAATGCCAGTGCCCATATAAAAAGCATATTTTGGGCTGGTGAGATGGCTCAGTGGTCTAAGGCACCTACTTAGAACAAGCTCAGCAAAGCATAGGGACCACGGTTCAATCCCCCAGCACCACATGCCAGCCAGCCCCACCCCCTAGTGGGCTGAGCTGGCCACACACACACACACACACACACACACACACACACACATTAAATAAGTATATTAAAAAATTAAAAAAATTATTAAAAAAAAATGAAAAGCATATTTGGGGAATTCAAAAAGAAGCACAAATTTTCACATGACTTTACACATGGATCATTAATGAGCCCATATAGTATTCCATATTGCAGTCTTAACTAATAGTTAAATACTGTAGAATACACTTTTGGGTAAGGCCACAAAGTAAATCACTGATTAATGGCTACAGTGCTATTCTATGACCTCAAAAATTAATGTGGCAGTTTTCTTTAGGTCAGACGATTCCTTATGTGCTTGAAGGGTACGTCTGAGTTTATGACTGTTTAGCGAACTTTTAAATCTTCAGGACATCCTTGGAGGACTTCTCATGTACTTACTAATATTTCCTGAATGTATATTACTAGTACGTGCCACTTTCTTCTCAAAGAATTTGAGAACTAAAGACAAAAGCATGAATACTAATATGGAAACTACATTCCATCTGTAAAGTACATTTGATTGAAAATTATTCAAAGTCATGTTTCCTTGTTTTCTTTTTTTTTTTTTTTTTTTGCGGAACCAGGGATTGAACTCAGGCCCTTGTGCTTGCCAGGGAAGCACTTATTCCACTGAGCCATCTCCCTGGCCCCTCCTTGTTTGTTTTCATGATGTAGAAAATGATAGCCTATTTGACTGATTTTATGTCCATAACATTTTTAATTGTGTATGACTGAATTGTTGGCCTCACTTTGTATAGAACCTCAGTTGCTGGATTTTATGACTGGGGCAGAACCCTAACGTTAAAGGTTGTTTAGCTATATGAAAGAACACAGCAATGGAGTACTACCGGGTGTGCATACATCAGGACAGATCCCAGACCCTTTGACAAATATCCTGCTGAGAAACTTATCTTCAAAGATTCCTTAATGCCTTTCTTAATCCCATTTACTTCATTTGAAAACCTCAAAGTCTATTTTTCTATTAGCTATCACATATACTAGAAAACACAAAGAACAAAATGCTATGTTTTATTCATCTAAGCAGAGCATCTAAACAGCAAGTTACAGCAAAGATGGGAGCCTATTGAAGCAAAGGTCATCAAACAAGACCATAAGAGACTTCTTTTTTAGTAGAAAATTCATTAATATTTTATCTGAACATTTCCATGAACTTGCTGTAAAAGCAATGTTTCTTGGCATTTACTGGTGATGTCAAAATCAGTTACTAAAATTTAAATCTTTTGCCAAATATCCTTGATAGACTTTCATTTAAAACATGTTCACCCTTACTATAATAGTTAATTTAAAATATGCATTTCTAAATAGCACCATAGACATTCATACCTGCAGCATCAAAATTCTGCATTCTTTTATGGGTAAATAAATATTCCTTTTGTTGTAGCAGAAATCTGCAGGGAAATAAAAATGAAACAACAAAGAACAGAATTCTTTTTATCTGAATGAGAAGCGAATGGCTGCAATTCAATGCTTCCACTGGTAGGATGAAGGATAAGCCACATGTGGTCAATGAATCATCAGTTGGTCAACCAAAAATTAACCACATCCCCAAGTGTACTAAAATTTTTTTAACGAAGCCTGACTGTTTGATGGTCTAGAATACATCTAATGTTTTTCAGTATTCACAAAATGTTGGTTTTGCACATGAAGCACACGCCGGCAAATCCTCTGAGCATGCTCCTGTTCACATTACTGAGACGCACAGTGAGCACGAGCAATCACAGAACTGTCCCTGTGAAGGGGGGAGTTTTTTCCATAATATGTTCTTAGTAATGGGAAACAGACTAGCCTTCCATTAGATATGTACAGAGCAGGGCATGTTAAGCCAGGCATAAATTTTAAAAAATGCCCACTTTTACAAATATGCACGAAGAAAAAGATGATAGAGTAGGATGATGTGTGTGAGTAGAGATACGACATTAATTTTTCAAATTTCATCGACTGGAAGGTTTGGTTGTAGGGAACAAGAGCCTTTATTGTGAAAGAAATAAGAGGGATAGCAAGATAGTTCAGCAGACTAAGTACCTGCTTTTGCAATTTCAGGGACCAGGGTTCAATTCCCGGTCCTGCATGACACGCAGGCCCCACCCCCGGGGTGCACTGATCAGGCCACCAAGTTTGGGCATGGTGGTGCACACCCATAATCCCAGTGCAGGGAGGCTGAAAACAGGAGGATCACTATGAGTTGGAGCTGCATAGTGAGACCCTGTGCCAAATACATGAATGAAAAAAAAAGAAATAAGAAAAGTACAGAATAAAAGGGTAGTGCAAGAAGAACCAATTTCACTTTGTTCAGTGTTGTACAACCAGTGCTTACATGGGCCAACACATAGTAGGGTCTCAATAAACTTTTGTTTCATGAAAGTATATGTGCATAACAAGTGTTGGCTGAGCTCATGCAGTCTTGGAAGCCAATCAAAATGTATTTATACCAATAGAATATAATGTGAAAATTTAAATTTAGCAATGAAAAATATGTGGGGAAAACATCTTAGTATATAGAATGTTTTGTCAAGATTGGGACACAGTGGGCACATGGCAACATTTTAAAATGGGCTGGGAAAGAGACATAGTAAGCTGCTACAACAGGATGGTTAACTTGGTACTGATCAATGGTTGAGGAGTTAAAGTCAGCATATTAACAATGGAAGAAAGAACACATAGAAGAATAAAGGCTTCAAGATTGGTTATCTGGGGGGCCTGCCAAATAACTCAGTGGATTAAAGCACCTGCAAGCAGATGCAGGGTCCAGGGGTTCAATCCCCAGGCCTACTATGCTGGCCCTGCTCCTGGGGCGCGTGCGCACCTGTAATCCCAGTTCTTGGGGGGCTGTAAACAGACAGATTTTGAGTTCGATCTAGTAGTGAGACCCTGAACACCCTGTAGACCCTTCCCTAAAATACCAAAAAAAAAAAAAAAAAGATTGGTTAACTGGGAAAATTATAAAAATACTATGAGTATGGAAACCTAGAAATGGGAATCAATTTAGAAATAGTGGAGACATGCTTGAGTTCTGGAGCTTTGCCTTAATTTATAATCTTTTAAAATATATAATGAACTCAGGATATAGAAAGTATAGAGAGAAACAGAAGTTCATAAAGCTTAATCTTTGTCTACGGGAAAATAAAAATAGAGAATATATTTTTTGTATTTGAACAACTTGGAAAATTGTAGCTATTAGTAACAAACCAAAGTCACACATCTAACAGGGAAATACCTCCTTATACTTAAACTAAGAATTCTGTGTGTTTAAAAATTATATAGTCTAAAATGTAAAATGGGGCCAGGGAGATAGCTCAGTAGAATGAGTGCTTGCCTGGCAAGCACAGGATCCTGAGTTTAATCACCCATACCACAAAAAGAAAAAAGAAAGAAAGAAAAAGAAAAACAAACGTAAAATGTTTTATGCAAATTCTATTTAAACAATTTTACATATCAAATAATAGAAATGACTTATTTATAAGAGAAAACTGTAAAGGAAGTTTTTCAAGGGAAGAAAACTTCACATTATACAAGTATATAAATTGACATAGTTCATGTCATTTAAAATCTACGAGCATACTGGAGTTTTAGCAACAAAAAGCACAAAAGCAATAAAAGGTAAATTCAGAATCAAATGGAATTTTCTTTTAGAAATGACCTTTTTGAAAACGCATTGTACTACCTTAGAAGGAGAATTTCTTGTTACTAATACTGTTTCCTAAAAAGCCGAGTAGTTAACTGACTTTGTGGTTGATGAACTGAAATAACAAGCCATTCTTGGATCAGTTTTCTAACATCAAAAGTAAATGACTTGTGGAATAATGCTCAGATTTTGCCTTGTATTTTAAAATGACTTACTTTCCTTGTTAACTAAGGAATGGATGTGATCACGGTAGCTGTGGGCTGAAATTTCCAACCACCTGACTCATTAAAAGAAGCCTGGCACCAGCTTATCTCCTCAGACTTGTTTTGATTGATATTTTATGGCTAAGCTGCCGTCGGAAGATTGAATTTCAGCATGCGGAATTGCAGCGATGGTGTGCTTGGAGACTGCAGCAAGGCTGGAAATGAACAACTACATCTCATCTAAAATGTTTGTATCTAACGTTATTACAGGGCGCTTCATAGGAGAACACCCACTGCATAGAGGGGTTGTAAATACACTTCTCATGCCAAAATTAAATTTTAGGAACAGGCGCTAGTAACAAAACATGAAAATACCATCCTAATTTATAGTGTAATCACAAAAATGTTCTTAAGAAAACAGTTCCAGTGCATGCCTGTTCTTTATTATAGAATTTTATATAGCCAAATTAAACAATCACATCACCACAGGGACTGGGGTTCGATACCCGGTGTGCCGTGCCAGCTCTGCCCCCGGGTGCTCTGAGACAGTGATTGAGGTTGGGTGTGGTGGCGCAAGCCTGTAATCCCAGCACTTGGGAGGCTGAAAACAGGAGAATCACTACAAGCCAGGTCTGTGTAGTGAGAGCCTGTAGGCCCTGTACCAAATACATATATTAAAAAGTCACATTAAGAACCTAATAAACCTAATATACCTATCTAGGTATCAGCAGCTAGTTTTATCAAGTGGGAGGGTTTGAACCAGTGTTTGGTGTACTGATTTTGTGTACTTAAAAGAATTCTTTCCAGATAATAGAGTTATAACCTCCTTAAATTTTTTTTTGTTTTTGTCCTTCAAATAATCACTTAGCTGGTGATGGTGTATATTTTTCATTAATGCTTACATATGCTTAGAATTAGTATATACATATATATCAATTAAATGATTCATACTGTTTTATTTATGATTTATAACTATGCAACATGTCCTACATAATTGTGTGGTGTTCTTTTAAATGTTATTTAAAATAAGATATATTAGTACATTATATTATAGTATATTAGTATGTAATTCAGTGTTATATTTTCTAATTTCCAAGTTTATCTATGTTAATGACTATATACTTAGCTGATTCATTTTAACTGCTGTGTAATATTTCATTGTGTGACTCTTGTAAGAGTTATTCATTCATTGAACTATCTACGTTCTTTTCAAATTTTGCTATTAAACCCAGTTATGCATTGTGAATATCTGCGTGCATCTCTCTGGCCACATATGAAATGTGATAAAAACATACATCTGAAAGTAGAACTGCTAGACTGTAGGAAAGCTGTAAGCATCTTGATAACGACTTGCTTTCTAAAGAGACTATATCAATTGATAACTTCCCCTTAAAATATGACAGCTTGTTTTGCTACACTTTACATCCTTATATGCTTAAAGAAATTAATTTTAAAATTGGCATAAATCTTAAATTTACTGCACTTTCAACCTGAAGTGTGTGAGGGAAAACGTTGTGACAGCGTAGGTGTGTGTGGGGAATACACTTGGGGACACGGAGTCCTTCAGGTGAATGCGGGACTTCCTGCCGGAAGCACACATGTGTAACCATGCAATGCAACTACACACGGGATCCACTTCTCTGTCTTTGGTGCATCCAAGAGAGGACGGGAGAGGACGCATCGGAAACTGCAGCCACCAAGCTTGCCTCCATCCCGCGCTATTCTTCATTAGCTCCACCATCTTACGCAATTTATGCCAACCCAGTGAACTTCAGATTCTCTGATGAGAATGGTGACTGCAACTGCTGCTTTACAATATTGCTTCCAATATAAAATCAGATAACACTTATAGTTCATGTAGCATAATGCTTAGCCTCAATAAATGCTAGAAAATTTTCAGCGTCATCCTGCATGGAGTTGGGCCAACTGTCACCTCACAGGCAATGAAATAAAATAAAAATCTCGTATATAGTGGGAACAACGTACTTCCCTCCTTTTCTTTAGATTCCCCTGAATTTATTCTAATTTCATGAATTGGATAGCATTTAACAAATATTGTCTAACAAGAACTATGAAAATTGACTCTTGGATATATTTTGAAACGCCTTAGTGTGTAAACTTTAAAGTACAGCTAATTTTCTAGCTACATCAAGAATATGTCAACAGTCTCAGACAAAAAATATCAGGGAGATGTGTGTTAGTCCTGAATATTTTTCTATCTCACTGCGTGGCCTGGTAGGGAAAAGGGACTTTCTCTATTCAGGCTGGCATATGGCATTTGCTAGAGGAATTAGTGAATGAATGAACAGTTATTAATATTTAGTTTTGTATTAATTTCCAGGAAAATTGAATTTTAAGATGGAAGGTAGCAGAAACACAAAAATCACAGTTTCTACACCAGTTATTTGACATAGCAAATTATAAACCTCATACTTCAGTGTAGTTTGATCACAAAAGATGCATAAGCTATTATTTGTTAAAAACATGGCAGGGAGAGAGAAGGGGATGGGGAGGGCAGAAACAGCATTCTAATGTCAGACTTTCAATTCTACATTAACAAAGAAGTATTTTTTTACTTCTGTAGACCTTGTAAGGACTGTCTCTGTTACTACTGTCTTTGGGGAAATAAAGTAGAAGATGAAATCTGATTTTTGTTGTTGTTGTTGTTACATAGAAACAACTTGAACATAAAATAACATCTGGGCCAGCGAGACAGCTCAGTGGTCTAAAGCATCTGCTTAGGCAAGCTTAGGGAGCTGGGGGGAGCACGGTTTGGTCCCTGGCACCGCATGCCGCGCCAGCCCTGCCCTCAGGGTGGCTGAGCCAGCCAAAAAAATGTAACATCCTCTCAACTTTGATAAGTAACTGGAGATCAAAAGTCTAGATATTATTTACACCTGCGAAAAGTAAGGATACACATTGATTTTAAGCATGTCAATTGTATGAAGGAGGCAGAGAAGTCACAGTACAGTCCTGCTGTGTTTCATCATATCAGTCAGGCTTTTGGATCCTATGAAAGAAGAATGCCTAAGGAGCCGAGAAAGGAAGGCAAGACGGAAACCACATCAGATTGACCCAAGAAACTGACCCAACCATGTAGGCCTGACCAGCAATTGCTGAGCCTTCTGCAGTCTTGCTCATGTCCCTAACTAGAAATGCCGTTTATACAATTGCTAATGACAAAATTGTGGGGTCCGTCATGGCGCCTCATTTTTCTTCCTTCTATATATTCAAGCTATTGTCAGCAAGTCTTCTCAGGGTTATTTAAAAGCATCTCTGACTCCATCCACTTCTCCTCATCTGTATTGCCACCACACCAGTTCAATCCACCTTTTCTCTAGACTGAATTAGTAGAAAAGCCTTTTTACTGGATTATTTCTTTAACAATTGACCCAATCTCCACACAGCTGAAGAATCATATTTTCAAGAAATAATTCAGTTGATGCAATCCAAACTTACCTGCAGGCTCTAGGTCTTGGGAGCCAAGATTCCGACAAACGTACTCATCATTTGCTCCATCATGTGCTGCAGGCTGGCCGGGAGTGCCATCGGTCAAGCATGGCCGACTCTGCACAAGTCACTGTGTGTGTTTCTTCTAGTTCTGTAATTCTGTCCACATGGGCTGTTTGTTTTCATCCTCAGAGAATTTCAAGATCCTTTCAAGAGAAGTTCTTTGACCTTTATAGCCAAAATAGGTTACCTGTTTTTGTAAACAGGTATTTGCTTATTGTAGGAATCATAAGAAGTAGGTGTTCTTTTTGTGTGTGTGTATGCAAGGTCTCACTACACAGCTTGGACATGGCTCTTGTTTCAGCCTCCCTAGTGCTGGGATTACAGGTATGTGCCACCACGCCCTCACTTCATCCCGGCTCAGCATATCTGGATTGAACCCTGGCCCCTGCACTTGACAAAGCAAGTGCATAGTCCACTGGCTATCTTGCTGGCTGTAGGAAGTAGTTTTTATTTATATGCTTGCATATGGTTTTTAAAAAATTCATAAATAGTGTTGACCATTATTTCAGGCAGCTGGACTATGCCTGTGTATAATAACAAGCTAATTAAAAATGTTCAATGAATGAATGAATGAATATCTGCTTGGATCTATGGAGATTTTTAAAAAGAGATTAATTAGTGAATGAAGTTATAATTTCAAAAATATTTTTATATTTTATTTCAGTATTTTATATTTCATTAATTCTTTCATTGTGAAGATATATCAGCCCTGAAACTTGAATACCTCAAAAAATTAAAAATGTAGCAAATATAAGACCAATAAATATATTTTATTAGCTTTAAATACCATTTATGCTCTATAAGATAAAGTAGAAAATTCATTAATTAAATAATATGGTTCATAAAATGATACCATCTCTGTATAGACGTGTATTGTCAAAATCATTGAATTTATACATGCTAAAGTAATATTTATGGGGCCAGGGAGATGGCTTATTAGAATAAGCGCTTCCTTGGTAAGCACAAGGGCCTGAGTTCAATCCCCAGTTCCACAAAAAAAAAAAAAAATAATAATAATAATAATGTTGAACTATTTTTCTACCTCAGTGAGTGTATGTATAACACTCTATGTGCTTCAGAATTAACCACACATGACATTTTAGTAGACGCAGGCAGAGCTTTTTCCAATTTGTCAGTGCTTACTAGTCTGCTTTTTCAAATAATAACATGTGATGAAGACTGCACAAATTAAAATGTTTTCGTTGAGGCTAACTGATATTTGTCTCAGAAAAACAGGTAATTTCTGAGATTTGATCCTGTCCAATGTTGTTAGAGAAAGGCTTCCTGTGTTCCGGATGGGTCCAGATGGGTCCAGGGTTCTCCAGCGTACGGCAGTGTGGCCAAGCAAAAGGCACGTAAACACCGAGCTTTGAAGTCAGCACGTTGAATTTGCGACAGCATACATGAATTATTGAAGAAGTGTGAAAACAACACTGTTGCATAAAAAGCTGGCCGGGGAAGAGCACAGGCAGCCTCTGGCTGCGCCTGCTGTGTTCCTTTTTATTTTTGGCCTTCTGTAGTTTAAGTGTATTGATTTTTAAATATTTTATATCTGAATAGACTTTTCATTGGGATATTTTAATGGCTCTTGAACATAGTCATAGTTGTTTAATTAGTTGAACTGACTCACTAATGTTATACCAGATAATCTCCCCAAATGCCTCCCAAGACAAAGTACACTGTACCCAGCAGGTTACCATTTGGAATTAGAGGTACATTGAAAGTGATATAAAATTAGAAAGCATTATAAAAGAGATTGTATCTTAGTTTCTTCCTTTTTGCTGGCACAAAATCCCCGATGCACAGGAGTTACAGTAGAAAGGTGTGTTTTGGCTGAGAGTTTGCAGGGGTCTCAGTCTGCAGTCCACTGGCTCCGAGGCAAGGAGCCTTGGCCGAGGGCCATCACAGCAGGCAGGGACACAGCCTGCAGAATGGCGGGCGGGAGGCAGCAAAGCCGCAGCCAGCAGCAAGCTCGAGTTAAGTCTCTTCCTAAGTCTTCACCCGGGATATACGGCTATGGACTGGAGCCATCCACTCCTAGCATGCGATGCTGCTACTCACACCAGACCTTGCTCAGTGCATTTCATCAACACACCTAATCCCAGCGCCATACACCCCAATTCCAGTCAGCTCTGCGTGCCCCACTTAGGAGCACATGCGGCTTTCAGAGGCCATCTAGACAACCATAACACGCTGCCTCAGGCCCTGCAGGAGATTCATGCACATCCCTTTATGTAAAAGGCCTTTAATCTATTTCTAAGTATTGTCAAAGTCCTAATAGTTTTAGTATTGCTGAAAAGTCTAAGTCCCAAAGTGCCCTCTGAGATTGAAGGCACACTGTCAGCTGCAATCCCCTGTACAAATGAAAAGAAAATTGAACACTCTCCATATACAATGGTACAAGATAAATACTCCCATCCTAAAATGTACAAATAGGTAAATAAAAAGGAATGACACCAAGACAAGACCAAACGTCAAATCCAGTAGCACCACGTCTAGCATCCAGGGCAATTGGTGGCAAGAGGTGCACCCTCGTAGCTGGGCGACTCTGCCCCTCCAGCACTGCCCGCTGTGCCTTTTCTCTTGGACCAGGGCTGCTCACTCTTGGCACCCGTCCTCAGACAGATCATGTGCTTAGCGTCTCCACTGAGGGTTTTCCACTGTGTCTTTGGCTTCACACTGATGTTCACACACTGCCCTCTCAGGGGCACACTGTTTGGCCTACCAGGCAGTGGAAAGCCTTCTGGAATCTGAGTGGAAATCTTCGTGACCCCACAACTCTTGCATTCTTAACATACCTAAAATCAGCACCATGTGGATGAGGCCAAGGTTTGCTGCCAGCTCCCCTCTTGGCTGTAGAGCTCATGTGCTTGGATCAAGGAAACCAGTCCTGGCAACAGAGTCTCTAGACGGCTGCCATTCTGAAACTTGGCCCTCTGGAGAGTTTGTCCTCAGGGCACAGTTTTGCATTTTTGTAAGCTTGAGGCTGCAAAGCACACTGTCCTCCTGGTTCTTGTGATACCGTCAGGCCATCTTTTCTATTGTCCTGTTCTCTTTTAGCAAGTAACTTTTCCTCTGCTCCATCTTTGTAGGCTAGAACTTTACTGGATCTTTTAGTTTAAACTTAGAAATCTTTAGAAACTATTTTTCTGGGCACCTTGGTATTGATCATCAATGCAGATCTGGCTAAAAGCTATCAGCAATAGCCACGCCATGGCTTCAACATTATACTGCCTTGCAATTGCTTCCCCCAGGTCAGTTAGTGCGCTGCACTTAATCTCAGTCTCCAGCAAAGTTTCTGGGTAGGAGCACAGTGCAGACAAACTTACTGCCAAAGCACGCCGGCCAAGACGGTCATTATTCCCAGTTGAAGCCTCCTGAGCCTGGCCTTTACTGGAGCGTGTCTTCACATTCTGGCCTTCTGAACTCTGACAAGAAGTTAAAAATTCAGCTTTCACACTCCAGGGCTGTTTCCTCAGCCAGCATCTCCAAACCTTCCCAAAATGTTTCCACACAAGCCCTAACACCACATGGCCAGGTTGCAACGCAGCAAGGACCCCCTCTTGGTACCAAACGCTGTCTTCGTTAGTTTTTGTTGCTGTGACCATATACCTGACACCCGCAAGTGAAGGAGAAAAGGTTTACTTTGCGTCACAGTTCATAGAAGTGCCAGACTACAGGCAGCTGGATTCAATATAAAGTGGCACGACGGAGAGGTATCATGGAGGAGAGACAGCCTGCAGGATGGCAGGCAGGAGGCACGACATAGCAGCCAATGGCAAGCCTGCCTTCCTTTCTCCATGCATATTCCATCCAGAAAACAGATCTATGACTGGTACCACCCACACCCGGGGGGGGGGACTTTCATTATCCACACTAAGACTGTGATGAACCCATTTAGTTATCATGCACACTTTGACCGAGTCACACACCCCAACCCCAACTATTTCTGAAATGCCCCACGTATAAGCACATCTGGCTTGAGGGGGTGCCTATAGGGGGGAATCTAGGCACAGAGGGCTTACAGAAGTGTCAGCCAATTGAAAAGCCGCAAGCGTAATCCTGAGATTGAAATGGGAAATTACAAAAACAC
>NW_004524813.1:1068652-1074403 GCF_000260255.1 Octodon degus
TATATAAAATAAAACCACTTTGGACCTACAGGAGAGGCATAAACAGTTAACCAAAAAACCCATAGGAAAGTGTCATAGGTAGAAGCTGCTTGGAAGGGACACAGAGACACTGTCATTCAGCAGAAATCACTTAGGAGTCAGGAAAATAAATGCCTGGACTTCATTTTCCTCACTGCTTTCTAATATCTTTCCTTAGTGGATTAGGTCTGAGTATAGTTTTTGTTGATGCAGGAAGTAAAATTACTCTCTATTTCCTTTAAAAATGACAGGGTTTCAGAGTAAGTCCTGAGGGGATTTGACAGACCTTGTCAGATACAAAAGTTACATTTCTTGTTATATAGGTCTTGCCTTATCTTGGTCTTAACCATCCAGCAGAAAAGTATAGACACAATGTATAAAAAGTAACGTCATATTAATATGCTGAGCTGTAAAAGGCTCAAGTCAACAACTTCTGACATTACTAGTCCTACGGATAACCCACTGGTATTACAGACTACTGTCCTATATTGGTTTACTTTGCTGAATTCAGACACCTACAATATTTGAATGGCAAGGGAATACACATCTCTGACAAAAGTAAACAAAATGGGGGGATATAAATGAAGGACCATTTTGTGGTGAAAAAATATATATCTGTATATACAAAATAGCATAACTATACAGCTACTTTCTCTTAGTTCAATGAGAAAAAAGATTTGTACTAATAGTGTTTAGACAAGATATCATGTCTGCATCTTGTACTATGAATAACAACTATGAAGACATTATACTATATATATATATACTATATATATACTATTACTACTATGAAGACATTATACTATAATATATATATATATGAGCCATCTCCCCAGCCCCTATACAATATATTTTTATTGTAACTGTACTACTAACCTGTTTTGAAACTCTCATTGCTATTTATTTCTCAATAAAATTAATAAAATGAGTATACACATTAATCACTGTTTTAATAATAACACTGTATGCTATACTTGAGTATATGCAACACCAGTGTACAAAAAGCTCCTTAATTTTTAAAATCTCATTTATAATCTCATTTATAAACTCACAAAAGCACTTACATGTTGTAACACTTTGTCTATGGAGTGTCCCCCAGAAGTCAGTAAGGACCATTGGGAAGTGGTAAAAACCTTAAAAGTGAATTATAGTATAAAATCTTCAGGTACCTGAGGTAGCTCTTCTTTCTGAGGTAAGATGGTATCTCAATGTGGTTTTAATTTCTGTTTATGTAATGGTCAGAAAAGTTCAACAGTTTTTCATATATTCATTGGCCATTTGTATTTCTTCTTAGAAGTATCTATTTTGATTGCTCAGTTTGTAATTGAATCTCTTATTTTGGGAATATTATTTAAAAGAATTTTTGATGAAAAGATACAATTATAGTTTCTGTATTAATATTCCTATAAATTAAAGGCTCTAGAGTTGTATAGAAATAAATTACTATTATTACTTTTGATTTATATTTTTATGATTGTGTACTTTTGGAGAAATTTGATTCTAGTTATGAACATTAGGTTATTTATTCAAAGTTTGTTATTTGTAATTTAATTTTGAGGATTTATTATCACATGAAAGTACCTCTCCGCCTTATTTTTTCCTACACCTACGTGCTGCGCCTTCCTAGTGTCTGCTGAGGCATGACAGTGCAGGAAAGCGCTGCTCGTGTCAACTGTAAGAGAAAGAAGGATTAAAACTTCAAAATATTTGTTTAGGTAGCACAAATGCTATTACAGTATAATTTCACAAAGAATACTTGCCAGACATTAGACCATCTCTATCTCTATGTTCACATAGTCTTTCTCAAAAACTTCTCATTAATTCAGGACCATTTTTATCACATCAAAATACATGTAACAAAAATCTACCATTTCAACCATTTTTAATTATAGCATTTAGTGGCATTTGGTAAGTCCCATTGTTATCTAATCATGACTCGTCTTTCTCCAGAATTTTTCTCACTATTCTCAAGCTGAAACTGCATAACCATTAGGCAATAAATACTCACTTCCTTCGCGTACAACCCCTGGAAGCTACCATTCTGCTTTCTGCTTTTAGGGATTTGACTACGCTAGGTACCTCATGTAAGTTGAATCATACAGTATTTGTCCTTTTGTCCACAGAAGAATGTCCCCAAGGAACAAATTTGGAAACTAATGACAAGATTTCCTTCCTTTTAGTGCTCAATGCTATTCCACTGTACATAAATGCTATACTTTTTTATATGGATTCTTTCAAGGACACCTACCTTTCTTTTGGCTAATGTGAATCATGATATAATGAACATAGGTATACAAATAATTAGCTTGAGTCTTTGCTTTTGATACTTTGTGAAATATCCCTAGAATTGGAATTATTAGATCATATTATAATTCTATTTTTTCATTTTATGAAGTCTTCATTCATAATGTTTTACCTAGCTAGTTCAAAACAGTAAAATGTAAAAAAAAAATGAAAACATAAGTTTTTCAACTGTCATATTCCATGCTGAAAAAAACTTGAGGTTGATAACTAACCCACCCCATCATTTTATAATGGGAAAAGTAGACCAGAGGGAAGTTGTAAATGTATAGTCCTGGTATTTTATTGTATTAGAACACTGACTGTCCCACAAACCTATATATTAACTTGGTTCCTAAAATCTTGCTA
This sequence comes from Octodon degus, assembly GCF_000260255.1. Lineage (NCBI taxonomy): Eukaryota > Metazoa > Chordata > Mammalia > Rodentia > Octodontidae > Octodon > Octodon degus. The sequence goes on from NW_004524813.1 coordinate 1,071,320, forward strand.
TGATATGAAAACTGCAAAATAAAGCAACAATGACTTCTCCTTAAATCCTATAAATAAATAAACAAATTACTCCCATTTCAAACACAAGTTTTCTTTCTTTATCAGAAGTGCTACAATGATCTTAATGAATTTCCACACATTCTTCTACTTTACTAATTAGGACCCTAAGTATATTCAGATTGGGCTATCTAATTATAATTAAAATGAAATTGACATCTTGACTCAGTAGTTTGCATACTTCAATAGAGTTTCTTCCAAGTTAATTAACATGTGAATACTTGACTGAAGATTCAATTAACCCACAGTGTTCTTGTTGCTGTATTGTTTATAAAATAGCATAAATCAGCATTACGGAAATGACATTACACACCATAGCAGGTTTCCAAATTAATGTAAAAGATAACAGAAATAGTGAAAATGAAATCTTCATTTTTGGCTTCAGAAATGCCAAAGGCAGGAGCAAAAGACATTCTCAATCCTCTAGGCCTCCCTTAAATTTGTGCCTCACATTATGTGGCACATTTTAGATGTGCAAGAAATATTTTCTGAATATATAAGAATTATTTAGTTCAACTTCCCGATTTCCTTTAGGCATATGGCCTCACGTCTTTGAAGCATGGTGTGATGACTTTTAAAATAAATCTCTTACTGGGAACCCAAGCTAAATCACATGTCTCACTAAATTTCTGCTATTCATATCAACTGTTCCCTTACTTGACATCTTAATCAGCACTTATTTATTCCTGGGTGTTAGAAAAGAAAATGATCACTTGATCAGTTTTGCAAAAGACTCAAGTTGTTAGAACACTATTACTTTGGGGATACTTTTATAGCCCAGTAGTGGGAAGAAGCCATTTATTTAATATACTCACTTACTGCTAGTTAAACCAACTCTATTTTTAAAAAATAATTTTATTGAGAAACAAACAGCAATGAGACAGTTTCAAAACTGATCACCAGCACAGCTTCAATAATTAATACATTGCACACTGTTGTCTTAGTGGCTATTCATTGCACAAGATGCAGATATGATGTCCTGTCCACAGACACCACTAGATCAAATCTCTCTATTCACTGAATCAAGAGAATGCAGCTGTATACCTATCCTAACTACTTTGAACATACAGATACCAAATGGTAGTTCATTTGTATCCCCCTTTTTTGTTTAATTTTGTCAGAGAAGGGTTTTTCATTGTCATTTAAACACAGCAGATGCATAAATTCAGCAAAACATTCCAATAAAGCTCAGTACTCCATAACAGCAGTGGATTCTCCATAAGACTGGCAATGTCAGAAGTTGCTGACCCAGACACATTACAGTTCAGCATATTACAATGGCTTCACCTTCTATACTTCATGTTTATGCTTTTCCGCTGGATGGTTAAGACCAAGATAAAGCAAGACTTATATAACAAGAAATGTAACTTTTGTACCTGATAAGGTCAGTCAAATCCCCTCAGGATTAAACCTGAAAGGATGTACCGTAGTTTGTAGATCCTTTGTGAGTATCAGCCATGTGGATGAGTCATGGCCATTGCTTGACCAATTTGATCTCTGTGAAAGCCTGAGAGAATGTTTTTTTTTTTTTAATATGACTCTCCTTAGGTACACTTTACATGATAGATCACTTGCTCTGTGGCCCCATAATCTCCTTGATTGGAAAATTTGGACAAAACAGAGTCACATGATGTTACAGTACAGGTTCTCCTATGTCCTGAGTCTTCACTGACCTTGAAAGGCTAGAGCCAAAATGCTAGCTGTCCTTGCAGCTCTTCTGTTTCTCTAATTTTGGTCTACAAACTTAGGTTGTTAACCTTCCAGAGGAGAAGCTTATTATTATTACCCTACAACCTAGCAGTTGAGCTTAACCTCCCTATCTGTCTGAATATCAAACATCTTAGGCATAACATGAAACAGATATTTTCCATCAAGTATTGATATGTTATATTTTAAGTCCTTACACAATATGAAGAAAAAATTTGTTTATCCCCCATAATTTTAATGAGACACACATAGCAATGAGACAATTTCAAACCAAATTAGTAGGACAGTTTCAATAATTAACACATTGCATACATTCTTCTTAGTGGTTAACTGCTGTACAAGATTTGGACATGATATCCTATTTACAAACACTATTAGAACAAATCCCTCTATTCATTAAGAGAAAGTAACTACATATCTATCCTAACCAATTTTAATACACAGATACAAAATGGACATTCATCTGTATACCCTTTTTTTGTTTAGTTCCATTATTTGAATATTATAGGTACATTAACACAGCAAAATATTCTAAAAGAGTCCAGTGGTCCATAATAGTATTGAGTCTTCTGCTTGACTGGCAATGTCAGAAACTGTTGACCTGAGTCCCAAACAGCTCAATATAAGAGCATGGCTTTACTTCTTATACTTAGTTTTTATACTTTTCTGCTGGAGGACCTATGCAACAAGAGTTGTAGCTTTTGGGTCTGATAAGGTCAGTGAAATCCCCTCAGGATTTGTGCTGAGATCCTGTACCTCAGATTGTAGGACATATGTTAGTGTCACCCATTTCGATGAGTCATGGCCATTGCTTGGCCAATGTGCTCTCTGTGAAAACCTGACAGAATCTTTTCTCTCCATGTGACTCTCCTTAGGCACACTCTACACCATCAATCACTTTCCTCTTTGGCCCCATAATCTCCTTGATCAGAAAATTTGGGAAACTACTGGGTTACGTGACGTTACAGTACATGTTCTCATATGTGCTGAGTCTTAATTGAACTTGGAAGGCTGAGCCAAAATGTTGGCTTTCCTTGTGGCCCTCCTTTTCCTCTAATATCTGCAAACTTAGGTTGTTAACCCTCCAGAAGACAAGCTTATTGTTATTCCCATACAACTTAGGCTGTTAAGCTTAACCTCACTATCTGTCTGAATATCAAACATCTTAGGCATAACATGGAACAGGTATTTTTCATCAAGCATTGGTATGTTGAACTTTAAGTCCCTACAGAATATGATGACAAACATTTAAAAATTAGAATATATTTTAAAAATAGGCATAAAGAATTATATAATTCTTATGTTTACACGTAAATCCAA
>NW_004524813.1:1074503-1083518 GCF_000260255.1 Octodon degus
TACAACCTTGAAACAAAACAGTCCCACAAAATTCCTTTTCCTGTCTCTTGCCTTCATTCACTACCCCCTACTTTTTGAACAATCATCTACCACAGAGACAGCACAGCAGCAACGGGCATGTCATGACAAGCAGCCTGTATTTAGAAGACCAGAATGACAGGCACTCCAAGCAGAACCTACTATTACAAGTTGCCAACTTCAGTGCTATTGCTTAGTTTACAGGTGTCAGTATATGTAGTTAGTCAGGGTGAGAATTTGTGCAATTAACTGCTAGATTCAAAAATCTTCTGGAGATTCTCAGGATCATTGCCTTGCCCGTCTTCTACATATAACTGTATGGCTTGTCACTGTCATGTTTCCTAGCTCACCTTCTTTCACTCTCATAATTAGTTAGACCTGCAGTTTTTGCTTTCGTTTTACTTATAACTTTCTAATTGTATTTCTTCTTGAGTTCTTATACTAGGGAAACTATATGATATTTACACATGTGTGTCTGGTTTATTTAACTTATGAGTATATCTTCAAGTAGCATCCACTTCAATATCAAGGCTTCGAGATTATCATTCTTTATAGCTGAGTAATACTCTATTGTATAAAAATACCACATCTTTTCCATCCATTCCTAAAGTGATGGGCATCTTGGTTGTTTGCAAGATTTGGCTATCACAAATGTGCTGCTATAAACATAGGCACACATATGTCACTATGATATGATGTTTTCAAATCCTCCAGGAAAATTCACAATAGAGGAATAGCTGGTTTAAATGGGATTTCCATTCCAACTTTTCTAAGGAGTCTCCCTACTGATTTACATAATGGTTGCACCAATCTACATTCCCACCAGCAGTGGAGAAGGGTTCCTTTTTCCCCACAGCCTCTCCCAAATTTGATGTTGGTTGATTTCTTTTTGATAGCCATCCTTTCTGGGATGAGATGATATCTCAATGTTGTTTTAATTTGCATTTCATGGATGGCTAGGAATGTGGAGCATTTTTTCATATATTTATTTGCTTCTTTAATTTCATCCTCTGAGAAGTGTGTGTTCATCTCAGATGCCCATTTCTGGACTGGGTCTTTAAATTTTGGGGCCCCAGTGTCTTTTAGTTCTTTATAAATTCTATAGAGCAGACTTTTGTCGGAGTACTTATTTGTCATGATTTTTTCCAAATTTGTGGGCTGTCTTTTCACTTTGTTGGTAATTTCTTTTGACATGCAAAAACTTTGCAGTAAGAGAAGGTCCCAGTTATAGTTCTTTTAAGTGTTTCTCGTGTGATTTAATTTTTGTTCATCAACTCTTTGCCTACCCCTATGTCTCAAGAGATCCTCCTACTTTCTCTTCCAGGAGATTTAGTGTCTCTGTTTTAATATTTAGATCTTTAATCCATTTTGACCTTAGCTTAGTGCATGGTGATAGACTTAGGTCAAGTTTTAGTTTTCAGCATGTGGAGAACCAGTTTTTCCAGCACCATTTGTTAAAGAGGCTATCTTTCTTCCAGTGAGTATGTTTGCCCCCTTTTCCAAAGATAAGGTGGCTGAGTGTGTTTGTAGGGACTTCAGCATCTTCTAATCTATTCCATTGATCCTCAGGTGTGTTTTCTTGACAGTATCATGCTGATTTTATCACAGTAGCCTTGTAGTATAATTTCAAATCAGAAATTGTAATGCCTCTTGCCTTGTCTTTATGGCCCAGGATTGCCTTTGCTATTCTAGGTCTTTTCTGGTTCCAAATAAATGTTAAGAATGATTTCTCTAGCTCTGTGAGTTATGTTGGTGGTAGTTAGGGATTGCATTAAATCTGTACAGCAATTTTGGGAGTATGGTCATCTTCACAATGCTGGTCCTTCCTATCCAGGAGCATGGAATATCTTTCCATGTTCTGAAATCCTATACGATCTCTTTTTTAAGAGTACTGTAATTTTCCTTGAAAAGATCTTTGACTTCTTTAGTTAGATGAATTCCAAGGTATTTCATTTTCCTCGGTGCTATTGTAAAAGATATTTTTTCTATAATTTCCCTCTCAGTGTGTTTGTTGTCTGTGTAGAGGAATGCTATAGACTTTTGGCTCTTGACTTTATAACCTGCTATGCTAGTGAATTTCTGTATGAATTATAGTAGCTTCTTGGTGGAGTTTTTTGGGTCTTCTAAGTAAAGTATCATGTCATCTGAAAATAATGATAATCGAACTTCTTCTTTACCTATTCTTATTCCTTTTAATTCTTTCTCTGGTCTAATGGTTGTAGCTAATGTTTGCAGAACTATATGAAATAGGAGTGGAGATAGAGGGCTTCCCTGTCTTGTACCAGATCTAAGAGTAAAAGAGTTCAGTTTTTCCCCATTTAGAATTAAGTTAGCCCTGGGGTTTTCATAAATGGCTTTTACCAGATTGAAGTAGAGGCCATCTATGCCAATTTTCTGTTGGACTTTGAACATGAATGAGTGTTGGACTTTGTCCAAAGTCTTTTCTGCATCAATGGAGATGATCATGTGGTTTTTAGTTTTTGCTCTATTGATATAGTGTATTCCATTGACAGATTTTCGAATATTGAACCATCCTTGCATCCCTGGGATGAATCCTACCTGGTCATGGTGTATGATCTTCTTGATGATTTGCTGTATTCCATTTGCTAGGATTTTATTGAGGATTTTGGCATCTATGTTCATGAGGGAGATCGGCCAATAGTTCTCTTTCTTAGTGGCATCTTTCCCTGGTTTTGGTATCAGTGTAATACTAGCCTCTTGGAATGATTTTGGGAGGATTGCTTCCTTTTCAATTTCATTGAAGAGTTTGAAGAGTATAAGGACTACATCTTCTGTAAATTTCTTGTAGAATTCAGTTGTGAATCCATCTGGACCTGGACTGTTCTTTGTTGGTAGGTTTTTAATTACATCTTGTATTTCATTGGCTGTTATTGGGCTATTGAAAGTGGTCATATCTTGTCAATTCAGTTGTGGTAATTTGTACCTTTCTAGGAATCTGTCCATTTCTTCTGTGTCTTCTATTCTGTGAGAGTAAAGATTCTCAAAGTAGCTATTGATAATCTTCTGAATTTCCACTGAGTCTGTGGTAATTACACCCTTTTCATTATTTATTGCTTGTATTTGCATTTTTTCTTTCCTCTGTTTGATGAGGTTAGCTAGGGGTTTATTGATTTTATTTAATCTTTCAAAGAACCAGCTTTTTGCTTTGGTAATTCTTTGAATTGTTTTCTTCGTCTCTATTGAATTAATTTCTGCTCTAATGATTATGATTTCTTCCCGTCTTTGGGCTCTGGGTTTGGTTTGCTCTTCCTTTTCTAGTTGTTGAAGTTGCAGCATGAGGGTATTTATTTGTTCCCGTTCTCTTTTCCTAATGTGTGAGTTCACAGCCTTGAATTTCCCTCTGTGAATTGCTTTCATGGTATACCATAAATTCCGCTAAGTTGTACTTGAATTTTCATTGAATTGTAGATATTGTTGAATTTCTTGTTTAATTTCATCTGTGATCCATTGGTTGCTAAGTAGGGTGCTGTTTAATTTCCATGTATTTAGGGATTTTTTCTGGTTTCTCTTGTCATTTATTTCGTTTCATTGCACTGTGGTCTGATAATATGCATGGAATAATTTCTGTTTTCTTGGATCTATGGACCAGTATGTGGTCGATATTAGAAAATGACCCATGTGCAGCTGAAAAAATGTGTATTCAGCTGTGTTTGGATGGAACACTGTGTATATGTACATCAAGTCCATTTGTTTCAAGCTCTGGTTCATTTCTGTTATTTGTTTGGTAAGTTTTCTTCTGGTTGACCTATCTTTTTGGGATAAGGGGGTGTTAATATCTCCTGTTAAAATTGTGGTATTGGATATTAGATTTTTCTTGTCCATTAAGATTTGCTCTATATACTTTGGTGCTCCCGTGTTTGCTGCATACATATTAATGAGTGTTACCTCTTCCTCTTGAATTTTTCCCCTAACCATTATATAGTGGCCTTCTTTATTTTGCTTGATCATTCTTGGTTTGAAGTTGAGACTGTCTGATAATGGGATTGGTACCCCTGCTTTTTTCTGAGGTGCTGGGCATGTAGTATTGTGTTCCATCCTTTGACTTTCAGCCTATGAATGTCTTTATGAGTTAATTGTTTTTCTTGTATACAACATATTGTTGGATTTTGTTTCCTCACCCTCTGTGCCAGTCTATTTCTCTTAATTGGTGAATTGAGTCCATTTACATTGAATGGTTAGAATTGAGATGTATTGACTTATGATTGCGATGTTATTTACCTGTTATCGTTTACTCCTTTTTCTCTTGTGTTTAACTGCCTGCCCTATTTAGTTGGTTGCTTCTGAGCTCATTCCTGGGGTTCTGATCATTTTGGTCCCTCTCTAGAACATCTTTCAGTAGCCTGTGTAGGGTTCGCTTTGTTATCATGAAATTCTTTAGCTGTTCTTTGTCATGAAAGTTTTTCACTTCTCCATCAAACTTGAAAGAGAGTTTTGCAGGGTATAGTAGTCTGGGCGGGAATTTGTTTTCATAGAGGAGTCGAAGTACTCTACTCCATGCTCTTCTTGCTTTCCTGGTTTGTGAAGAGAAGTGGGCCATAATTCTGATGGGTTTTCCTTTGAACGTGATGTGCTTCTTTTCTCTAGCAGCTTTCAGTATATTATTCTTGTGCTGAATTTCTGGGATCTTGTCTATTACATCTCTGTGTGTTTTTAATTGGGTTGAGGTTACTTGGCATTCTATATGCTTTGGTTACCTGAATGTCAGATTGTTTCCTCATATTTGGGAAGTTTTCTGCTATTACTTCTGCCCATATTTTTTAAATGTCCTTTGTATTGACTCCTTCTTTCTCATTTTTTTTAAAATTTTATTTATTTATTTATTTATGAGAGAGAGAGAGAGAGAGAGAGTGGTGTGTGTGTGTGTGTGTGTGTGTGTGTGTGTGGCCAGCTCAGCCCACCAGGGGGCGCGGCTGGCTGGCATGTGGTGCTGGGGGATCGAACCGCGGTCCCTGATGCTTTGCCAAGCTTGTTCTAAATAGGTGCTTTAGACCACTGAGCCATCTCTCCAGCCCCCTCCTTCTTTCTCATTGATGCCTATTAGTCTCACATTGTTCATCTTTACATCATCTTGCAGGTGATGGATTATTTTTTCCTGCATCCTCGTTGTTTTCAAGAGATCCTTTCTTATCTTTTCACTAGCTGCACCAGTGTCTTCAAGATCTGAAACTCTGTCTTCACTTTCACTTAAACGATTTTGCAAGCTTGTGATTGAGAGTTTAATTTCCTCTGTATCTCTTTGACTCTGTTTCACGTGATCTATTTCTTTCCTGAATTGCTCATTCAAGGAATCCTTCATTTTTCTAATCTCCTCTTTTTTTTTTTTCTAATCAATGTCTTCTTTAGATGCAATTATTAATTCTTTTACTGCAGTGTTTTTTTGAGATTGGGTTTCCTACCTATATTTCTGTAGTTGATTCTTTACTTCAGATGCTATGAGTTCAGAGAATTCTTTTTTTATTTCAGAAAAGAATCCTGCTCTGAGTTCCTCTATGACTTTCTGCTGTTGCTTATTTACTATCGATGCTATTCATACATTTGATCTGAGCTTGTGTCCTCTGCACTTGTTCTGTTTGGGCATTACATTTCCTCCATATGTTTCTGCATTTGATTCTTTACTGCAGATGTTATTAATTCAGGGATCTTTTTCATTTCCAATCTGAATTTCTCTAAACCTTTCTGCAGCTGTATCTTTATTTCAGAAGCCATTGATTCATTGATTTCAGCTGTGTGATTCCCAATTTATTCTATGTTAGTGTCTTCTGCACTTGTTATGGGTGGGCTTGGGTTCTGAGATTGCTTTTTGCTCCTTCTCATTGGCACTTTATGTAGCACTGTCTTCTGACCTTTGTTGTAGATCTTTGGTGCAGTTATAACCTTAGCACCTACTGAAGTTCAGGTGCAGATCTACAAAGTTTGGATTTATCCAACTGTGCCTGTCTTGGGTCTGGCTGCTGTGCTCAGCTTCTTCCTGCTTCTGCCCTTGGGAGTGAATCTGTTGTGCCCCTCTGGTAAGATGTTCTGCTCCACGATTAACTGGGTGGTTCTGTCCCCTACTCTCTCTGCAGAGATTTCAGCAGTAGGGTTTCACCTCAGGCCTGTATGCCTGGCCTGAGCTGAGTCTTGAGGGGACAAGGTGGAGTAGGAGGGAGAGGGAGCTCTCTCACACACTCACCAGGCCTGGTTTAGGTCTGGATCTGGGGGACCAGAACATGGCAGAAATTCTCACTGGGTGGGCAGGGTGGGGGGGTGCTCTGGAGTACTGGTGGGTCCCAAGGGGGTGGAAGAGGGTTTCTCCCATGCTTTTCCTGGGCTGTGACTGGTAGGTCCCAATGGTGCATGGTAACCAGAAGCTCTCCCACACACTCACCAGGCCTGTGCTAGGACTGGATCTGGGTGTCCCTAGAACACGGCAGTAATTCTCACATGGTGGGTGGGGTGGGGAGTGCTGTGGAGTCGTGGGGGGTTCCCAAGGGGGTGGAAGAGGGTCTCACCTATGCTGTGCTTTGGCTGGGACCGGTAGGTCCCACCAATGCAGGGTAGGAGGAAGTTTTCCCACACACTCACCAGGCATGGGCTAGGACTGAATCTGGGTGTTCCTGGAATGTGGTAGAAATTCCTACTAGGTGGGCGGGGTGGGTGGGGTGCTGCAGAGTGGTGGGGGGCCTCCCATGGGGCTGGAAGAGTGTCTCACCCATGCTGCACCTGGGCTGGGATCAGCAGGTCCCGCCAGCTCAGGGTAGCAGGAAGCTCTCCCACACACTCACCGGGCCTGGGCTAGGACTGGATCAAAAATTTGCAAAAAATTTAACAAAATAGAAATGGTTTCATATTTTATACAGAAATTTAGATATCTAACCCTACACAGCATTGCAGCAGGACAGTCCTGTGACTTTTTTTCTTATCTCTTGTTTTCATTTATTACCCTTTTTAAAAAACAAACATTTATTTGAGAGACAATATGGCAGCAATTGGTATGTCATGACAAGGAGTATTATTTAAAAGGCCAGAATGACAGGCATTCCAAGCATGACCCTACCATTACATATTGCTAACTTCAGTGCAGTTGCTTAGTTCACAGGTATCAGCATATATAGGTTACTCAGGGTGAGAATCCTACCAATTGACTGCTAGTTTCAAAAACATGCTGAAGAGTCTCAGGATCATTGCCTTATCCATCTTGTACACATAATTGTATGGCTTTGCCATTCAAACCAGCTGTCCTCCTACTAGGAAAATTACTGGAGGAACTGAAAATGTCATATCATAATGATATATATGTACCTATGTTTAGAGCAGCACAATTTGTGATGGCCAAATCTTGGAAACTAGCAAGAGGCCTGTCACTGAAGGAATGCATTGAAAAGATGTGGTATTTTTATACAATGGAGTATTACTCAGCTATAAGGAGTGATAAACTTGAAGCCTTTATATTGAAGTGGATGCCACTTGAAGATATACACATAAATGAAATAAACCAGACTCACATATATAAATATCGTATAGTCTCTCTAGTATAAGAACTCAACAGAAGAAATAAAAATAGAAAGTTTTAACACAAAAGGAAAGCGAGAACTTGAGGATTAGACAATGAAGAGAGGGCAAGGCGAAAAGCTAGGAAACATGATGGGGGCAAAGTTATAACAACTCTAGATGCACACATTAATGAGGGAGACTGATTAGTTTGTGTAACAAATCATATATACTTGTTTAATTTGCCCTGCTCATCGAATAAGAGGTTGTATATCACTTGATATGTAATGACAAAAAAAAAAAAAACCTCTTACTTTCAATAGGATGAAAGACACAGACTGTGCCCCCCAATTTTGGTACTGGGAGAGCAGCGCAATGGGTACAGCTAACTGATACATGCTATGGTGGCCCCTTCCTTGGCGAGCTTTCTTGAGCTAATACGGCTACTGTAAATGTATAGAGAAGTACTCTAGCGTGTGGCCATGGGCTGAGTAATTATAGCACGGAAACGGAAAGGTAGTACAAATTGACAAGCTAATTTAGTATTTTTCCTTGCTTAATTTCTTTGACTTCATTTAGAGTTGTATGTATTATATTTTAAAGATTTTTATTTTCTTAAATTCTGTTCATGAAATTCAGTGTATGTTGTACAAAATGTATGTGATCATAAACTAATTAGACTCACAAAGTGAAACAAAGACCAACGATCTCATCCCTTTGATTAGTCACAAAGAACAATTTAGAATAACAGGAGAGAAAATAATTGATCTCAATCACAGACAAAACTCTTAAAAATGAAAGAGCCAAAAATATGCAGTAAACAATAATAATAATATTCAAACAACCTTACAAGTGAATGTTTAAACTCTTTCATCAAATTTCTAAAAAAAATTAAAGATTTTTCTGATACAGCTAGAGGACAACACAAGCAGAATATGAGTGATGTAACAACTTTGGGAACTCTGGAGTGTACTGGAACCAGGTGAAGTTCAGGAGAAGAATTAAGATGCCCAATTGCATTGTGTCCATTAATCAGCATTGCAGCGTCTGTCCACCCAGTACTCCCACACCACGGGGACGCACGTAGGCGCTTACTGGAGCAGCTTGCAGGCAGCTGGGCAGAGCCAAGCTGGGTCAGTAAAATGCTACCCACCCACCATCAGGGAACGGAACTCTAATAAATTACTGCTCTTTTCGATGACATAGTAACAAAGACGTTTCTGAGAGACTTAAAGAGCAAATGCCACCCTCATCTGTTTATTATTGTTATTTTCTCCTTTTGGGATCTTAACAAGGGCACTCAAAAAGTAATAGTATATACGAAGAAATTAGCAAGTGACCACATATACATAGTATTACGGCTTGTGTCTAGATGTCCCTCCAAAGCCTTCTGCAGTCACAGGTGGGGCTTATTCAAAGGTGGCTTGAGTGAGAGTGTGTCATGCTGGACTGATGCATAGTGCAGTGCTGGGGTCAGAGGCATGAGGACCAAGGCTGTGCGTGCTG
>NW_004524813.1:1083863-1090663 GCF_000260255.1 Octodon degus
GTGCTGGGGTCAGAGGCATGAGGACCAAGGCTGTGCGTGCTGCCCACCACAAGCAGCCTGCTAAGATACCAGGCATGGAAGAGGCTGTAGATGACCCTTGCTTGCTTCCTTTGCTATCTCCTCCTGCCATGAACTCATTGTCCTCTATGACTCCTGTCTGCCCTGCCAGCTTGTCTTGGAGCTAGCCAATTATGGACTGAAATTTCTACAAGCCTTGAGCCAGTTAATTTTCCTCCCTTAAATTTGGGTGTCTGGTATTTTGTCTGAGTAATAAGAAGAATAACTAAGACATGCAGAGCTACAGGTTTAGAAATGACCAATAATACTGAGGTTTAGCCTTCATTCTGATCCTTTATACATAGAGATTCTACAACAATGAAAAACCTTCAAACAAATAAAAATAACAAAAGCAGAAAACCCCATTAAGCGGGGTGAGAGGAGGATCTAATTTCTAAGGTAACCACAATTTTAGATTCCAAAGTCTAGTTTTCAACTATAATATAGTATAACTATAATGCAGAAACAAGGGAGGCAGGAGAGTGATGATCTGTGGGCCTGGTACATGCAGGCATGGAACTTTCCTGGCACCGTTTAAGAACTTCGGTGGATTCTGGAGAACTCTGACCTTCCTTAGCTGACAGTACCTGGGCATGGAGCTACTGCTGGTGCTGGCTAAAACTTCTAGGAAACTAAGAGGACTCAAACAGTCACGGCACTTTCCTAGAGCCATTTAAGAACTTTGGCAGTCCTACAGGCTGTAGGACTTTATCAGGGTGATTAGTGGGAGCTTCAAAAATGCCAAAATGCAGGAGCAAAAGACAATATCAACCCTCTGGGCCACCCAGTACAAATTCAGGAGAAGATATTCAAGAATTGGAAATCACACACCTGAAATTTCTGAAATGATACAAAGTGAAGTAAAGAAACAAGTCCATAAGGCTATAGAAGAAATATGAGAAGAAATAATGTCTCAGATCCAAAAAGAAAGGACAACAATCAAGAAAGAATTGCTCAGCACAGCTAAAGAAGACAGATTGAAAGATAGAGGGGAACGGAAAAATGGTGGAAACACTAAATGAACAATACAGGAAAGAATTAGAATGCATGAAACAGATTCAAACAGATATCCAAGACATTAAGAACTCCGCTGAAAGCTGGCCAAACCACTGATTGAAATTGAAGACAGACATTCAGACCTTGAAGAACGTGTTGCAGCTAATGAACATAAAATAAAAGGTCTCTTAAAACTAACAAGGAACCAGGAAATAACAATTCAGCAGCTACAATATAATCCAAAGAAAAATAATATAAGAATAATAGGTGTCAATGAAGCAGAGGCAGATAGCACAAATGACATAAAAATACTATTTTCAAAAGTACTGGTAGAATATTTTCCAAACATAAGAACATGGCATACAGATAAGTGAGGCATAGAGGACTCCACACCTCCATAATCACAATAAATCTACACCTAAACACATAATAATCAACATTTTAGAAATTCAGCAAAATATAGAATATTAAAAGCTGCTAGAAAGAAGAAACAGATCACTTACAACAGAAAGCCCATCAGAATCATGGCAGACCCCTCAATACAAAACATCACACCAAAAGAAATTCAAGTGAAGTATTTCAGGCCCTGAAAGAAAATAACTTCCTACGTAGATTGATGTACACTGCAAAACTATCTATCAAGTGCAATGGTGAAATAATATCTTACCGTGACAAAGAACAATGGAAGAAATTCATGACCACCAAACCAACACTACAAAGAGTAATAACAGATATTCTAGAAAGAGACAGGGGTGATCAAGCTTCAAGGACAACAGAAAGGAACCAACAAAAACATCGAGTAACTAAAACGAAGGAAAACTTACAGAAGCTATAAGATGAACATAACATGACAATGATAAATTAATATGCATCAGTTACAACCATCAATGTAAATGGCCTCAATTCACCAATCAAAAAAACAACAACAGACTAGCAGAGTGAATTAAGAAATGAAATTCAACAATATGCTGTATACAAGAAACACATTTAACTCAAAAGCAAATTCATAGATTAAAAGTCAAAGGATGGAAAACAATCCTCCATGCCACAGGAAATCAGAAAAAGCAGGGGTAGCCATCCTGATTGCTGACAATATGAACTTTAAACAAAATATAATCCAAAGAGATAAAGAAAGTCACAACGTACTGGTTAAGGGAAAATACCAAGAGGAATATATAACAATAATAAACATATATGCACCCAATGTAGGAGCACTCTCCTACATAAGACAAATTCTAATAGACATGAAAAATCAAATGGGCAACAAACCAATGGTAATGAGGAACTTAAAATGCCATTGTCACAAAGAGATAGATCAGTTAGACAGAAAATCAGCAAAGAAATAACAGAACTAAACAAAACTTGTGAAGAGATTAACTTCATACAATTTTACATAGTGCTTCACCCAGCAACATAATACATATTCTTCTCAGCTGCATACAGGACATACACCAAAATAGACCATATACTAGCACACAGTGCACTCATAAGCAAATACAATGCAAATGAAATTATCCCACGTATGCTATCTGATTACAATGCAATAAAACTTGAAGTGATTGACAAAAGAAACTACAAAAACACTGTAAATACACGGAAATGAAATAACAACCTCCTGACCACCCAGTGGGTCAAAGATGAAATTAAACAATATTTGCAATCAAAAATGCAGAAACAACTTATCGAAACCTGTGGGATACACTGAATGTTTTCTTAAGAGGAAAATTTATAACAGTAAATTCACACATTAGGAAAACAGAACAAACCAAAATAAATAATCCTATGCTGTACCTCAAGCTCCTGGAAAAGCAAGTAAAACCCAAAGCCCAAAGAAGGTAGGAAATTATAAAGATTAGAGCAGAAATTAATGCATTGGTGATGAAGAAAACAATACAAGGAATACATGAATCAAATACCTCGTTCTTTAAAAGAATACATAAAATTGATAAACCCCTAGCCAACCTAATGAAAGAAAAAACCCAAATTCATGCACTAAAGAATGAAAAGTGCAAAATCATTACAGACCCTAGAGAAATTCAGAAGATCATCAATACGTACTTCCAAAATCTTTATTCTCATAGGATGGGAAACAGAGGTAACGGATAATTTCTAGATACATATAAAATGCCAAAGCTGAGTTAAGAAGATATACACACTCTAAATATGCCATTAACAAGAAATGAAATTGAAAATATAATTTAAAAAACCTACTAAAAAAGAAAAGCCCAGTTCCTAATGGATTCACAGCAGAATTGAACAAGAAATTTAGAGACAATATAATGCCAAATTTTCTCAAATATCTTCAAAAAATTGAAAGGGAATCAATTCTGTCCAGTTAATTCCTGGAGGCAAGTATTGCTCTGATTCTAAAATCAGAGAACGATTCAAAAGGTTTTTTTTGGGTGGGGGGCTGGCTCAGAATGCCTTCAGGGCATGACTGGCTGGCTGGAGTTGCGGGGATTGAACCACAGCAACCTGAGCCTGACTGCTTTGTTGAAGCAGCCACTTAAACAACTGAGCTAAGGGGCAGGCCCCCCCCCAGAGAAAGATTCAAGTAAAAAAGAACTACAATCCAATCTCTCTACAATGAATATAAATGCAAAAATTCTCAATGAAATGCTACCAAACAGAATGCAGCAAACCATCAAGAAGATTACATCGTCATCAGGTGAGATCCAGTCCAGGAATGCAAGTCTGGTTCAACATACACAAATCCATAAATGTAATACATCATATCAATAGAACAAAAACAAAAACCACATGATCTTCTCAATAGATGAAGAAAAGGCCTTTGACAGAGTTCACCACTCATTCATGATAAAACCTCTACAGAAAATTAGAATACATGTTCTATATCTCAACCTGATAAAAGCCTTCTATCAGAAATGAACAACCAACATCATTCTAAATGGGTAAAAGCTGAAGGCCTTCACTTTAAAATTGGGAACAAGACAAAGATGTCCACTGTCTCCACTCCTATTCAATATACTTCTGAAAACATTAGCCAAGGGAATTAGACAAGATAGAGAATAAAAAGACTAAGGACTGGAAAAGAAGAAGCGAAATTATCATTTTTTGTAGATGACGTGATACTTCATATAGAGGACTCCAAATGCGCCATCAAGAGTCTTGTAGGTTTAATCACCAAATTAAGCAATGTAGCAGGATACAAAGTCAACACTCAAAAATCAGTAGTGCTTTTGTACACAAAGAATGAACACACAGAGAGAAATTAGGGAAACCACGCCTTCCACAATAGCATCTACAAAAAATACTACTTAGGAATCAATTTCAAAAAGGACATAAAAGTTTTATACAGTGAAAATAATTGTACTCATAGAAAACAGATTGAAGAAGATTTGAGAAAGTGGAAGAATATTCCATGCTCCTGGATAAAAAAAAGCAACATTGTGAAAATGTCTATGCTCCCAAAGTTGCTATAGAGATCAATGTAATCACAATTAAAATATCACTAATATACTTCATAAAGTTGGAGAAAACTTTCCTCAAATATATTTGGAACCAGAAGAGACCAGAACATCAAAAGCAATCCTGGGAAAAAAAAGGAAGGGCAGAAGATATCATAATCCCTGACCTGAAATTATACTATAATGCTACTGTGATAAACATCAACATGGAACTGGAATAGAAACAGAGATGAGGATCAGTTGAACAGATTAGATGATGCAGACACAACTGCAAACACACCCAGCCACTTTATCTCTGAAAAAGGAGTGAAATAGTCTCACTGGAGGATAGATAGCCTCTGTAATAAACGGTGCTGGAAAAAATGCCTTTTCACATGCTGAAGGCTAGACCCATGCCTATCACTATGCACAAAGCTACAGTCAAAATGGATGAATGATTTAAATATTAAAACAGAAACACTAAATCTTCTGGAGGAAAATATAGGTAGAAATCTTTAAAACATAGGGGTAGGTAGAGACTTCATGAAAACACCCAAACTGTATGGCAAATACTTCAAATAACAACTTGCATCTCATCTTTTTGAAAAGTTTCTGCCGTTCAAAGCAAAACTTTAACAGAGTAAAATGAAAACCAACAAACTAGGAAAAAAATTATAGCCAAATGTCCCTCAGACAAAGGCCATCTATTTAGAACACATAAGCAATTAAAAAAAATGAGGACCTCAAAATTCAAAGACCCAATCCAAAGTGGGCCTCTGAGATGAATATACATTTCTCAGAAGAAGAAACACAGATGGCAAGTAAATAAATGAAAAGATGTTCAACATCCTTGGTCCTTCCAGAAATTCAAATTAAAACAACAGAGATTGCATCTCACACCAGAAAAAAAATGGCTAACATCAAGAAGTCAGCCAATGGGGCTGGGGAGATAGCTTAATAGAATAAGCACTTGCCTGGCAAGCACAGGGTCCTGAGTTCAATCCAAAAAAAAAAAAAAAAAAAAAAAAAAGGAAGTCAGTCAATAACAAATGCTGGAGAGGCTGTTGCGAAAAAAAAAGTATGCTCCTCCATTGTTGGTGGGAGTGCAGACTGGCACAACCACTATGGAAATCAATGTGGAAATTCCTTAAAAAGCTAGCATTAGAGATCCCATTCAAGTCAGCTATTCTCTTCCTGGGTATTTTTTCCAGAAGAACTTAAAATTTCAGACCACAGAGACATATGTGCACCCATGTTTATAGCAGTGCAATTTGTTATAGCTAAATCCTGGAAACAACCCTGATGCCCATCAACTGAAGAATGATTAAAGAAGATGTATTTTTATACAACAGAGTATTATTCAGCTATTAAAGCAGGATAAATTTGAGTCTTTTGTTGGTAATAAGTTGCAAATAGAGAACACACTCTTTTTATGTACTTAGTGCAGGGTCTACAGGGTCTCACTACACAAATTGGATTCATAGTGATTCTCCTGTTTTCAACCTGCCAAGTGCTGGAATTATAGGCACTCACCACTGTGCCCAGTCTCAATCCCTGTCTTATCATTTGTTCCCGTGGTTAGAGCTGACATGGTATGCTGGGGACTGAACCCCGGTCCTTGTGCCTGCCTAAGAAGGTGCTTTAGTCAACTGAGTTATTTGGCTGCCACCCCCCAAAAAATATACTTTTAAGTGAAATAAATCAGACCCTCATGTGCAAATATATTGTCTCCTTAGTGTGAGAACCTAAAAGAGAAAATTGGAATGTGAAGGGAATAGTGGACACTTAAAAGAGAATGAAGTTATTCAAAAGGAAAGAGTTACTAAGTTGAGGAGAAGGACAACTAAGTGGGTGGGGAAAAGAGATTTATCCATGTATGTAAGCAGGATGGTTTGACAACTGTACTGTGCATTTCTGTTGGTCCATGGAAAGAAGCAGATAATGCTTTGTTTTGTTGCTTTTTTCAACTGTTTCCCCCTTTTGTCCTAAGTTCTTATATGTTTCTTTCTTTTTTTATTTCTTCTTACAATTTTACATGTATATATATATATATATATATATATATATATGCATATATTAATGTGAATTGGAAGACAACATTATGTATTACAACAAAAACTGTGAAATTTGTATTACTTTGTTAGGTGAAAATCTATCACTTGCTATTTTTTCTGTTTTAATTATACTTTGTACTCTCCTTTAAATAATTTAAAAAGGAAAGGAAATGACCCATTCAAAGAAAGCAAAGTCAGGGGCTGGAGAGATGGCTCAGTGGTCTAAAGCACCTACTTAGAACAAGCTTAGCAAAAGCATCAGGGACCGCGGTTCAATCCCCCAGCA
>NW_004524813.1:1090763-1117191 GCF_000260255.1 Octodon degus
CTCTCTCTCTCTCTCTCTCTCTCTCTCTCTCTCTCTCTCTCTCTCTCTCAAATAAATAAATAAAAATTAAAAGAAAGCAAAGTCAGTGAAAACTCTTCCAGTGAGAAACTGGATGGCATGTTTACTAGACAAATACTTTAATCAAATACTTTTACGATGCTTAAAAAAATAAAGGAAGTTGTAGAGAAAATCAATATATACAACTAAAATGAGAATATCAATAAAAATAAATAAATCTAAAAAATAAAATTACTCTGGCTGCACATGAAAAGAACAATAATTGAGATTTTAAAAGACTTCACAAATGGTATTCAAAGACATACTTAATAATGAAGAAGGAATCTTTAAATGTGTGATAAAACATCAAGTTTGATATTTGGGACAGGAAAAGGAAAAGATTGGAGAAGAACAAATAGAGATGAAGTGAATCATGTGACAACATGGAGCTGATCGATAGATGTGTGCTGTGAGTCTTGGACAAGACGACAAAATAAAATTATCAGAGCAGAGGGCAGGCCAAATAGCTCAGTGGATTAAAGCTCTTGCAAGCAGCTCAGGGGCCAGGGGTTTGATCCCCAGGCCTGCTGTGCCGGCCCCACCCTGGGGGTGCACTGAGATGGCAATTGAGAATGGGCGTGGTGGCACACTCCCATATTGCAGCTCAGGGGAGGCTGTAAACAGGCGGATCACTATGAGTCAGATCCAGTGGTGAGACCCTGAACACCCTGTAGACCCTTCCAAAAAAAACCCCCCAAAACCAGAAACATTAAGGGAAATAAAGTACTGAAAGACACTGAAGAAGCTCATCCTTGTCCTCTTAGGATGTACTGGAAAAGGATCACTAACATTATAAAGAAACTTTCAATAGGAAGGATTCTGAATGTAGCAAAAGTGACTTATTAATTACTTTCAAAGGATGCTCAATAAGATCATTAACAGAATAAAATAAATCATCCTTAAATGAAGGAGAAAAATTAAGAAAATCCCACAAAAGAAAATGTGAAGCAGCTTATTAGACTTAGACTTCCCTCTGCAGAACTGGTCCTGCAGCGAGAATGAGCAGACACCATCCCTGCTGGGAAGCCATGTGAAGGAGAACAGAAGTCCGAGTAGCACCGAACGTGTGTGTGCACAGCAAAGCCAGTATTGTATTGCACAGTTGTCCATAATTCAATCTTGTTTTCTAGGTAAAAGAAATTAGTGTAATGAAAATTACTGCTGTAAAGTTAGAATTATTGACACTTTGGTTTCTGCTTTCGCATTTCGCCTTCTGGGTAACTTGACACTAGCACATCTGAAAGCATCATTACTTTGTGTTTTCTGGCACACAATTACAAAAATGTAACTTTATGATATCAACAGCTAAAAAGAAATGGGCACAAAGTTTAATGTGGCAGAAAATCGTATGTTATTGAAGTTAAGATAATATAAATTAAAATTATGACTTTAGAGTATTAGATCCCATGGTAACACAGAAAAGAACTCTAGGATATGCGAATGAAAAGTGGGAAAAGAATGTAAATGTTTTACTACAAAAAAATTCAACTAAGCACAAAAGGGCAATAATGCAGAAAATGAGTGGCAAAATAGCTGTGAGTATCATAGAAAACTAGTAGAACTATATCCACCTTTGTAGTAGTTAGTGGCTCACTGTACAGCAGTTGCTTCTCCCTGTGGTGAGAAGAGACAGCTAGGTGGCCCTCAACAGCCCCCACTGATACTAGGAGCACCTGGATACTTCACTGCTGGGGAACTCCGGAACCTTGTAGGGTACAGGCCCAGCTGAGAAAGCTGCCAGAGATGTAAACCATTTCACTGCCCCAGGGGGACAACGCAGTTCATGCTGCATGCCCCTCCAAGGCAACTGCTGCATGGCACCATTTTGAAAACAAAGCCAATTGAACCCTACTTTCATTGCTGTGAGTGGCGCACATGCCTAACCCTCACAGTGGCTTCTTATCTGCTGCCCACAGAGACTGCAGGGGCAAATAGGTTCTCAGCCCCTGTGCTAAGTGGGCAGCAGTACCTTGTCGGGTCATGTGAGGGTCCCCACTCCTGAGCAGCCCTCATAGAATGAGAATGCTGACCCATTAAGCACAGGTTCCCTCCCTTCCTCCTCTAGATCTCTGCCCCTGCTGTCACATTCATGACACCTTGATTACAGCTGAAGAAGCAATGTAGAAGCATTCACAGGGACCTGAAAGACAACCAACTTAGCACACCAACTTGACACCCTGACACATCAGTGGGAGAAAATATCTCATCATGAAATTTAACTCATAGATTTAGTAGAGATAACAAATGAACCACATCTGTAAATATTTACATAAAAATAGAAAATAGTAGAAAAGATCCAAGTAATACTGATATGTCCAAAGGCACACAAAATCCCTAAAAAAAGGCCAAAAATAAAATTGAATAAATCCTAGAAGAATGTGTTAAAAGCACGATTCTAAGGACAGTGAGTGAGATGAAAGTATAACAAACAATAAAGTCCATTAGGACAGTTTTGTGATATAAATAAAAATTCAACAAAGAAACAGTGACCATCAAACTGGGTGACTGAATGGTAGACCTGAAGAAGTAAGTAAAAAGTGGACTTGAGGGCTTCAGTAATGGACTGGATCAAGAAGAAGAAAAAACTTTGCAACTTTAAACCATGTGTTTTGAGATAACTCACTAAGACAAAATAAGGAAAACAAATTAAAAATAATGAAGAAATCGTCTACATTGTATGGGACACCATTAAAAAAATACACAAGTGTCTCAAAATTAGAAGAAGAAAAAAAATAGAAAATCCTCTTCTATAGTAACTTAAAAATGTTTTAAGTCTTGGGAAATATATGGGAAACTAAGTCTAGGAGGCTCAAAGGATCTCAAATAGTATGAACAAAATGGTCCATTTAATGCCATGTTAGAGTCAAATTGTGTTATGAATGAACGTAAAGACAGAATCCTAAAAAGTGAAAGAAGTGCCCACATTTAGGGGAACTTCTATTAGGCTAATAATATATATCCTAACAGAATTCTCACAAACCTGGAAGAAAGGAGCTGATATATTCAAGTACCAACAAATGAAAGTGCCCAAGAAAAACATTATATTTCCAAAAATTAACCTTCAGAGATAAAGAAGAAAGAGTTTCCCCAGCAATCAGAAATTGAGGGTGTTTATCACTAACACGTTGGTCTTACTGAATGTTTTTTGGGGGTCCCACAACTAGACGGAAAATAAAAATAATTGCTACCATAAAACATATGAAAGTTCAAGTGTCATTAAAGGAGGAGATATATACAAGAAATATAAGAAATAATCAAAATTTATCAATACAGAAAACCATCAAACCACAATTCACAAAGGGGAGGAAGAAAGGAACCAAGGATATACAAAATAATCACAAAAAAAGTTAGCACAAAGACAGCAGTCAATAGTAAATCAATAGTAATCTTCATTATGATTGAGTTAAGTTCTCCAACTAAAAGATTTATGTTAAGGGAACAGATTAAGGAAAACAAGACCCAGTGATGTTCTACATGATATTCACTTCACCAGTGAATACACACAAAGACAAAAAAATAGACGGAGAAAATAATATTCTACACAAACAGAAACAAAAACAGAAAAGCGATTTTTTTTTCTTTTTTGTGGTACTGGGGATTGAACTCAGGACCTTGTGCTTTCCAGGCAAGTGCTTATCCTACTGAGCTATCTCCCCAGCTCATAGCAGTGATTTTTATACCTAGTGTCTGATAGAATAATCTTTTAGTCAAAACTGTAAAAAGAGACAAATATGGTTACTATAACATGACTAAGGAATAAATTTTATGAGGATCTAAATCATAAAACAAATACTATCAGTAAATATTATCAAAATACTATCAGTAAATATTATTGAGAGAGAGAGAGAGACAGGCAGACAGACAGAGAGACAGACAGACAAAGATCTGGGCAATTTGAAATGCACTTTCATTGATACACAGTCCACTTAATCAAATACGAATTAAAAAATCATAGTACTATTATAGATAAGATGAACCTAACAGATATTTACAAATGACATCAGCCAAAAATTCATATAATATACTTTCTTTCTTTTTTTTTTTTTTTTTTTTTTGCAGAACCAGGGATTGAACTCAGACCCTTGTACTTGCCAGGGAAGCACTTATTCTACTGAGACATCTCCCTGGCCCTATACTTTCTTCTTATTAGCACATGAAACATTCTCCAGGATAGACTGTGTGTTAACTCACAATGCGCAATGTAACACAATTTTTAAAAAGTAGAAATCATATCATGTCTTCTCTGACAGCATTGGGATAAAAGTGGTATTTAGAAAAAAGAACTTCAGAAGTTTTACCAACATATGGAATTAACATACTCCTGAAATGACAGGTGAATTGAAGAACATTGACCAAATAGCCTGGAGAAAAGGGGAGAAGAATCACGTTATTAAAATTAGATATTAAAGTCCAGATATTGCAAATTTCACAGAAATAAACTTTATTTTAAAAAAGCATAATGAACAGTCATGTCAACAAACTGGATAAACTAGATTAAATAGACAAAATCCTAGACTTTTTCTTAACAAGAAAAAATTACTAAGGAATAGAAAATCAGAAAAGACCTATAATCAGTAAGGAGACTGAATTTGTAATCAAAAATCCCCAGAAAACAAAAAAGCTTAAACTTGATTCCATTACTAGTAAAATTTAGCAAGAATTATCAGTGAATGTCAATACTTTCCATAGTTGTCCAAAAAATTAAGAGAGTGAAAGCACTTTCTAACTCACAACCAGAAGAGCATTTCCCTCATAGTAGAACTAGACAAAATGTTACAAAAAATCCAAAAGTATCTTTTATAAACACTAATACAAAAATATTCAATGAAAGATTCTTTGATAAATTCAGCTGTGCATTAAAAGAGAATCATACACCATGACCAACATAAGGTCAGTGCCACATACTAAAATTGATCAAGGAGCCAGCCAGATAGCTCTGCAGACTAAAGCACCTGCTTGGGCAGGCACAGGGAATGAGGTTCGATCGCTGGCCTGCTGTGCCAGCCCCACCCCTGGGGCACGCTGAGATGCAGAATGAGACTGGGTGTGGTGGTTCTCGCCTGTAATCCAAGCACTTAGGAGGCTGAAAATGGGAGGATCTATGAGACCCTGTACTAAATACATAAAAAAAGATCAATATATTATATCACATTAACAAAATGAAGGGAAAAACCTCCATATGATACAGACAAACATGTGATGAAACTCAATTTCATTTAATGATAAAAACAACCAACAAAGTAGTAACAGAAAACTATATGCACATAATAAAAGCCATGTGAACACCATATTCAATAGGGAAAAATTGAAAGTTTTTATTTTTAAGATCAGGAACAAAACAAGGACACCTGTTTTTGTCACTTGTATTAAACATAATATGAGGAATTTTGCCCAAAGCAATTAAGAAAAGAAAAAAATGGAGAAAGACAAAATATAAAGGAAGAGAGACAGGAAGGATTGCATTCAAATAAAAAGAGAAAAGTAAAACCATTTCCATTCAGATACAATATTAGATGACATGTAGAAATTGCTAGATGTTCCACAAAATATGAGTTAGAACAAATAGTGGCATCCAGCAAACTCTCAGAATACCCGGTCAGCACAGAATTCTCACTTGTATTCTTATACACTAATTGTTATGGCATAGATAAAAATCTCCCCCAGAGCCTTCGTGCACTCATGCTTGGGGGTTTTGGAAGGTGGCCGAACCCTGGGTGCAATACGGTCAGCTTGCTGCTCCTCAACCCCCTGGGGTTGCTATGGGCAAGCGTCATTTCTTGACTCTTCCCTTCCCTCCCTGCTTCCTCCTCACCATGATGTGAGCAACTATCCCCAGCACAGACATATCTGTTTTGGCTTCCTGCTTTGGAACTGGCCAAATATGTAGTAAAAACATGAAGTCTAAATCTCCTCCTTTATGTTGTTGGTGACAGATACTTTGTCTGAGATATGAGAAAAGTTTCTGAAACAGATTTTGCTACCAACAAATTAGTGTTGGTGCCATGACTGTATCAGGTCATATTGATATATGATATCAGAAGCCTTTGGAAGTAGTTTTGGGAAGAATTCAGAAAAGTGTAGAACTACTACCTGGAGAAGCTCTAAAATGCTCTAAGCTTGTTTGGAGATTATGGTCAGAATTTAGAAGACTAAAAAGTGTACAGAAACAGAGTTACTGAAGATTAGGGTTTTATTTGAGAACAAAGACTCCAACAGTAGTTGGGCTTGAGACCATGTTTGTTGGGATCTGGTAGAAAGCTTGTCTACATTTTGCTTAGGTCATCAGACATTGCAGGAGGCTGAGACTAAAGTTAGCAGAATAATTAATATGCTAAAACAAATATCAAGGGAGCCCAACACTGAAGGTATGATACTGATGTGGGTGGGTTCTAACCACATTTGCTATGAAAATTAGGGACAAAAAGAAGAGTTGAATAATTCGAAAAAATTTTCTGGTGGCCTGAAAGGAAGTTTTTGTAAGTTGGGGTCTATAAAACTTGGGTGAAAGAAAAATTTGTTGTTGAAAAATTAGAATTACTTAGAAGTCAAGTACAATGTTTTAAATCAGGAAAGCAGCAAAGATGCCTTGAGGACAGCTAAGGAAAAATCAAGACACCAACCTTCACTGAGTAAGAAGTGTGCCATGGAAAGACTTTGCTGGAAGAATAACCCCAAAGAGTCTGGTGCATTCAGTTCCAGGTAAGAAAGAATTTTTACAGAGTTTATCTATCCAAACACCCAGAGATCTCTGCATCAAGGCCAAGGGTGCCTACATACGGCTTGAACTTGTAGTAGACCTTGCACAATCCACGTGGTAGGATATTTAGAAGTGTGCATAACTCAAGAAAGATAGTGTCAGAGAAGCTTCTGGCCATTTCAGAAAGAGATTCTGGAGGCCAAGCAGCACAGCCCTGAGATAGCAGCACAGGAAGATGTAAGAATGAAGTGGAAAGTGTGATGGAGACTCCTCAGAGATGTAGTCAAAACCGTAGGCAGTGTGCAAGAGATACTCAACATGCAATGCTCAGGGGCAGTACTGCCCGACCTGCTGTAGTGGAGCCTGAACTGGGCAATGACTTACAGAATTTAATTTTCCCTGCTGAATTTGAGCTTGCTTTAGTTCCATTTCTTTCTGTTTCTCTATTCCTCACTTATGGAATGGTAATGCTTATTGTATGTCATTTTTAAAGAAGTGTTTAACTTTTGCTTGATTTTTTACATCAGCTCACAGCTAAGGGTTGTCCTTGAGTCTCAAAGAGAACTTTGGATTTAGACTTTTGAGAAATTCAGGAACTGATAAGATTTTAGAGATATAGAGATGGACTAAGTGCATTTTGAATATAGAGATGTGCATGTATGTTTTGTAGAACAAGAGTACAGTGTTATGGTTTAGATCAAGAATGTTGACACAGGCGGTCAGTGGACAGCTGCAGGGACCTAGTGAGTCTGGCCCAAGTGCACCACAAGTGCAGAACTGTGGCAAACTTTGGGGGCTTATTCCAATGTCTCAGAATGCAGGTAGGTGCCAGGAAGCAACAGGGACCTGGTGAGTCTAGCACATGCCCACATGCCCACCACTTGGACAGGAGCTTTGCTGAGTTTCTGTTGGCCACCCGTTCTGGGAGCCTTGATGAATCCTATGGTCCTCTCACACACTGCTGCAGGAACATTAATGATCCAGGCCTTGGCTCTTGCCCACTACTACTGAGTCCACATCATCATTGGTGGACTTAAAATATTACAAAAAATATTCAAAAATATTTAAAAAAAGAGCAAAAGGAAATCTAGGGCAAGCTAGATAGTTGAGAAGATTAAAGTGCCTGATTAGACAGATGCAGGGGCTGGAAGTTTGATCCCTGGCCTGCTGTGCCATCTCTGTCCCTGTGGCATGTTGAGATGGTGAATGAGGCTGAGCATGGTGGCATACACCTATAATCCCAGTGCTTGGGAGGCTGTAAAATAGGAAGGATCACTACAAGTTCGATCTGTGTAGTGAGACCCTGTAGAACCTATACTAAATGCAATAAAATAAAAAGGGAAATCTAAGACCTCTCGCCCACACAGAACAAGTCAAGGAGAAAAGAAAAAGAAGAACTTGGAAATCACACACCTAAAATATCTGAAATGATTGCAATGGAAGTAAAGAAACAATTCCATTGGGCTATCAAAGCAATCAGATCAGAAATTATCTCTGAGGTCAAAAAGAAATGACAATCATGAAAGAACTGTTCCATACAATTAAGAGGACATACATTAAAAAAACAGAGAATAGAAAAATGGTGGAATCACTGAATGAACAATTTATAAAGAATTAGAATGCATGAAGCAGATTTAAAAAAATATCCAGAAAATTAAGAGTTCTACTGAGAGCTGGCAAAACTACTTCAATGAAACTGCAGATAGACTTTCAGATCTTGAGGACAGTAGAGCAGCTAGTGAATGCCAAAGGAAAGCTCCCTTAAAAATAATAAGAATCTAGCAAATAACAACTCAGCAGCTACAAAATGATGCAAGGAAAAATAATATAGCATTAATGGATGTAAATGAAACAGGAGGAGTCAGCACAAATGACATCAAAAGACTACTTGCATAAGAAGAAGGAGAAAATTTCCCAAGGAAGGGAAAGAAACTTACATACGGTTAAATGAGGCATATAGAACTTCAATTAGCATGTAACAAAATAAATCTATGCCCACACATACATAATAATCAAGGCTCAAGAAATTCAACAAAAGAACAGAATATTAAAAACTATTAGAAAAAAGAAACAGATCACCTGTAATGGAATGGAGAATCATAGCAGATTTCTCAACACAAACCACTGAATCAAGAAGAAGATGGAGTGAAGTGTCATGAAAGAAAACAACTCCCAATGCAGGCTGATGTACCCTGCAAAACTATTTATCATATTTAATGGAGAGATGAGATGCTTCCATGACAAAGAACAACTGAACAAATTCATGACCACCAAACTAACCCTTTACAAAGTACTGATAGATATTCTAGAAATAGATAAAAATGACTGCAACTTCAAGAACAACAGAAATGAACAACCAAGTAAAAAAAGCAGTTAAACAGAGGGAAAAGCAGGGAACCTATAGAAGGAAAATAACATGAAAAAGATAAGCTGATGAGTATCATTTATAACAATCAATGTAAAAGAAACACATTTGCAGAGAAGATCATGAAAGGAAATTCAACAACATGCTGTATATATGACGTGCATTTAAATAAAAAGGAAATTCACAGACTGAGAATTCAAGAATGGCAAACAGTTCTCCACACCACAGGAAACTAGTAAAAAGCAGTGGTAGCTCTTCTGGCTACTGAAAATGTCAATTTCAAATCAAGAATGATTATAGATAAAAAGCTCACTGCATACTTGTTAGCAGAAAACTGCAAGAGGAAGAGATAACAATCAAAAATATATATACACCAATGTAGGAACACCAAAATACATAAAACAAATTTTAAAAGATATGAAAAATCAAATGAGCAAAAGGACAATCATAACAGGGGACTTTAACAATCCATTGTCACAAAGAGATAGAACAAGTAGACCAAAAAAATCAGCAAACAAATAGCAGAACATAACCAAACCTGTGAAGGAATGGACTCAGTAGACCTTTACAGAGTGGTCTCCCCAGCAATGCCAGAGTCTACATGCTTCACAGCTACACTTGTGATCCTCTCCAAAATAGGCCATAGCCTAGCATGCAGAACACGCCTCAGTAAGCACAAAGGCATTGACATTGTCCTATGAATATTATCTGACCTTAGTGCAATGAAACTGGAAATTATTGACAAAAGAAATCACAGAAACATCATAGAAACATTGAGATGAAAGCCTGGTGTGGTGGTGCAGGCCTGTAATCCCAGCACAGGGGAGGCTGAGAAGGATAGTGAATACAGTTTCAAACTGTGTGTTGAGACCCTGTACCAAATAAATAAATGAATAAAAGATTTAAAAAAATTACAAAACATGGCAATTAAATCTCCTCCTGAACAAACAGTGGATCACAGATAAAATTAAAGAAGAAATGAAACAATATTTATGATTCAACCAAAATATAGATAAAAAATACTGCAATCTGTAGAATGCAATGAAAGCTGTCATAACAGGAAAGTTTATAGTGGTAATTCTCATATCAGGAGAAAAGAACGAGCCTGAATAAACGATCTTATACTGCACTTAAAACTCCTAGAAAGAAGAGCACGTGAAGCCCAAAGCCCAAAGAAGGTGGGAAATTGTAAAGATCAGAATAGAAATAAATGTAATGGACATGAAGAAACAATACAAAGAATTAATGAATTGAAAAGTTGGTTCTTTGAAAGAATAAATAAAATTGATAACCCCCTAAGCAACCTAATAAAAAAGGAAAGAAAAAACTTAAATTCATGCAATAAGGAATGAAAAGGGTGACCCTATAGAAATTCAGAAGAACATCAATACCTACTTCCAAAATCCTTACTCTCACAGGACAGAAAACACAGAAGAAATGGATAGAGTCCTAGATCGATATGCATTAGCAAAGCTGAATTAAGAAGATATAAAAAAATCAGAATAACCCAATAACAGTGAATGAAATAAAAATGTAACCAAGGTCCTACCAACAAAAAAGCCCAGGTCCTGATGGATTCACAGTGGAATTCTACAATCAATTTAGAGAATATTTAATGCCGTCTCTTCAATGAAATTGAAAGGGAAAAAATTCTCCCAAACTAATTCCTGGTGGCAAGTATTACTCTCATACCAAAACCAGAGAAAGACCCACCTAAAAAAAAGAGAACAATAGACTAATATCTATAATGCACACAGATGTAAAAAATCTTCAATAAACACTAGAAACAGAATTCAGAAAATCATCAAGAGGATTATATATCATGACCAAGTGGGACTTATTCCACAAATGCAGGGATGGTTCAATATACACAAATATGGAAATATAATACACCATCTCAACAAACCAATGACAAAAACTACATGATCATCCCCATAGTTGTGAAAATATCTCCTGACACACTACAGCACCAATCATGAAAAAATCCTATATAAAATTAAAATAGGTAGTCTTTACCTCAAACTGATAAAAGCCATCCATGACAAACAGCGAGAATCATATTAAATGGGCAAAAATTGAAATCCTTCACTTTGAAATCAGGAAAAAGACAAGGATATCCACTATCACCACTTCTATTCAATATAGTGCTGGAAACATGAACCAGAGCAATTAAAAAAGAGAGAGAAATAAAAGGAATAAGGACTGGAAAGGAAGAAGTGAAATTGTCATTATTTTCAGATGACATGACACTTTACATGAGTAACCCCAAAAACTGCACCACAAGACTTGTAGATTTAATAACCAAATTCAGCAGCATATCAGGAAGCAAAGTCAACAGACAAAAATCAATAGTATTTCTCTATGCAAACAACCTCAAGGTAGAAATATGGGAAACCATACCTTTCACAATAGCATTTCTCAAAATGAAATACTTAGGAACCTGTCTCACAAAGGAAGTAAAAGATTTGTACAGTGAAAACTATAGTTCTCTGAAAAAGGAGGTTGACGATTTCAGAAAAAGGAAAAATATTCCTTGTTCCTAGATAGCCAAAGTTAATATTGTGAAAATGGCCCATTCCCCAAAACTATTATACATATTCAATGCATTCTTGATTAAAATGCCATTACTATACCTCACAGATACAGAGAAAAAATATCGAAAATTCATCTGTTACCATAAAAGACTCAGAGTAGCAAAAGCAATCCCAAATAACAAAGGAAAGGCAGGTATCATCACTATCACTGACCTAAAATTATGCTACAAAGATACTGTGGCCAAAGCAGGTTTGCGCTGACAAAAAACAAAACCTGAGGATCAGGGGAACAGATTAGTAGATGCACAGACAACTACAAACACACTCTGTCACCTTACGTTTGACAAAGCTGTCAAACATGCTTACTGGAAGAAAGATAGTCTATTTAATAAATGGTGCTGGAAAAGCTGGCTTTCCACATGTCAAAGACTGAAGTTAGACCCACATCTATCACCATGAACTAAACTACATCCAAAATGGATCAAAGATTTAAATATTAAAACAGAAACAATAGATCTTCTGAGGAAAAAGAAAGTAGAAATCTTGAATACCTATGTATAGGCAGATGGTTCATGAATAAAAACCAAACTACATAAAAAATACTTCGAAGAATCAACAACTGGGATCTCATCTTTTGAACAGTTTCTGCATGTCAAAAGAAATTACTAACAATAAAAATAAAACCCACAAACTGAGAATATGTTATAGCCCACTGTCCCTCTGACAAAGGACTTCTATCTAGAACACATAGCAAATTAAAAATTTGGGCCTCCCCAAGTTAAAAAAAAGCCCATCCAAAAATGGATATCTGAGTTGAATATACACTTTTCTGTTGAAGAAATACAAATGGCACATAAATGTATGAAAAAAATGTGCAACATCATTATTCATTCAAGAAATGAAAATTAAACAATAGTGAGATTCCATCTCACTCCAATGGTTAACATGAAGCAGACAACTGATGAGAAATTCTGGAGTGGCTGTAGGTGGAAGGCAAACTTTCTCCACGGTTAGTGGGAATGCACAATGGTACAACCACTACGGAAATCAATATGGAAATTTCTAAAAAAACTTGGATAGGAGGTCACATGCAACGTAGCTATTCTCCTCTTGGGTGCTTTTCCAAATGAACTGAAAATATCATACCACAGCATATATGTGCACATGTTTATAGCAGCAGAATTTATAATAGCTAAATTTTGGAAACAACCCAAATGCTCACCAACTGATAAATGGACAAGAAGATGCGATATGTTTGCACAATGGAGTATGATTCAGCCACAAAAGGGTCAATTTGAGGCTCTTATCAGTACATTGATGCAACCAGAAACCATATTTTTAAGTGAAATAAATCAGACCCAACTTGGCAAACATATCGTCTCACTAGTGTAAGAAAATCAAAGTATAAGTGAAATCTGAAAGGTACAGCAGATACTTGAAAATGGCAAACATCTGTTCCGATGGAGGAAATGCTGACATGAGTTGAAGAGCAGGAGAGGGAAGGAGAGTTGAAGGAAATGTATTTTTATATGTACACAGGATGGCTTGGATAATTGTACTGTTGACTTCTGCTGCTCTGTGAAAAGGAGCAGTTAGCACTTTTTTTTTGTTCTCTCCTTAATCTCATAACATTTTTTTCCAATTTTGCTTTCATATGTCTATCTTGTAATGTGCACAACTAGTTTGAAGACAACACTAAGCAATACGATTACTGTCAAATTCATATTATTTTGCTTAGTGAAATTCTGTATTGTTTCTAATATTTGTATTATCATCATTTTGCATTATCTTTAAAAAATACAACAAGGGCCAGCCAGATAGCTCAGCAGACTAAAGTGCCTGCTTAGGAAGGTGCAGGGATTGGGGTTAGATCGCTGCATGCAGTGCTGGCCCTGCTCCTGGGGCTTGCTGAGATGTAGACTGTGACTGGGCATGGTGGTGCACGCCTATAATCCCAGCACTTGGGAGGCTAAAAACCAGAGAATTGCTATGAGTTCAATCTACGAAGTGAGACCCTGCAGATCCTGTACTATGTACATTGATTTTTTTGTTCTAAAAACGAAAGAATACATCAAGAATGCCCCTAAAAGGCATATGTTCTCATAGCGGGGCTTTTGGAAGGCAATTGCCTCGTGGGAGTGCTGTAACTGACCAGTTGTAAGGAGCTGGGTCCCCATGAGACATCAACCGGTCACCGGCAGTATGATCTGGAAAAGTGCCCTTATTCTCTGTCTTTTTGTTGACTGAGGCATGAGCAGGTTTCCTTTACCCAGATCCCTGAACCATCACTTCCTGTCTTGGAGCCAGCCCCCTGTGTATGAAAAATGTGTTCTGAAAATAAACATTCTTTCTTTAAATTATGTGAATCAGGTAGTTTGTCCCAACAATGTGGAAAATAATGGTGATACTAACAATAAACAATTGAAAGGAAAACTGTAAAACAATTACCTTTACAGAATTCCACTTTTTTTTTTCCAGAGCCAGGGATTGAACTCAGGCCGTTGTTCTTGTCAGGAGGGCACTTACTCAACTGAGCTATCTCCGCAGCCCCTCAGCTAAATATTTTTTAAAATTAATGTTTACAAGGATGTAAAAGACTTGTACAATGATTAGGCTTAAGTACATTTTCAGCTCAAACTTCGTTGAATCTCAGGAAGTGGAACACAGGGATAATGAGAGACAACTGTACTGCACAAAACAATCTGTAGAATCATCTAATCCCTGTTGAAATCACAGGCTTTGAAGAAATATGAAAATATACAGAATTCATATGGAATCTTATAAGAACCC
This sequence comes from Octodon degus, assembly GCF_000260255.1. Taxonomy (NCBI): domain Eukaryota; kingdom Metazoa; phylum Chordata; class Mammalia; order Rodentia; family Octodontidae; genus Octodon; species Octodon degus. The sequence goes on from NW_004524813.1 coordinate 1,105,207, forward strand.
CAGATTTCCAAAAGAATCTCTAAATTTATATAAAAGATACAGTCACCAAAGCATGTTGTACTACTATAACATAACAGTAAACTGATGAAAAGAATAGAGAACAGGGAAGCCAATCTTTGTATTTATGGTGAATTAAAAGAATATATTTTTGGAGAGTGAGTCTCTCTTTCCTACCTAGGCTCATTTGTACCTCGAATGGAAGTGATTCTCCTGGCTAGCTTCCTGAATACCCAGAATAGCGTACCTCCACGCTGAAGCCTTGACAAATCATTTTCAATAAGGTGGCAACACCATTCAGGAAGTAAAGGATAATCCTGTCATCTTGTCCTTTTCATATTTTTAAGCCTTTTTGGTGGTACTGGAATTGAATATAGGACCTTCACACTGAGCCCTATTGCCAGCCTTTATTATTGATTTATTTATCTTTTGAGACAGGCTCTTACTAATTTGCCCAGCATGGTCTCTAACTTGTAATCCCATGTTTCATTTGCCTAGAATAGTGGAATTGTAGGCACGAGCAATATCAGCTGCCTAGATTTTTAAATAACCGATGATGGGAATACTGGGTATCTACAAGAAAAAACAAAAACAAAACAATTCATTTGATATGAAGTTGGGTACTTCCTTAATATCACCTGTAAACTTAGTTCAAAATGGATAAAAGTATTTAAAACGATGTAACACCTAGAGAAAAAAAAACAGGACAAAGGCTTCAAATCCTTGAATTTGGCACTTGATTCTTACATATACCACATGAAAAGTACAATAAAATAAATAAGACTTAACATGCAAAAATGTGCATAAAACAGTATTAACAAAGAAAAAGCAACTCACAGCATGGGAGAAACATGTTTATAAATTATACATTTGATATATGTCTAATATCCAAAGTATACAGCAACCCAAAATTCTCCAAGGGAAAAAAAATAGAACAAAAAGAAAAAGAAACCCAAGAACCTATGATAGGCTAGACATTTCTCCAAAGAAAATACACAATTCGTCAATAGTCACAGGAAATGACAGTTAACCTTAGTATTCACTAGGGAAAAGGAAATCAAAATTAGAATGAAATACCACTAATGAGAAGGGTTCTAAGAAATCAAATAAAATCACAAGTGTTGGTGAAGATTAGGAGAAATCACATCCTTTGTTTGTTGTTGGTGCAAAACTAAAATTTTACAACTTCTGTGGAAAACAATAGGATTTGTCAAACAAAAACAGAAAATGTCTTCCAACAATTTTTTCCATGCATAGTCCAAAAAATATTCAAAGGAAGGACTAAAAAGGATATTTGCCACCCTTGTCTATAGAAGCATTACTCATAAAAAGTAACTTTTACAGAGATTAGTACTCATACAAAAGAGACTGAGAGAATATCCCATTCTCTTATGTCATTAAATCTCTTCTGCCATGAGAGTATGGGGCATTCAGTGCACTTGGTCCTTTTTCATTATGTGAGAAAAAAGCAATAAGATGCAAGTTTCATGAGATATTGCATCTGCTGGTATCTTGATCCTGGATAAAGCAGCCTTCAGAACTGTGAGAAATAAATTGCTGTTATCTATATACTACTAGTCCACAGTATGTTTTGTCATACTAGAAACAGACCAAGGCGATGGAGAAAGAATGATATTCTGATATGCTAATACGATTGTAATATGCTCTTCTAATATGCTAATGTGATTCTAGTGTTAGCAAATTAGGATATAATTATTTCTCCATTGCCTTATTCTCTTTCTGACTTTCGAAGTACATCTAACATGAATGTTCTTCAGAAAATTCATGCAAAGTATCAAAACCCCATCATAACAAGATAAATGCTATATCATCTCATGATCAGGAGCTTCTCTGAATTAGCAAAATCACAGTGACAGAGAGAAGAATGGTGGCTCAAGGGATGGGGAATGGAAGTAATGAGTTACTATTTGTTGTGTATAAAGTCTCAGATTAGAAGATGAATAAAGCTATGGAAATGGATGGTATAATGGATTTATCACCTCGTGAATATACTTCATAGCACAGATCTAGGCACTTAAATACTTAAAGTGAGTAAACATTGTGATACAGAGTTTTGCCATTACGGAACTATTTTAAAAAGTTGTTAGTGTGTTCTACTTTTATTCTTTGGCAATATGAGTGTATTGTGTTGCGTAAAGATTCCATACCTATAAAGCTCTTTCATTTTAGAAATTTTATGCACCCTTAAAATTCAACATTTTGGGCTGGCCAAATAGCTCAGCAGATTAAAGTGTCTGCAAGCAGGAGCAGGGGCCAGGGTTTTGACTCCCCCACACCTCGCCTGCCATGCCAGTCCTGCCCCCTGAGATGGCGAATGAGATGGTGTGGTGGCGCACACCTATAATCCCAGCACTTGGGAGGCTGAAAACAGGCATATCACTATGAGTCTGATCTAGTAGTGAGACCCTGAACACCCTATAGACCTTTCCCTAAAATACAGAAAAGAAAAAAACTAACAAAATAAAATTGAATTAAACATTTTCCCATATAAAACTCCCAAAGTTAAAATATAGTCTAAAGCAAGTAACTTAATGTGGAAAGTCTTTTAAAACTAACTCTGTTAAACTGAAAATGGACTATTATTGTTTGCAAAGCATGTAACATCATCTAAAGCAATCATATCTCTTAAAACTATAAACCAATACTATACAAATACTGTAATGACTTAATTTTGACAACTTGTTAGGCCAAATTCAACAGTACCCTAGTGATTTTAAAACTACAACAATCAGGGGCTACACCAATTAGCCCCTTAAGTGTGGGGTAAACCTATGATCTGCCTCTAGTCAACGAGCACGAAGATGCAAGGGCGTGACTCGTGGCCAAGGAGAGCAGGCGTCGTCTTCTGTGCGAGCACACGCTGAGGAGCTGCCTGGGCCTCCATGAGCTGAGAGCCCTTGAGGATCTGGGCGCTGCCAACAGTCATGGAGTGTGGAGGAAGATGTTCAGCGCCACTAAGGAACGCAGACCAGCTCCCCAGACCCGACGACGCAGGGGACCCTGCTAAGCTGTGCCTACTGAGCCACAGAAAGTTGAAAACAATGTTGTAACCGCTAAATTTGAGGTAATTTGTTACAGAAAACTTTGTAGATGGAAAGAGATCAGGAGACGAGGAGTGTTACAAACAAATAGGATGTATGATTATCTTCCTGTGCTAACTCCGTGATTATAAGTGTAATCATTATATGATGCAACTATGTGCTAATGATTTTTTTTTTTTTTTTGTATTTTTTTAGGGAAAGGTCTACAAGGTGTTCAGGGTCTCCCTACTAGATTGGACTCATAGTGACTCACCTGTTTACAGTCTCCCAAGAGCTGGGATTACAGGGGAGTGCCACCACGCCTAGTCTCAATTGCCATCTTGTGCTCCCTGGGGCCCCGGGCATCGAACCCCTGGACCCTGAGCCTGCTTGCAGGCGCTTAAATCCACTGAGCTATTTGGCCAGCCCTAATGATTTTTTTAAAATTAAAATCATAGCAACAGTTTTTATAGTCAGAAGTAACTGCAGAAGTTTACGGCATTCGTTATTCCATGTCACAAGTGGCTATTTAAGCAGGTTTTACTAAGTGAATAAAATAATATCATTTTGTGGCATTTGAGGAAATTTCTATAATTAAAACCCCCTGTGTAGATGAAGGACCCTCACGAATGGGTCACAGAACTGTATGCTTTCCTAATGAGAGTCTCCTTAAAGCAACTCTGTCTTCTGTTTACACCTTTCAATAAGAATTCAATATTAGCTCTTCTACCAGGGAAGACTCTCAGTAACGTTCTGGTTTCTCTCGCCCCTTCACTCACTGGCCGAGACCCCCCTCCGCTGTGTTTCTTTTCTCCGCACCTGGCCGCTCAAGGCCGCCTCGGCACTCCCTCTTCGGGAGGCGCGCACGCGGCCGCTGGTACTGCCTCAAGTTTCCTGTATTGCGTCATTTTCTGTAAGTTGTTGGATTTTGTCGGCATGAAGTTGTTCACAGCATTGCTTTACCGTCTTTAATGTTTATGAGATCAATAGTGACCAGGCCGCTTCTATTCATGTTGCTAATCCGTGTTCTCTTTCATCTGGGCTCTCCGTCTTGCTCTGGGTCCCAGCTGGCCTGTATAGATTTTGTTAACTTTTTTCAAAGAGCCCGCTTTGACTTTGTGAATTTCCGTATTGTGTGATGTTTTCTATTTCACTGGTTTCCATTCATCATTACTGCTCTATTTTTTAACCTAACCCGGGGTTAAATTTCTTTTCCAGTGTTTTAAGCAAATGATTTAGGATTCTTCTGTACTGCAACATTTCAACTCCACACACTTCCCCCTAAACACTGTTTTAGATAATCAAATGCATTTTGCTTTGTTATATTTTATAATTCCAAATATTTTACAATTACCTTCGATATTTCCTCTGTGAATTATTTACAGTGCTTTGTATAGTTTCCATGTTTTTTTTTTTTTCTGAAGATCTTTGTGTTCCTTTATTTTTTTGATCTTTGTGTTCTTGATTTCTAATTTAATCTCACTTGATGGTTGATTGATTGTATCAGTCTGACAAGTTTAGTTAAGAGAAGCCGAACTACACTGGCTCAGCAACCCTACGAGTTAGGATGCGGACGGCCCACCCTGCCAGGCTCATCAAGTGGGCGGTAGAGCGCGGGAACCGGAAAGGGTGGGTCTGCTTCTGTTTCTTCAGAAGAGCTCCAGTCTTTGCCTTCACCTTGGGCAACATCTGGCTTCCGCTGCACTCTCCAGCTCCTGGAGCAGTCTTGCCACCTCCTGCAGACTCGTTGGCCTTTCACTGGAGACCCCCCGGCCTGCTGCGGAATCCCGTGGGACACTGCAGCGAGCTCCACACCTCCAGCCGAAACCGTCAGCCTCCAGGGTACAGCCGCCCTTGGCACATTTCCTTATCCAACTGTGAGTGGCCACGGTAAACCAGTCTTGTAAATTCTTATGCATCTCTATATCTGTGTTTGTTTGTTTGTTTGTTTGTTTGTTTATTTCTTGTATTTTGTGCAGGGTCTCACTGTACAGCTGGGACTCATGATGATCCCCGTTTCCATCCTTCCCAGCGCTGGGATTGCAGGCGTGCGCCACCACATCCGAACTCGGTCGCGGGCTCAGCGGGCCCCTGGATGGGGCCCGTGCAGTGCCAGGGGTGGAACTCCAGTCCCTGCACTTGCCTAAGCTAGCGCTTAGTCCACTGAGCTATCTCACCGGCCCTATATCTGTTTTTTAGTTCTGATGCACCCATTATAATCAAAGAAAATTGGTTATGTTTTTAGATGATTTATATGTTTTGACACTTATTTCTTGGTCTAACGATAGAATGTATTTTCTATTTTTTTCTGGGATTTTTCCTTTATATAACTGAAATATATTGACAATGATATTGAATTAATACTCATTTTTATTAGTGTTTGTGAATCATCTTAAATTTATAAATTTATGTTTTCAACTAATTTGGAGAGATTTTGCCTTTACTGTTTTACTCTCTTGTCCTCTCTTCTCTTTTTGAGATTTCAAATATACTTTTGATGTCATCCTATTGGTTTTCAGATGCCAACCATGTTTAGCATCCCTTTTTATTTCTGTTCTTCATATTGCAATAATATCAGATAATCTATTTTTAAGCTCACTGGTTCTTGAAATTGCCAATTGACTGCAAAATTGATTCATTTCATCCAGTTCATTGTCTTAAATCTACAACAGAATTCTAGACTTTTGTGTTGGGCTATGGGACCTCTTTTTGTCACCAAAGTTCCAACAATAGAGTCATCTTTAGTACTCAATATTTCTTTCAAAAGTAATGATATGCTGTCTTTAGTTGTAGTGACCAACAAATATAAGAAATAATCATTATATTGGTTAAGGTTAATATTTGTTCCCTGTTTTCTATGTCATGCCCCGCACAGCTCCAATTACCAGATATGAATTCAAGAAAGGGTTTCCTTTCTTTTCTTTTTCAGTTAATACTCTTTGCTTTAAAAGTCAACTTGTATCATCTACAGCCATTTTATGATAATTTATTTTCTAATTATAGAGTAACTAACTTAATTAGTTCAAATTAAGATTCATTTCTTTTTAAATTAAAATTAATCAAAGTAAGTTGATCCTATTTGTTACCAAGAACTGTGAATCATTTCCAGACTGAAAGTAGTGGCTTTGTATATATTTTCTTTTAAACCTGATTTGTCTCACTGTACTTTTTTCCAAAAATTTGCACATGCTAAAACCTAAGTCCTAATTTTTCTTTCCAAATTCCAACAACAGTTGAACTACCTTCTTCACAGAGCACTGAAAACGCTCTTCAAATAAAACAAATGACAACATAGTAAAAACAACAGAAGCATTTTTAGTTGAAAATTGTGTGAACACTGCTCAGAATTTAGCTTTTGTTTGATGATATGTGTAGTCACTGTTTTATAAGCACAAAATAACTGATCCAAGTTACCTCTGAGTTGGTATCTGGCACAGTCTATTTCTAAACTTTGCAATTGTTGTATAAGAGCTATGGTTTCATGCCAACGGAATTTTTCCAGCCCATTCCCACTATATCAACTAACATCTTTCAATTGACAAATTGCACTTTGGCATGAGCAGAAGGATGGACGCCTGCCATGTTTTTGGTCCCTGGTACAATTGTAATGAACATATGCCGTCTGTTGTGCATTTTTAGAGCCTGACGATGGCAGGTTTAATCATACTAAAAGGAAAAGAATGGATGTGAGTTGAACACCCAGCAGGCTTGCAGGATGTGTACAAGGTCATTTCGTGAGGACTCCATATGCCATTTGGAATTTTCTGACATCTCATATTTCAGTTTTTTTTCCAACAGGTAGGATTTCTTTTCCTTTCTATTGTTAACCTTGACTAATTAGAATTTGTTAATAAGGGGAGAAAAGTATAAGATTTTTCTTTCCTTTATAGCTTCAGAAACAACACAGAAACAATGCAGGGTACACTGCAGGGTTGAAATGGACATGAGGTACATTTTCTACTGATGAAAGCTGTTCAAAAGTACAGTGAATGTCTTAAAGATGAATTTTTTCATTAAAAACGTTCATAGGAAGGAAACAGAAAAACCAAAAAGAGGAAAGTGGAATAACGATATAAAGTAAATTGAAGGAAGATTTTAGTAAGCACAGAAACAGCAACACGATTTTTAAGGGCGGTAAGAGTAAATTTTCTTCAATATTAGGATAAAAATTAAATGTATAAATATGTAAACCACCTTTACAGGAAGCACAAAAACTATGATTAAGGAAAATTTAGTAAGAGCTACTAAGGTATTTAACATTCGTTTGTTAACGTATTAAAGTTGTTTCCAATAGTTTTTCCTTGGCAAAATCATATTACCATCATAAATCTGAAAAGAGCTGCAATGTCTCTGCGTCACTTAGAGATGAGGTTAGGGGTGAGGTTAGGGTTAGGGTTATGCATTCTCTAAGACTCATACGCTATCCTATTCCACATTGTTATTTCAATAGCACATGTTGTTTAATAGTATCATGGAAAGGATTATAAAATGTTACTTCATATTCAAACAAAAGAATAGAATGGTCAAAAATTAATCTGAAATGTTTTTAATGCATCAAACAAAAGTCAGGATTTTGTTAATATTATAAAATATTAGAAAATCAGAAAATCTCTCCAAAATAGATTAACTCTCGATGTGTGTAACTTGAGGCTAATTTAGTTAAGGATATGTATTTTGAGACATAGACTTCAAAAATATTAAAATTTATATTCATTTCTTGACTGTTCAAAATACATGTTCCATAAGACTTCATTTTTGAAATGCTAAGGTTTATGGAAAGAGCATTTTTAGTTGATAAAATAATTCTAGAAAGCACGTACATTTTTACCAAGGAAACTGCTGCACCACTGAAGCTTGTGGAGGGAATGACTAGCATCTACATTTTCTCTTAAGAATTATTGCTGTAATTACTTGCACTTATCTTGGCTGACTTAATAGCATTTCTCCTCTTCTATTATGTTTCTCCTCAATAAGTATGTGTGAATGATAACCTCAAATTTATGTCTATTGGTTTATTGATGTCAATTTCTAATATTACAGTTTTTATCCCATAATTATCGTGTGAATTTATTTTTCTTTCATCCTTTGCAAGATATAAAAACGTTCACTGAATGATGTCATTTATTAAATGCATATGGCATGGCATTGTTCACGGTATATTTACACTGTACTCAGCACTGGAAAGGTAGTAATGAGAAAATTCAAATATAATTGTTACCTCAGTGGAGCTTACATATTTTACCTAAGAAGAATTAATGCCACCTGATAACACGAACATACCTCGGGTTTTGGGGGACATTTTGGGCACAAACTATGTGAAGCACTTAGAGATGCATACTAAAAATTATGTGCATACATTTGAACAGATTTTGAGGGCACTTCCAAGAGGTAGGGCTGATGAGAGAAAGGTGGCTTACTGGGAGAAGGGACATGGATTGGCATCTGAGCTGCTTTCTGCCTCTCTCTGTCTCCTGGACACCACAGGGTGAGTGGCAATTGCGGTGTGTTCCCACCATAAACTGCCTTATCTCAGACATAAAAGCAAAAGCATCATCAACTGAGAATTGAAACCTCCAAAATTATAGGCTAGTAAACCTTTCCTCTTTCTGAGGTAACTATCTCAGGCATTTTGTTACAGCAATGGAAAACAATTTAATTTATGGTTGATTTTATGTACAAGCAAACACATTTTATCAATCTTAAGCATTGGTTTAATGTTTTTCTCATTGGCCTTTCTTCTTCATTTTTCCTTATTTTTCTGGCCTCTTAACTAAACAATCAGGTTTCTTGGGGCTGGCAAGATAGCTCAGCAGACTAAAGCACCTGCTTAGACAAGTTTAGGCAAGCACAGGGACCATGGTTCAATTCCCAGCACCACATGCTGCACCAGCCCCTCCAGAGGGCAGGCTGAGCTGGCTAGAGTCTGTGCATAGTGCTGCACCCCTATAATTCCAGCACTGGGGAGGCTGAAAGCAGGAGGATCACCATGAGTCTGAGCTGTGCAGTGAGACCTTAGGTTTATGTCATTTATTTTCAACCTATGTATGCACTTACCTTCCTACCTACTTATCTCTGTCCTTCCTTTCTCTCTCCACCCCTCCATTCCTTTCTGTCAATCTTTTCCTCTCTTTTGTTCTACAGAGTCTATGACTTTTTTACACTCATTTTTAAAATGACATTACTATGCATTAGAAAGTGAAAATTAAAACAATAAAGTTATTCTGCTACCAGTAATGACATGGGCAACTGTATCTCTTACATATTGTTGATAAGAATGCAAAATAATAAAATTACTCTATAAAACAGTTGGTAGCTTATTTCTCACAGTCCCTGAAGCTGTAAACCTGAGACCAGGACATTATCCGGTAATGTTAGATAAAAATGGTCTTCTCGGTTCTCAGGTGGTTACCTTATACCCTTATGTGGTAGACAGCAGAGAGGTAGACAGAAAGTACTACTTAGTGTCTCTTATTATGGAGATATTAATGTCATTTGTGAGGGGCACCCCTTCACAATCTAGTTACTTTCCAAATGTTACACATTCAAGAATGAATGAAGGATTAGCCTTGAACCCTCCACACTGTCTATGTGTGTGTTTTCTACTTATTGAAGAATCCATTCTTAACATCTAAAGGCCAAAGTCTAATCTAAATCAGCTCTGAGTAAGAGTTGAGGAACAGCTCACCATGAAGCAAAGTTGCTCTTCATTTGTGCCTTGAAAGAAATCAAATTACATGCATGCTTCCAAAAATAATGAAAAGGACATAAGATGAAGGTCCATAAACTGTGTCAGGCATGATATATAGCCCTATTCTGAAAGGAAAAAACATCTGCATAGCCATATTCTAAATAGGAGAAAAGGAAGCAGAAATGGGTTTCTGAGGAAGTTCAAAACCTGGGAAATCAAATCCTATGAGCTCTCAAATCAGCATAATTATTTTCTTTGTCTCAGTGGTATGGCTTATGCATCTACTCGCTTGGGTTGGTTTGTGTCTTGGTTACTTTTTTCTTGTTGCTGAGACAAAATACCTGAAACTCAGAATTAAGGAAGGAAATGTTTATTTAGCTCACAGTCTGTAGGGGTTTCAGTTCGTACTCAGTTGTCTCCAAGGCAGAGTGGCACAAGACAGAGGGCAGCAGTTCATGGTGGTGGAAAAGAGCAAAAGCGGGAAGAGCAACAACAGGGAAGAGCCACAGTAGACAGCAAACCTCTCTCATCCCTTGTGCAGCATCTAGGCTAACTGCCCCAGGGTGGGCGCAGCACTCACACCCATAATTCCAGCGTTGGGTCATGAGTCAATCAAATACTCTAGAAGCCTACCCCATGACTGTGTGAGGCTACGGGGGACATGTAGACACAAACCGTAACCCTGTAGCATGTTTCTGAGCTGCTCGTGTTGTTGCTGTGGCTCTGCTGCGCCCAGGTAATTAGGAGGTGGTCCTGCTGCCTTATGGGTTCTGATGGAAGTTGTCTGCTCTTGCAATGTAGGGAGCGACCCTGGTTATCGCTGAATTACCTGAATAACCTTCCTCTTACGCTGCAGGCGGGTACATATTTGTTTGCAGACTTCTTTCATTTAGTCCCATTTACTGTTTTCTTTATTTCTATCTGGAGCTGTTTCTATTGGCATAATCTCGTCCCTCTTTCTGGGTTCAGGAGATATGACTAATTAACATGCTAAGATTATGGGCCCAGGAAGGGAACATTGTGGTATAAAGTGTCAAATGTTTTGAATTTTCTGAAATAAAGTCAGGATGAGAAGTTTCCGAACCATAAAATTATACTTTCTTTTTTCCCTAACAATTCTACTTCCAATTCATTTTTTCTTATTTTTTAATCTTTGTCGGCAGGATAACTCAAGATGTTCCATCAATATTTTGATTATAAATTTTCCTGGCTAAATAGTCATCCCTTATAGGTTCTTCCTTCCACAAAACATTAGACTGAGAATACTAGAATACTAAAACACAATTTAGACAAGTCATTTGGCCCTAGGAGACAAGGTTTGTGTCTCCGCCAGTCCCCAGTATGTACCTCATTAGATTGGGTTTTACCCACAGTATTTCACTCTGCATTCTGTTCTTGAATATTTATATATTCTTTAAGCAGACAAAAGCCTTTTATCCACAGCCCTTGTTAAAAGCCCTTTCAAAATTTCCTTCATAACCCTACTGGCTGTTTTTATCATGCACCTCAAACTCTTCCAGCCTCTACCCATTAGCCAGTTTTAAAGTTGCCTCACATGTCTATGTAGTATTTGCTTCACCGGCACCTGATTTTTCTGGTACCAATTTATGTCTTAGTTACTTTGGACTACTGTAGCAGAATACGTAGCACTGGTGTCTTAAGCAACTTTGATCTTGCACAGTTCCAGAGCTGGAAGTCTGAGATAAAGTACACGCTGACTGGATATTTGGTTATGCCCCTCTTCCTGATTTGCAATGGTTGTTGTATCACTACATGGAAGACAGCAAAGAAAGTGGGAGAGGCAGCAAACTCTCCTGTGCTGCTTGTTGTAAAAGCTCTTACGCCGTTTATGAGAGCTTATCTCTACCCTAATTATTTTCCAATGCTCTCATTTCCAAGTACCATCTATATTAAAGAGTATGAATTCAACATATAAATTATTTTGAAACAAAAAGTGAGGTCATAGTAAATGTCAAGGGCAAGGCACATACTATGAGGTTATGTACATGACATTCTTGAAAAGAAAATACTATATACTCAGAAGGCAAATCATTGGTTACCAAAGCTGGGTTACGAGATGGGTTATCGCAAAGGGCACGAAAGTGTTTGAGTTGATATGGCTGCTCATAACCTACTCCTGGTAAAGCTATAAAACTTTACATTTACCAAACTTAAAAAGTGTTGATTCTACTCTATGCAAGTTACACCGCTTTTTTAGATTTAAAAGTTGGGGCTGAAAGCATTATTATTATTATTATT
>NW_004524813.1:1117812-1126890 GCF_000260255.1 Octodon degus
TTTTTTTTTTTTTTTACCACAGTTATCCTTATAGCTATTTACTATTCTTCTCTATGTTTGTCTCTATATCTGGTCACTCTTGTTCCTACATTCCATGTACCTTGAAATATCATTGAATCATTTGGTTCCATAATGAAACTTCATTATATATTTATGTTTTTTGTTCCATACTTCTCCATTCTTTACAATTGTCTAGCATATCACCCTCTCCTCAAATGTCAATTTCTGCCAATAAATTTTTTAAAAATTATTTGGTGCAGAGTCTCACGACAGAGCTTGGACTTGTAGTGATTCTCCTGTTTTCAGCCTCCCCAGCGCTGAGATTACAGGCATACACCACCACACCTGGTCTAATAAGGATTTTTTTTGCAGTAATTTATTTGTGGAAGGTGATTTTGTTTTGTCAGTTTAAATATACGAAGGCAACCTTGAGAAAGGATATACTACTCTCAAAAATTAATCTTCACTGTACTATGAAATCCAGTCAATTTTGATTTATGTAATCAAATGATTTTTATACATAAACATTAGTATATAAAACATTAAATTATAAACTGTTATATATAATTGCAAATATATTAATATTGAAAGAGAAATGTTAATATTTTTGTCTGAATGTGTATGCACAATACCACGGAATGTAAATGTCCCCAGGACTGAGTCAGTTCTTCTAATCTGGTTTCTTTTTTTTTTTTTGATCCAGATTTTTAGAGAATTTATTTATTTATTTATTTATTTATTACCACATTCTTCTCCTTCAGTTTAACTGCATAGAACATCTTAAAGGTTCATTCGTGTTTTATGACATCCACTTGCCCCATATTGCTGGTGACCTTCAAAGCCAGATTTTATTCACTCTTTGGGGACGCAGATGCTCAGAGGAGACTGAGCTTGCTCCAGTGAAGAAAATAGATGTTATAAGTATTTCCCTTGACAAGGAATGGCTTAGTGGAAGAACTGGTTTGGGTCTTCTGCAAGAAATGTTTTTCACAAATATTATCATGTTATGAGTGAAGTGTTATGTGCTGAATTCTACTGCACCCAAAATTCGGATACTGAAACCTTAAGCTCCAATGTGAGTTTATTTGGCGATAGGGTGTATAAGGAAGTAATAAAGATTAAATAAGATGATGAGATCCAGGGGGATCGTGTTCTTATAAGAAGCGAAAGACTCATGCAGCTCTCTCCCTCTCCACACTAATGCAAAGAAAAGGCCATGTGGAAACACAGCTAGGAAGTGGAAGTCCGTGTCAGAAGGAGGACTGGCCCTAAACCAAATTGCCTGGCAACCTGCTCATGGACTTACAAACCCAGAACTGGAAAGCACAAGTGTCTTCAGCGTAAGCCACTCAAGCTATGGCATTTTGCGATGACAACTGGAGAGGACTAGACTCCCCAGACAAATACCGACTTTGCTCTTCCACATTTTGGTATGGGTCTGTGAAAATAAGATGATCAAAACTTCTGCTCTTAGGATTGTGTTCCTTCAGCCTCAGGGCCGAAGCCAGTAGGTGAAAACAATAGCAAGAGAAAAGAATGTAGAGCCATGATGGCTTCATTGAACTCTTGCATAAACCAGACCTCCCTGTCTTTACCCATCCAGTTTGTCACTTCTGTTGTGTTGTTCTTTTTTTAAAATGTATTTAGTTGTTGCAGGGTCTCACTACGCATCTTGGACTTATAGTGATCCTTCTGCTTTCAGCCTCCCCAGCGTTGGGCTTACAGACATGCGCCAGTACGCAGGCCTTAGTTGCTGACTCAGAGCACCCCGGGGGTGGGGCTGGTGTGGCATGTGGCACTGAGGTTCAAGCCATGGTCCCTGTGCTCGCCTAAGCCTGCCTAAGCAGAGACCTTAGTCCAGCTGAGCTATCTTGCTGGCGCCTGTTGTGTTCTAGCTGTTCATGTCTCAGCTGAAGATGATAGTAGTATTAATACCTTGGACTGCAGGTGGTGGGGAGTCAAAAGCCACTAGGATCCTCTACTACGAGTCCTTTGGTCAAGAACTGCCTAAAGAACAATTATTTTTCCCCCTGTGGAAAGCTTTTCTCAATGTCTAATTCAAATCCTTCACGGTACATTGATTGGGTAAGAGCCTTATTATAGCACCTGTCTTTAATAAAGTATAAATATCCATCTCATAAACTTTTAATATGTTTTAAAATTTCATTTGGAAAAATATATTTAGGTTATTACTATTTCCCACAGACCCAAAGCCATGACAAGCCAGCTGGCTTTGGCCCAGCCTGTGGCTTTTCTCAGTACAAAAACTTGGTTCTAAAAGAGCTCGGGGGGCTGGGGAGATGGCCCAGTGGAATAAAAGAGCTCAGTAGGAGTTAGGCCACGAGAGCTCCACTACGCTGTACGCCTTTCTGTGGTTTCAGTGAAGACCACCCTCCCCCACACAGCTCTTTTCACTCAGGGCAGGATGTGAACAGTGTCTGTGGGGAGGGGGGGTCACAATCTTCAGAGCGCCCAAAAGCTGCTGTTGGCCTCTGCAGTGTATCGGCCTGGGCTTTTAGAAATACAGGCTTGATTTCATCCCAGTTCCCCAACAAAGGTTCCTCTTGCATAGTTTTAAACCTATTATCCTAAGGTTGGAATTGGTATGTCTGTTTTACGAGATGGAAATTCCCTGAAGTAATCAAGATAGTAAATGGAAGAGTTAATATGCAAACTCAGATTCGTCTGACCTGCAAATTCAAGTTGTTAAATATTTCAATCTACATATAGAGACTGCTCCTATATATTAATTTTCTTCTTTATACTTTGAAAAAATTTTACTTTACAGGGATAATATGAAAGATTAAAGAGATGGAAGCCTGAGGGCTCAAAGTAACAGGCCAGCCAGGGAGAAAGTTCAGTGGCATAAGTGCCTGCCTGGCAAGTGCAAAGTCCCAAGTTTGATTGTTGCTACCAATAAAAATAAAAATAAATAATAATAATAGCTCCAGGCCATTACAGCCTTTGAGGCTCTAAGTGCTGGATTTGCAGTGATTCAGTCATGAAGCATGCCGGAGCCTCAGTGCTACACCTGCTAGATATGTGTCCAGCACACCTGTCCCCATTTCGCATACACTGGAACCCTCCAGTTCCCCCCCCACAGCTATGTGGCTCTGGCCTGATAACTTAGCACATTACTCCATTTCCTTCTCTGGTTGGTCTAGAAGTGGATAAGGTGTCCATCCCAGAACAATAAAGATTGATATTTCATGGAAGTAACTGGTCAGACCTTTTGCCATCCTTGATGTTAGCAGCGAATGCATCAGACTCAATTAATAGATAGCTGTGTTTTCTGACTGCTTACAAACAGCTCATAAGTAAAAGCTGAGGTTGAGGAGCAATCACGGTGGCACTTGAGTGTCTCAGTAAGTCCCTGTGGTCCCTGGAGATTATTTCCTTCACCAGGTGTTTTCATTATGTGAAGTGCTCTGGTGCCTTTCCACCACATCTGCCCTTCCCCTTTTATTTCTACCATTTGCAACCCAACTAATGGTGACTATGATGGACTTTGGGAGATTAGTAATTCAGCTAATACTCTGACCTCCAAACAGTTTCCTATGTCATATGATAACTCTGAAAACAAGGGAATGACAAAGCCTCAAACATTTGAAAGGAGGTATGTTTGCAAATCTTTTGGAACATCTAGGCTGTGATAATGTTGGTGTCAGGACTAAAGGGTGTGAAAGGATCTTAGTGTCTAAGGCTCTGAGAAAGATTCATTTCAGCTGAAAAAGGAATCTAGTGTCCCTGAGGTAAGAGCACAGCAGACCACACTGAGAGCCCAAGGAAGGGCTCCGAAAGTACGTAATACAAAGTGAGTATTGCTGGAAGTCTCAAACTCGTGTCTTGTGTTTTTTCCCTCTTCTGCCTCCCTCTGCTCTGTCATGGGCCTTTCACCATGCTCTGGGCCATCTTTGTGGAGCAGCAGCTAACCATGGCCTGAAACCTCTTAAACCATGAGAGACCTTTGTGGTGGATTTTAGAGCTAAACCATCACAGCAAACGTAATATAGCCACATGGTCCAGGTAGGTAGACTTAGGGGTATGAATGCATTTCTGAGCTCTACAGTGGCAAAACAGTCTTCTTAGGCATGAAAAAAACAAAATGAAATAAGCACCAGGCCAACCTTGTGACCGAAATTATCCTTCACAGCTTCATTCATGGAACTTCAATTGCACAGCTACTGTAATTATGACCTGTGTTTCTCTCTGACTGATCTAAGATCTAGTCCAAGAGAGACATGGAGAATTATAAAATGTGTCAAGGTTACATGGATAGAGGATTATGGAGGACAGACTTTCAAAAGTTAATAGGTTTTATTCATTTGATTGTGGGAAACAAGGACAGCAAACTGAGATCTCCTCATATCTCTCCAGTTCTGACATTTTTAGAGTTCCAAACCCATAAACCCTTGTAAACATTTGACATCTCCACTCGAAAATCAGGAAATTATGTGAAATTTGTCATGGCGAAATTAAGACTGTTTTTCTATAGATCTTCCCAGATTGGTCAACAGTTGTACTATCTACCCGCTGAGTCACTCAAGTGGCCTTTCTCTTCATTAGCCTGGAATTTACTTTTAACATGGCCGACCCACACCTGTCCAGTGCATTATCTGACCTCATGACTTTTTGGATCAACTTCTCCCTAGTTAACAGGAAACCAAATCCTCCTCAACAGTCTATGTAAGAGTGACTTGAAAAATCTCCATAGTAAGAATATCATACTAACATATGCTTACTAGTTTTTCAATTAGAATTTTCCATTTTTTACTCGAATAAAACACCATTTTGGACATTTTAGTTCTCATGCTATGAGAGAGTTATTGGCCTGCTTTTTAGGCTGACAGGTTCACTTGCTCAGTTATAGTGTCATGTTAGTGAGCACCAGCATTGCAGAACGTCAGTTTCAGCCCCCTTTTCCACTGGTGAGATGTTCTGTAGTATGCACGGCAATAAATGTTGTGTCATGTATCACTAGCGCTGTGTTTTCTGGAAATATCTTCTGGATAAACTCTGACATGATAAAAATCCAATTCATTTATTTTCTTTTCAGCCTTTAGCCTAGTAAAATAAGAAACCAAAGAAGGTGAAAATGAATAAAAAGAAATATATAATGACTTAGTAAATAGGTCAGACACTTAGAATTTACACTCAACGCTGTAATGACCCTATAGGACTAATATGAAGAAATTTTAGGGTTATTATGTGCTCTAAATATGTAACTTACTACTTGAAATTTCTCTCTGAAATGAGCCACTTTTGCAAAAAATGCCCACTTACTTTATAAGTCCGAGATCAGGTAGCCCATCAACTCCTGCTTGAAGTAGCATGTTAGAATTGTTTTTGCCATCTGTGCCGTGAATGTAGTCGTCCATCAGAACTAATGCACATCATTAGAATCCCCTTTTTTGTTTCACAATTTTTTAAACTGCTGAGCCATTCTGGCCTTTTAGAAAATTATTTCAGATATGGACAGAATAATAAAAAATTTTAAAATATCTAGTTTTACCACCTGTATTTAATCCATAGTCCTTAGTGGTTATCACAACCACTGTTTTTTATTTTCTAGTTGTGTCCACATAATTTAGGAAGAAAAAGCACAACCTGCTTCCTAGGCCTAACTTAAATGTACAGGCCTTGCCTCTTGAATATGTAGTGATGAGAAGTGTGATTATCTTTTGCACATAAATTTCTCTGCCTGCAACTTGGATATTATTCCATGTAAGTCATATAATGAGAAACAGCTTAGAAAATATTTGAATGAATGGAAGACATTTGTGATGTCTGATTCTATTCCTTGCTCTAAAATTCAAAATAAAATCTGTATAAGCATTTCAGGAAAAATAGACAAAAACCACATGAACAAACAACAAAACCCCCCAAAGAAGGAATGCGTGTGTCTATCTGGCCTGACATCTATTCGAAGCCATTTAGAGTGGCACCCTGGCACCAGGAGACATGAAGAGCAGCAAAACCAAATTGCTGGAAATAATAGGACTCTAGAAACAGCAGGCACCAGCACCTGCCTTTCTACCTGTGTCTCCCTGGGGGAGCAATTCCCGAGGTGAAATGATCACACAGCAAATTGGCTGAGTTCCGGAGCAGTCAAGCACCAAGTTACGACTGCATGGGTGTACACAGACTTACGTCAAATACAGAGCTAACCTTTACCGTGAGTAAGATTTGAGGCATTTCTTGGTTAACTTTGCCTGTTTTATAAAATAGAAATAATGATTAAAACAAATTTAGATATTTGTAGAGAACACTCCATACCATAATACCAGAATGCTCTTTATTCAATAACATGTTATGGACAAAATTGTGATCCCCCAGAATTCATATAGGGAAACACTAATCCTCAATAATGTGGAGAAGAGGATTTGGAAAATGATTGTGTTTATGTGGGCATAAGGGTGAATTCTTTACAATGATATTTATGATAGTATAAGGAGAAAGTAGAAATATTTCTTTCTTATTTTTTAGTAACTTAAAAAATAAGGGCTGGCCAAATAGCTCAGCAGATTAAAACACCTACAAGCAGGCACCAGGCCTGAGGTTTGATTCCCGGGCCTGCTGTGCAGCACCCCCCGACCCAGGGCATGCTGAGATGGAAATTGAGACTGGGTGTGGTGGCGCACACCTGTAATCCCAGCTCTTGGGAGGCTGTAAACAGGCAAAGCACTATGAGACTGATCTAGTAGTGAGGCCTTGAACACTTTGTAGATCCTTCCCTAAAATACAAAAAACTAATAAAAAAATAATTTAAAAAGATATATATATATATATCTATATATATATATATAGATAGATATAGATATAGCTTTTTGAGCCAAGATCCTATTAATAGGAGGAAACTCATGACCTAAACCATCTTCATCCTTTAATAGTAGTACACTGTGTCTTAGATACTTTTTTCTTTGCTGAGACAAAAGACCTAATACCCACAAGTCAAGGAAAGAAAGGTTTATTTAGTTTACAGTTGAGGGGTTTCAGTCCACATTCTGCTGGCTCCAAGGCAGTGTGGCACACGGTTGGCAAAGGAGAACGGTTGCTGGCAGGGTGACAACCATTCATGGCAGTGGGAGACGGCATGAGCAACAAGAGATGCTAAGAGCATCTTTGTGCTCCTTTTATCTCATCCAGACTCCTGGGATTAGGATGGTGCCACATCCATCAGTGTACTGATTTATTTTTTGTTTTATTTATTTATTTATTTATTTATTTATTTATTTATTGCAGAACCAGGGATTGAACTCAGGCCCTTGCACTTGCCAGGCAAGTGCTTATTCTATTGAGCCATATCCCTGGCCCCAGTGGACTGATTTAGTAATGATGCACGCTTAATCCCAGCATCATACACTCTAGACCCAGGGCTTGTGCAAAATTCCTAGGACAGCATGAGGCTTTGGGAGAACAGGTAGACACAAACCATAACACAGTGGTAAGATCTAAAGTTGAGGGTCAAATTCAATCACAGTAGTAGAAATGTGGATGGTGTATTGGTCAGCTCTCCCATCCTGCAGCATAATACCTGAGACCCACAAATTAAAGGAAAAGAGGATTCATTGGCTTATGCTTTCAGGAAATTCATTTTCTGGTTGGCTGATTCCAAGGGAGAAAAATCATGGTGGGAGGGCATAAAAAACAAACCTGCTCACTTCATGGCAGCCAGGAACAGTGTAGAGATGAGAGGTCCAGGGACCAGACACAGTAGATGAGAGTGTACCTCCATGTCTCATACACAAGTGTGCTTTGGTAACAAATGGGCAGGTCACAGTGCAGTTAAGTTGAAAAGCCAGCTGAACTGTCACAGACAATAGAGGCTATTCTAGTGAGATTTCAGATGACAACAGGAAAATGTTACTGGAAACTAGAGGACAGGCAATTCTTTTCGCAAAATGACAGAATTTGGTTGGGTTGTGTACACCTTCTGGTGCTCTGTGGAAGACAGAGCTGGTGAGTCGCACAACTGGAGTCTTGGCTGAGATTTCTAATTTTGACGATGTGTCTTGATTCATCTTCATTACAGTCAAATGCAATGAGAAAGAGATACTTGACCACAAATTACTAACCCTGAACTTAATAGGCCTTGGAAATTTGGACAATTTTCTGCCTATTTATATGCAAGAACAAACAAACAAAAACAAAACAAAACAGAAATAATAATAGAGAGACAGATTGTTCTGAAGATGACTTGGCTTTAAAAAACATTTGAATAGAAAGATCATATATGGAACACATGAGTTCATTCCCATTTCAGCAGTGGCCAGAAACCAAGATGGAATATCAGCAAAGATATTTCCAGTTTGGAGTAAAATAAATAAGAAAGTGGGGCAGAAGGAAAAGATGCTGTCAAATCTCATGGATTCTACAAGACAAATAATACAATTTTTTGCTACATATCCATCTCCACTGTCCCTCAGGGAAAGGGAAGGAGCTCCCAGAAAGGAGGTCTGAGGTCTTCAGACTTTTCAGAACACACACACAGTAGACCTAACACGTGGGCCGGGGCCGGGAGCAGGGGCGGATGCCTCCAACTCAGTTACAAAGAATAAAATCAAAGCACACCAGGGAGAGAACACTGGGGGCACAACCTGAGAGGCCTGAAAGGCAGGGCTGCCCCACTGAAGCTGAGGGCGATGAGGTCTCCCTGGTGGGCTGAAAGGATCAGATCAGCAGATAGTCATAAAGTCTGATGGGATTATTTTGTGCTAGGTTTCAGATTTCCTTGGGACTCATCACCACTTTATTTTTGTATCTTGTCTTTAGGTTTAGAGTGTGCATTTTACTCTATAATATGTTGTCTCATCACGCACTTTATCCTTATACCATAGGGTCCTAGGTAAAGAGGAATTGCCTGGGAAGACTCATTTCTTGATTCTTACTCATGAGCACACAGACACTTGTGCACACACCCACAAGGACAAGCAACTGTAGAGAAAGCAGAATAAAAGTGATGAAAACATTCTCTCAGGCTTTCACAGAGAACACATTGGCCAAGCAATGGCCGTGACTCATCCACATGGCTGACACTGACAAAGGATCTACAATCTGAGGTACAGGGTCTCAGGATGA